>NC_081569.1:62011084-62137330 GCF_022355385.1 Mustela nigripes | reverse complement strand
AAAAAAAAAAAAAAAAAAAAAAAAAAAAAAAAAAAAAAAAATTTGAGTCAAATAATGATGTTGAACATAGTTCAAAGGTCCTTTGAACCTAAGATGACTTAAATTTCTTTGGATTTATATTTTGAGATGCCTCAGTCAGTACAGTGGTCCAAGTCTCCAAAAAAAAAGAAAAAGAAAATAAACAAAAAAGTACCTTTACAAATCTTTCAAGAATACCTAAACAGTTTTTATGTTAAGGCTCTGTTTTTACTTAATAAACCTTATAAAAGCCAAAAAAGGAGTCAGATGGTTAAAACAAGTTCTCTCTTCACCCCCACCCAGAGACAACCACTTTCAGTTCCTTCAGCTTTTTCTTGTGTTATCTCCATAACTCTGTATATCATGATTATATTTTTATGCACTCTCTATTTTTAATTTTTTAAAAGATTTTATTTGTCAGAGAGATTGAGAGAGAGCATGAGCATAAGCAGGGGGAGCTGCAGGCAGAGGGAGAAGCAGGCTCCTCGCTGAGCAGAAAGCCCAAAGATGTAGGACTTGATCCTGGTATGACTAGGTCCCTGGGATCACGACCTGAGCCAGAGGCAGATGCTTAACTCACTGAGCCATGCAGACATCCCTCATGGATTCTTTAAAAAAATTTTTAGGGATGCCTGGGTGGCTTAGTTGGTTAAATGTCTGACTTGATTTTGACTCCCCAGTCATGATCTCAGAGTTATGAGATTGAACCTGGTGTTGGGCTTCACACCCAGCTGGAGATCTTCCCTCTCCCTCTGCTCCTCCCTGGCCCCCCCCAAAAATTTTTTTTAGCTATTTCCCCATCTTCTCAGTAAAGTTACATCATAATTTTGTTTAAATCATTATTGAATTTACATATTACGAATGTTGTTATAAACACTATTCAAAGTGGAATATGTGGAATATTATTTTTCATGTTTGCATAATTTCTTATTTTCTCTGGAATTGATAATATAGTTTTTAAATTTCTTTAGTTTTCTATAAATTTCTCACTTCATCAACCTTAGGCTCTCCATCAATTGTCAAAATCTCCTTTCAAGATGTTTGAGGGTCTCAAACTTCATCTCTTTGGAGAAACCTCTTTTGGAGACTCCTGATTTCTGATCTTTTCTTTTCTTTTTTTTTTTAAGATTTTATTTATTTATTTGACAGAGATAGACACAGCTAGAAAGGGAACACAAGCAGGGGAAGTGGGAGAGGCAGATGCAGGCTTCCTGCTGAGCAGGGAGACTGATGCAGGGCTCGATCCTGGGACCCTGGTATCATGACCTGAGCTAAAGGCAGATGCTTAATGACTGAGCCACCCAGGTGCCCCATTTAATCTTTTAAAGATTTTATTTGTTTAAGAGAGAGAGGGAGAGGGAGAAGCAGACTTCCTGCTGGGCAGGGAGCCTGATATGGGGCTGGTTCCCAGGACCCTGAGATCATGACCTGAGTTAGAGGCAGATACTTAACTGACTGAGGCACTCAGCACCCCCACCCATCCTGATTTCTAGTCTTTCCTGTTTTCTTCTATGCCTGGTGTGTTAATTCACCTCCTTTTCACCACAGTCCTTGGAGGTTGTCTTTATGTGTCTTTGCGTTGAATTCTTTTTGGGTTCCATGTCTTACTTGGTTCACTCTCTCATTTTGGTAGAGGACATTGTTTAATAGCATACTTTCTATTCTCATTTTTTTTTAAAGATTTTATTTATTTATTAGAGAGCACATAAGCAGACTCCCCTCTGAATGGGGAGCCTGATGTGAGGCTTGATCCCAGGACCCTGATCATGAACTGAGCTGAAGTCAGATGCTTAACCGACTGAGCCCCCGAGGTGCCCCTCTACTCCCACTGTTGATTCATAGTTTGAAGAAGTATAGAATCCTAGGTTGGAAATAACTCCTTTTAATTTTTGAAGGCATTGTTCCACTGTCTTCAAACTTGCAGTGTTGTTGAGTAGTGTGCAGCCAGTTGGATTTTGATTTTTAATATGTAAGCTGTTTTTCTCCTTAATGAAATCTTGTAGGACTTACTCTTTTTGTCTCTAGTGTTCTGAAATTTCCAATTCCACAGCACAGGTTTATTTTCATTGTACTGGGTGGTTGTTAAACCCTCTTATTCTAGAAATTTGGGTCCCTTCAGTTCAGGGAGATTAGTTTAATTTCTTCCCCTTCATCATTTCTTTCTTTCTTTCTTTTTTTTTTTTTAAATTTTATTTATTTATTTGACAGAAAGAGATCACAAGTAGGCAGAGAGGCGGTGGTGGGGTGGTGGGTGGTGGTGGGAGGAAGCAGGCTCCCCACTGAGCAGAGAGTTGGATATGAGACTGGATCCCAGGATGCTGAGATCATGACCTGAGCTGAAGACAGAGGCTTAACCCACTGAGCCACCCAGGTACCCACCTTTGTTGCTCTTTTTAAGATTTTTTTTTTTTTTAAGATTTTATTTATTTATTTTTCAGAGGGAGAGCGAGAGCGAGCACAGGCAGACAGAGTGAAAGGCAGAGTCAGAGGGAGAAGCAAGCTCCCCGTGGAGCAAGGAGCCCAATGTGGGACTCCATCCCAGGACGCTGGGATCATGACCTGAGCCGAAGGCAGCTGCTTAACCAACTGAGCCACCCAGGCATCCCTAAGATTTTTTCTTTTACTAGAATACCTGTTTTTGGGATTTTGAAACTCCTAGAATAGTCCTGTAATTTTCTTTTTTTTTTTTAACTTTATAATTTTTAATTTTTTATAAACATATATTTTTATCCCCAGGGGTACAGGTCTGTGAATCACCAGGTTTACACACTTCACAGCACTCACCAAAGCACATACCCTCTCCAATGTCCATAATCCCCCCCCCTTCTCCCAGACCCCCTCCCCCCAGCAACCCTCAGTTTGTTTTGTGAGATTAAGAGTCACTTATGGTTTGTCTCCCTCCCAATCCCATCTTGTTTCATTTATTCTTCTCCTACCCACTTAAGCCCCCAAGTCCTGTAATTTTCTTACTTTGTTTTGTACTTTACATTTCTGTCTTTGCAAAAAAAAATTTTTTTTTTTAAAATTTCTTTTTTTTTTTTTTTTAAGATTTTATTTATTATTTATTTGACAGAGAGAGATCACAAGTAGGCAGAGAGGCAGGCAGAGAGAGAGGAGGAAGCAGACTCCCTGCTGAGCAGAGAGCCCGACGCGGGACTCGATCCCAGGACCCTGAGATCATGACCTGAGCCGAAGGCAGCGGCTTAACCCACTGAGCCACCCAGGCGCCCAAAATTTTTTTTTTTTTTTAAGATTTCATTTATTTGAGGGCGCCTGGGTGGCTCAGCGGATTAAAGCCTCTGTCTTCGGCTCAGGTCATGATCCCAGGGTCCTGGGATCAAGATCGGGCTCTCTTGCTCCACAGGAAGCCTGCTTTCTCCTCTCTCTCTGCCTGCTTCTCTGCCTACTTGTGATCTCTGTCTGTCAAATAAATAAATAAAATATAAAAAAAAAAAGATTTTATTTATTTGACAGAGAGTGGAGGAGGGGCAAGGCGAGAGGGAGAAGCAGACTTCCTGCTGAGCCCTGTGCAGGGCTCAATCCCAGGACCCAGAGATTAACACCTGAGCTGAAGTCAGACGCTTAACCAACTGAGCCACCCAGTTGCCCCTCACCATTTTTTAAGGTGTATAATCCAGTGACTTTTAGTATATTCACAGAATTGTGCAATTAGTCTCCACAATCTAATTTTAGAACATTTTCGTCTCTCCCCCTCCCTCTAAAAGACCCCATGCCCATTAGCAGTCCCTCTATATCCCCTATCCCCAGCCCTAGCCAACTGTTAATCTACTCCATGTCGCTGTAGATTTGTCTTTTCTGGATTATTTCTTAAGTAGAATTATGCAATATGTAGTCTTTTGTTTTCTTTATTTTTTTTTATTTTTATTTTTTAAAGATTTTATTTATTTATTTGTAAGAGAGAGAGTGAGAGCGAGCACAGGCAGACAGTGGAAGGCAGAGTCAGAGGGAGAAGCAGGCTCCCTGCGGAGCAAGTAGCCCGATGTGGGACTCGATCCCAGGATGCTGGGATCATGACCTGAGCCGAAGGCAGCTGCTTAACCAACTGAGCCACCCAGGCGTCCCATCTTTCTTTATTTTTTTAAAGATTTTATTTATTTATTTGACAGATCACAAGTAGGCAGAGAGGCAGGCAGAGAGAGAGAGGAGGAAGCAGGCTCCCTGCTGAGCAGAGAGCCCAATGTGGGACTCGATCCCAGGACCCTGAGATCATGACCTGAGCCGAAGGCAGCGGCTTAACCCACTGAGCCACCCAGGCGCCCTAAGATTTTTTTTTTTTTTAATTTATTTGACAGAGATCACAAGTAGGCAGAGAGAGAGGAGGAAGCAGGCTCCTTCCTGAGCAGAGAGCCGATTTTGTTTTCTTTACATTAGCATGTTTTCATGGTTCATTCATGATGTGGCATGTATCAGAACTCCATTCCCCCCCTTTTTCTTTCTTCATTCCTTTTTATTCTGAATAGTGCTACCAGATTCTATGTATATAACACATTTTATTCATTCATCAGTTGATAGACATTTGGGTAGCTTCCCATTTTTGCTTATTGTGAATATGCTACTGTGTACATTCATGGACAAGATTTTGTGTGCACATATGTTTTTATTTCTCTTGTATATGCCTAGAAGTGCAGTTGCTGGGTATAATCTTCTTTAGACCTGAGTTATTAATTTCTTCTTCTGGGTTTTTAATTTAGAGACTGTTTTTTTCTCTGAATGTTCTTTTTGTTAAAAACAAGAACATGTTTTTTTGTTTTATGGGTATACTATCTTATCTGCCTCAGGATATTATTAATAGTTTTTTGAGAAATTTTTCTCTTTCCTGCAATAGTCGCTATTTCTTCAAATAGATTTTAGTTAGTTTTGATGTTTGACTTTAAAATTAAAGGGTTTCCTCAAGTGTCTGATAATCTTTGATTATCTGCTTTGAAAGTTTAATACCAGAACACTGATTCTAAGTTCTGAACTGGTGGTTGATACTTATTTCTGGGATTCACTGTAAAGTGGTCTGCTGGGCAATTTTGATGATCCCCTTGTATCAGTATCTTGATTTGTTTCAGCATGGTCAGTTTCCCCAAAAAACTGTCTAATCTCCTATCTCCTGTCTGTCATTCTTCTAGAAGTCTGTTGATGGAAGAGGGCTGGGGGTGTTGGAAGGCAGGTGCAGGTTCCATTCAGTATGTGAATTTTCACTTCATCTCTCTGTATCTGAGAGTTGAACAACAACAACTTCTTCTCCTTCTTCTTCTTTTAAAGTTTTTATTTTATTTTATTTTATTTTTAGTAATCTCTGCACCTAACATGGGACTTGAACTCACTACCCCAGAGATCAAAAGTCACATGTTCTTCCACTTAAGCCAGCCAGGCGCCCCTGAACTGCTTCTTAAATAGCTTTCCAACCAGTCCTGCTGTTTTTAGCTCCACCCTCACCACCACTTCCAGAGTCACCTGGTGCTGCTGCCAAGTCCTGAATCTTTTTTTGGACGTGGTGGTTCTGTGGTGTAACTTGGGTTGCTTGGCTTTCTCCACTGCTGGCTTAGAATTCAGCTTTCACTAGTCTGTGAAATAGATGATGACTCTTCCAAAATTTTGTTGCAGTTATCATTTTTTCTGTTCTTTTTCTTGAAAATACATGTTTTTTTAAAAAATTTACTGGGGCGCCTGGGTCGCTTGGTTGGTTGGGATCTGCTTTCGGCTCAAGTCAGGATCCCAGGGTTCTGGGATCCAGTACCTTGTCTGGCTCCATGCTCAGTGGAGAGTCTGCTTCTCCCTCTCCCTCTCCCTCTGCTGCTTGTGTGCTCTCACTTGCTCACTCTGCCTCTCAATTGAATAAATAAAAAAAATTTTAAATAAAGCTTACTGTTTCTGGGGCGCCTGGGTGGCTCAGTGCATTAAAGCATCTGCCTTCAGCTCAGGTCATGATCTCAGGGTCCTGGGATGGAGCCCAGCATCGGGCTCTCTGCTCGGCGGGGAGCCTGCTTCCTCCTCTCTCTCTGCCTGCCTCTCTGCCTACTTGTGATCTCCCTCTGTCAAATAAATAAATAAAATCTTTAAAAAAAAAGTTTACTGTTTCTTAGTGGGGTTTTGGAAAAGAGTTAAGGTAAATGTGCGTATTAAATCCACTATTTTGATTTTTTGTCCTTATCTATTGAACTTATTACGTTTTATTTTTAATGGCCAACCTTTGCACATCTGTTATTCTATACCTTGATTCCTGGAGTCCAAGTCAACCTAATTATGATGTTGTAAGATCTAAATGTTTATGAGTTAAATACTGATCAAAAGATAATTAGGATAAATGTAATTTTGTGTTTTTTTTCCCTTCTTAATATATTTGTTAATTGCATCGCCTCTTTGACCCTTCACAAGGGTGTAAAAATTTTCTTTATTTGAGAGAGCACAAGCAGGGGGAGCAGCAAACAAAGGGAGAGGGAGAAGCGGGCTTCTCACTGAGCAGGAAGCCTAATGTAGGAAAGGATTGGTAAAATATGGTTTGATACTTGACACTTTTTTCATATCTGATATACATGTCAATTCAGGGTTGACAGATTACAGATGACTATGACTAGCTCTTAAGTTCTACGTATGTGAGACCAGTTTTTGACTGGTTGGGTTCTATGGATTTAGGTCTGTACTGAATCTAGACTTAAAGATGGACTCATACTGAGTGTAGATCTGAGAGTTCTCCATCACTCTTTGTTCAGAGCCCTGGAGAGTTTCTGTTCGCTTAACTCAGTTATTCTGACCAGGCCTCCAGGGAGTCTCAGCACTGTGATTATTATGGGCCAAACACTCTTGAGGCTAGATCCAGGCAGTCCTTAGAAATAGAACTTGTTGATAGGCTGGTTAGCCCATGACTAAAGTTCCACTATATTAAGCAAAAATCCTGTAAAAAAAATCACACCAGTGGGGCACCTGGGTGGCTCAGTGGGTTAAGCCTTTGCCTTTGGCTCAGGTCATGGTCTCAGGGTCCTGGGATCGAGCCCCACATCGGGCTCTCAGCTCAGCTGGGAGCCTGCTTACCCCTCTCTCTGCCTGCCTCTCTGCCTACTTATAATCTCTATCAAATAAATAAATAAAATCTTTAAAAAAGAAATCACCCCAGTATTTATTCTAATAATGCTTATAAGGTATTCATAATTGGGGGGCAACTGTTTAATGGGTATATGGTTTCCTTTTGGGGGCAATGAAAAATTTTTGAACTAGAGGTGGTGGTGGTTGCACTGCCTTGTAAGTAAGTGTTCACTCTGAAGTGGTTAGTTTTCTGTTATGTAAATTTCACTTAAAAGATATGTGCAGTTTATTAACAGTGTCTTATATGTAAGCCTTTGTAAAATGACTTACTTTTTGCAGTAGGGAGAATTACGTATTTGTTGTAGAGGATGTCTAATATATGGATAAATGAAAGTTAAGATCATAATTATATTGGGACACCTGGGTGGCTCAGTCTGTTAAGTGTCTGCCTTTGGCTCAGGTCATGATCTCAGGATTCTGGGATTAAGTCCCACATCAGGCTTCCTGCTCTGTGAGGAGACTGATTCTCCCTCTCCCTTTGCTTGCTGCTCCCCCTGTTTGTGCTCTCTCTCTCAAATAGATAAATAAAATCTTAAAAAAAAAAATCAATTATTCTATCTCAGAAGTAACTACGTTTAACCTTTTTTTAATTTTTTTTTTTTTTTAAGATTTTGTTTATTTACTTGACAGAGATCACAAGTAGGCAAGAGAGGCAGGCAGGGAGAACAAGGAGGAAGCAGGCTTTCCGAGGAGCAGAGAGCCCGAGCGGCGCCCAATCCCAGGACCCTAGGATCATGAACTGAGCCGAAAGCAGAGGCTTTAACCCACTGAGCCACCCAGGAGCCCCACATTTAACCTTTTTATGTGTGTATTTATTAATTTAAGAATACATGAAATTAAACATGTATAAAAAGAGTATAGTAAAATACATATTCATGTACTTTTTTTTCCTCCACTGAAATAGAGACTTTCTATTTGGTGCATAGCCTGAATGTTTTCCTCTTTTAATGTTTATAAAAGTAACTTTCTTTTTAAAGATTTTATTTACTTGTTTCACAGAGAGAAAGACAGAGAGGGAACATAAGCAGGGGAAGTGGGAGAGGGAGAAGTAGGGTCCCTGCTCAGCGGGGAGCCCAATGCAGGGCTCCATCCCAGACCCCAGGGATCATTGAAATACTTTGTGTCAAAAGTTTTACATGAATCTCTTTCTTGGGGCACCTGGCTGGCTCAGTCAGAGGAATATGTGATTCTTTATCTCAGGGTTTTGAGTTTGAGCCCACATTGGTTGTAGAGATTAGTTAAAAAATATAATAAAATCTTTAAATGAATCTCCTAATTATACATTTAAGGTGTTTTATATTGTTTTCTATTTTAAATAAGAAATTTGGGGTGCCTGGGTGGCTCAATTGGTTGAACAACTGCCTTTAGCTCAGGTCATGATCAATGGAGTCCTGAGATAAGAGTCCCACATTGGGCTCCTTGCTCAACAGAGGGTCTGCTTCTCCCTCTGACTATCCCCCTCTCATGCTCGCTCTCTCTCATTCTCTCTCTCTCTCTCAAATAAATAAATAAATAAATAAAATATTAAAAAAAAATAAATTTGTACTGAACAGTATTATAGCTTAAGTCCCAGTTCCATCAAATCATGTCCCTGAAATGGAATTATTGAGTGAAGGAGTATATGAAGTTTCAGGACTGTTGTTTATTGTCCTAATGGCACTTAGAAACACTGAACCAGTTTTTACTCAATCATACTCGAGAGTCTCAAATTAATGACTTTTATCACCTGAGAGGGTACAGAGTAACCCCAGATGTTGAAATGTAAGTGGTTATGGAATATATGCAATGTTTGGCAACCTGTTAGATTTTCTCTTTCCGTTAAAAATCATAGGCCTTACCAGCTACATCTAGAGTTATATAGCATTTATGTCAGGCAAAATAACACTAAATGTAAGTTCTTACATAAAAACATGTCTAAGCTTTGAGTTATTTTCTTTTTTTTATATTAAGATACTTAAAATAAAATACCATTTTAAGTGGATAGTTTGATGAATTTTGGTAGTTGTGTACAAATATATAACTGCCACCATCAATGTAGAAAAGTTTCCTCACCCTCATAAGTTTCTTCGTAATCTTTGCAGTTAATTCCTCCTCCCCATCCTCCTGATCTCTTCAACTTCAGGCAACCAATCCTCTGCCTTCTGTCACTGTAGTGTTTTTTTTTTCTTTTTTGAGAATTTCACATAATTGGAATCGTAAAGTGTATATGGTCTTTTGTGTTTTAATTCTTAGCTTAGCATATTTTTGAGGTTCATTCGTATTACCTGTATTAGCATCTTACTCCTTTATGTTGTTGAATAGTATTCCGTAATATACATATCCACAATTTGTTTATTCGCCAGTTGACAGATATTTGAGTTGCTTCTAGTTTTGAACTATTAAGAGTAATACTGCTATAAACATTTGCATACACATTCTAGGATAGGCATAGGATTTTATTTCTTTTGGGTAAATACTTAAAAGTGGAATTTCTGCGTCATATGGTAATATATGTTTTACTTTGTAAGATACTGTCCTGCTCGTCTCCATTTTGCCTTCCCACCAGCAGTGTATGAGAGTTGCACTTGTTCACATCTCACCCACGGGATGTAGTCTTTTTAACCTCAGCTGGCCTTGTTGGTATATAGTGGTGTCTGTTGACCAATGATACTATAAGCTTTGGATTAACATCTGTTTTATGAATGCTATCCTGTTTTGAAACAGTACAAAGTAAAATAAGTGTATATTCCCACATTGTAAGAACTGAAGTGGGCTGTGTAAGCATTTGTTCGAATGATTACTATGAAGTTGAAGGCCCACCAAACATATGAAATGATTTTAGTAGCTTGGTGATGTACAGTTAAATTTAAGTGTCCTCCTACCCTTAGAAGGATAAGATAATACTTCATTGTTTTTGTTTATATTATGCTGATTCTAGGTTAGTGGTTCACAGGAAAAGGATTAAACAGAATGACTTGTATTGCTGAAAAGACTGGTGACTTATGAGCTTTGTATTTCTGAGATTATGGCCCTTGAGTTCTATAATTCTTGAACAATTGATTGAGAAATTTTAGATGAATTCAGAGATTAGATATAAAAGAAATATTATGAACAAATGATTTATTTCTTTTTGTTCCTCAGGACATTTTCATTCCCTCTCCAAGTTTGGAAGAACGATCAAGTGATGGGAAGAAAGGTGGAGATTTGCATAGTTCATCTTTGACTGTTGAGTGTTCTAAAACTTCAGAGACTGAACCAAAGAATGCCACTGAGGATCTTGGGCTATCTTTGACAGGGGATTCTTGTAAGTTGATGCTTTCTACAAGTGAGTATAGTCAGTCCCCAAAGATGGAGAGCTTGAGTTCTCACAGGATTGATGAAGATGGAGAAAACACACAGATTGAGGATACTGAACCCATGTCTCCAGTTCTCAATTCTAAACTTGCTCCTGCTGAAAATGATAATATCCTGATGAATCCAGCACAAGATGGCCAAGTAGAGCTGAATCAGAATGATAAAACAAGAGGGGATGACACAGAAACCAGGGACGACATTAGTATTTTAGCCTCTGGCTGCAAAGGCAGAGAAGAGACTGTAGCAGAGGATGTTTGTATTGATCTTACTTGTGATTCAGGGAGTCAGGCAGTTCCTTCTCCAGCTACTCGATCTGAGGCACTCTCTAGTGTGTTAGATCAGGAGGAAGCTATGGAAATTAAAGAACATCATCCAGAGGAGGGGTCTTCAGGGTCTGAGGTTGAAGAAATCCCTGAGACTCCTTGTGAGAGTCAAGGAGAGGAGCCCAAAGGAGAAAATACGGAGAGTGTCCCATTGCATCTTTCTCTGACTGAAACTCAGTCCCAAGCGTTCTGTCTTCCAAAAGAAATCCCAAAACAAGAATGCCAGGAAGCTATGGAAGTTGAAACCAGTGTGATTAGTATCGATAGCCCCCAAAAGATTCCAGTACCTGACCAGGAATTGGAACATAAGGATCAGGAAGCGTGGGAAGAAGCTACTTCAGAGGATTCAAGTGTTGTCATTGTAGATGTGAAGGAGCCATCTCCCAGAGTTGATGTTTCTTCTGAACCTTTAGAGGGAGTGGAGAAATGCTCAGATTCCCAGTCGTGGGAGGATGATGCTCCAGAAATAGAACCATGTGCTGAGAATAGAGCTGATGCCCAGGAAGGAAAGAGTGCAGAATATGAAGGAGATCTGAAATCAGTGACTGCAGAAAAGGAACCTGTAGAAGTACATTCTTCACAACCTCCCTTGACTTTAGAGAGAGCAGGTGATGCTCTGGGACCTGACCTAGAGATGCAGCAGGCAGAACCTCCAGAGAAAACTGATAACTCGTTAACAAAAGACTCAAAAATAGCTAATGCAAAGCAGCTGGGCTCAAGTGTAGAAGCCCCGGAACTGGAGAAGGGCTCTGCCCATGCTTCGCAAAGCTTCTGTGAAAGCTCTAGTGGTGAGTGTGCTTGGAAATTGTTGTGTGTTTCCAACCAAATTGTAACTTGGAATGGAAGGTAGGAGGGAACTGTGCTTGTATCAGGGCAGAAAATTTACTTGGAGTTATGGTTATGAATAGCCAATAATAGTTGTATGTCAGCTTTGTAACTCAGGAATAATCAACATGAATTTTCTAAGTATTTGGAAATTGTATCAGTCTTGTTTTCTACTTAGGTCCCAACCGTTTTTTATATTTTTGTATTTTGAAAGTTTCCTTGAAATACAAGGACTTTTTTTTTATTACCCTACATAGTAAAATATTTAGAACTCTGTTAATGAGTGTACTGTTTTTTTCCTCTTTATGGGCAAAAGTTATAAATTTGGTTCAACACATATATATCTTAAATATTAAACTGGAAAAGGTATTAGTTTGTGTTCTTTACCTATTTTATCTAAGATCAGAATGAGAATATAGATTACTTTCTTTTTTTTAAGATTTTATTTTATTTATTTAACAGAGAGAGCACAAGTAAGCAGAGAGGCAGGCAGAGGGAGAGGGAGAAGACAACTCCCCACTGAGCAGGGAACCCCATGCACGGCTTGATCCCAGAACTCTGTGATCATGACCTGAGCCAGAGGCAGCCGCTTAACCATAATGAGCCACCCAGGTGCCCCATAGATTACTTTCTGAAATATTTGTAGAATATTCTATATGACATTAGCTGAAAAGAATCCCAACTTTCTAAATGCCAAGAGTTCATATAATTTAAAAACAAAGTTTTTAAACTATGAGTTTAAAAAGCGATTGAGTTCATATAATTTAAAAACAAAGCGAACTCCAAAAATAAAAAAAAAATAAAAACAAGACACAAAGTTAAGAAAACAAGCCTCTAGGGATATGAAAATGCAGTATTTGGACATCATAGCTATTAGTATGGGTGATGGGAATTTCTGGTGGCTTAAACTTGTCTAGGTGTGATTATTAGTAGTACTTTTTTTGGTAGCTCTCAGAATTGCCCCTGTTCGTTAAGAGTTAGGTTTTGTAATCAGGATTCCAAGACACCCCCACCCCACCGCTTTTCAGAACAAGAAAATGTAGCTGAAGAAGATGTTGGGGGTTATGGGTTCAGTCTTTTCTTTCTAAAGTCAGGACTAATTAATAATTAAGATGGAACTAGAACCTACGTCTTCTGATTCTGAAGTCTCTTGCTTTATACTCCTGTCAACTGTGTAATATCGTTTCTCTGAATCTGACGAATAATGGAAACCATCTGAATGATCTAATATTGTTGAATATTTTTGTAATTGTGTTACATCTAAATACTGTTTTTGACCTAGGCTAAGAAAATATTAGAACCTATAGATTGTTTTAATATGGTTACTTAAGAAGATTTTTATTTTTTTATTTTATTTATTTATTTATTTATTTATTTTTTAAGATTTTATTTATTTATTTGACAGAGAGAAATCACAAGTAGATGGAGAGGCAGGCAGAGAGAGAGAGAGAGGGAAGCAGGCTCTCTGCTGAGCAGGGAGCCCGATGTGGGACTCGATCCCAGGACTCTGAGATCATGACCTGAGCCGAAGGCAGCGGCTTAGCCCACTGAGCCACCCAGGCGCCCAAGAAGATTTTTAAATTATCTTAGCAGTTGTATGCAGAAGAAGCTTCTAACATTGGGATAGTAGTTCTGTCACATTAACTGTATTCTCCATGAATTCTTGCTTACACTATTACTTGGCAGGGACAGTTTTTATCATGGACATTCCCATAGTAAAATTTATTTTTGCTAATATTTATCTAGATTGTTGAAGATACTAGTAAGTTATTTTCTGCTTACTTCAAGATTTTTTTTTTTTTTTTTTAAGATTTTATTTATTTGACAGACAGAGACACAGGGAGAGAGGGGAACACAAGCAAGGCAAGTGGGAGAGGGAGAACCAGGCTTCCCGCCAAGCAGGGAGCCTGACCTAGGGCTCTATCACAGGACCCTGGGATCATGACCCAAGCTGAAGGCAGATGCCTAACAACTGAGCCACCCAGACACACCAAGATTTTAGTTTTTGAGCAAACAACTAACAATAGTAAAGCCAGTAGTTGGACTTTTAGAGAATTAGTCTAAAGTAAGTCATTCAGAAGAGCATTGCTAGAAAAGAGAAAAAATTATTCTATACTTAAAGTAGTTATTTAGTTGCTAAAAGTTAAAGAGAGACTAAATTAAATGAGAGTAACCTAAAAAGTTAATGGTTCTTTAGTCTGGAAAGACAGAATGAAAGGTATGAATTGGTTGAGTCCCAGGTTTGCTTAATTAGATTTCTGTATACTAAAGTTAGAAGGGTACTTTTGGTTTTTGTTAATAGCTTTATTGATTAAAAAAAAAAAGATACCTGCGCTTAATTGTTAAAGTTCAAACGGGAAGGAGAAGAGGGGGATTTGGGAGAGAACGTGACCGAGCGTGAGCTAGCGGGCTTGCGTTTTCGAGCTCGAGCCGGAGGGAGGGGCAGAGGCCTAGGGAGGAACAGATTGCCTGCTGAGCAGGGAGCGGGATTCTGGGTGTGATCCCAAGACCCTGAGATCACAATCTGAGGTGAAGGCAGGCGCTTAACTGACTGAGCCACTCAGGTGCCCCTTAAGGAGACCTTGAAATTTGAAAAGGCAAATTTAGAAATATGGTACTTAGAAACCTGCCTCTTTCAATATAAAATAAACTTTTGATAGGTTGATTATGTGAAAAATTGTGACAAGTTAGCAAGTCTGTAATTAAATCCACAAGTGGTAGTCTGTGATAGGTTAATAATGATCAAGGAAGCTAGTGTGTTTGTGCTTTAGCTCTAACTTTTATTGGCTTACTTTATGGAATTAACATTCTAATTAGCGGTTAATGTCACATAGAGACTGGTAGGGTATACTGTTTATGCATGATGTCACCCAGTATAGAAGTTCTTGTATTTTTAATTAGATGGTTTTTAATCAGTTGTAAGAAGTGACCAGTTCTTTTGAGCACAAAAGAAAATTAAATGGGTTATAGATTGTAACAAAGTTAGAAGTTGGGGAGACCTTCCTGACATTAAGAGCTTTAAATAATTACTTTGAACTAATGAATTCTCTAAAGTCCTTAGTAATAAGGACAAACACCCTGTTCAGCTGGTTTGATGATTGATATTCAGTTTCCTTTTGTTCATTGCTGTCTTTCTTCATAGGTTGGTATGCTGGCATAGAATAGGATAGCCCATGATAATCTGGGATAGCAAGAAGGGACTTGATAATTTAAACAGTAGGCATGCTAAATGTCAGAGAAAGAATTAAATATGTGGAAAATTCCAGTATTAAAGGCTGAAATATTATTTTGCAGGGTGGTGATAACTTGACTGGATTAGTGGTGTCTTTCAGTTGAGTTGAACAAAAGCAGAGAAATGGGAAAGCATTTGGAGGACATTGAATAGAGGCTTTCTGAATATGAATAATTAAAGACTAAAAATAAAGGCTGCATCTGATTAACTGATTGCTGACTAAAGACTTAGGAAATTTTGGCATTTTGACAAGGGGCTAACATGTTCAAAGTAACATTTTATAGGAGTGTTGCTTTGGTTGTTTTTTTCCTGAAAGAATTCTGGGTTGGGGAAAGGGGAAGACTTCAGACAGAGCATGGGTTGATTGGCTGTTTTAATAATCCAGGAATGAGTCATTGAAGGCCCAGATAAATAGTGTCAGTGTTGCCTGTAAAATTAGACTCTTTTCTCCTATTAAGCTGTAGGAATGCAATGGGATCAGTGGTGCTAAAATAGTTTTTCATAATTGTTATCTTGTGCTGTGCAAAGGAAACCCTCTTACAGGGAAATAGTGTTCAGTAATTAGTGTTTGCATGTTACATTTGCATATTATAGTATGACATAGAATGATGGACTTAAACATTTCATGTAGATTTTTTAAAAAGTCTGCATGGTCAGTCATAATAGGAGGGATGATTCCTGTCAATAAAACAGTGCAGTGCAGGTGATTGTTCTGATTGTTCCAGGAACCAAAATTCTGTAAAATACATCTTTGGAATATTTGATATTTGTGAGATTTTTTTTACTTTTTAGTTTCTGTATCTTCTAAGTTTTTCTTTATTAACCTAAAGGACTTGCTTTTTTAGGGAATTGCCAGAGAATGAATCCTTACCTACCTGCCCCATTTCTCTTTTTTCTGTTACTGTAGTGGAATTCTTTGCCATTTAAGATGTGATTCTGAGGGGTGCCTGGGTAGCTTATTTGATTAAGTGTTGTCTTTTGATTTTGGCTCAGGTCATGATTCCTGGCTCTGCTGCCCGGCAGGGAGTCTGCTTGAAGACTCTTTCTCTCCCTCTCTACCTATCCTCTTGCTCATGCTCGCTCGCTCTCCCTGAAATAAATGAATCTTAAAAAAAAAAAAAAAAAAAAAAAAGACGTGATTCTGTGATTCTTCCCTCATACTCTACAGTTCCTTTAGTTGAGCATATATTACGTCTCACCCTTTATTTCTGAAGTGTTTTTCATTTTCTTTTCATCCCTTCAGGTTACTAATTCATTTTCTTTCATATGTAGATGTAAGAGATGTTTTTGTTGTTTTGTGACTTTGGAGAAAAAAGTATCAAAGTGCTTTATATAAAAGATAATAGAACAGAAGTAGAATTGGAAAAAGATGAAAAGAGAAAAATGTATTATCAGAAATAAACTTGTTCTTCATCCAGTTCCTGGCAAAGAGCTCCAAAAATCCTTGTAATTTTCTAAGTGATAGGAGTATCTTTTGTTATACTTTTTTTTTTTTTTTTTAAAGATTTTCTTTACTTATTTGAGAGAGAGAACAGGAACAAGGAGGAGAGGGAGAAGCAGACTGCACTGAGCAGTGACCTGAAGTGGGGCTGGATCCCTGGATGTTGGGATCTGATCTGAGCCAAAGGCAGTTGCTTAACTGACAGTTCTACCCAAGTTCCTCTCTTTGTTATTCATATTCAACCCTTTCAGACACTTATGCCATGAGGTGATTTAGGGTGGAATTTCTATATAGCCTCAGGACAGGGCTGTACACCAGGAAGACCTAGGGGATTGAAACTTTCAGCCCTGCCCACCCTTCTCCTGGAAGGAAGGGCTGGAGAGAGAAAAGCTTGGTAAAAACTCTTGAATAAGATTTAATAAGGTTCCTCTTTGTTAGGAGCCAGGAGGGTGGGTATCTCATCCTAGTTGCTTGGGGCATAAGCTCCTGCTATCTGAACCCTTCTGGACTGCACTTTCAGTATAGCTTCTTCTGGCTCTTCATCTGTGCCTTTTATAATTGGTAAACGTAAGTAAGTGTTTCTCTGAGTACTGTGAGCAGCTCTTGTAAGTTAGTCATTATCTGAAGGAGGCTGTCGTAGGATCTTCAAGATACAGCTAGTTGGTCAATAACACTGGTAACAACCTGGCTTTGTGATTGGCATCTCTAGTGGGGGCAGTCTTGTGGGACTGTTTTAAATTTGTGGGATCTGATTCTGTCTCTAGGTAGATAGTGTCAGAATTGAGATACCCAGTCAGTGTCTGCTGAGAATTGGAGAATTGCTTGGTGGTATTAGGATACACAATGGGCAAAATGTTTGTGAAGGAGTAGTGACTGGGTATGGCAGATTGTAGGTATTTTGAGCCATCAAAGTGATGGGGGAGCAGGAGGCTGGCTGAGAACGGAGCAGGGGCTGGCACCTTGCACCCCCTCTCCACCCACTCCCCTTGGTAATATGTGTGACATTTCACAGGCACCCCTGACTGCCCTAAAAGAAGAGCAAATGGTTATCTTGCAGAGATCACAGTCCTGCAAGGCAGGAGTCTCTCTTGGTTTACAAATGTCCTTGAGATTTACAACAAAGAAGTTGCCTTATCAATAGCCCAATTTCCAAAGATACATAACTCAGTTCCTCAAGCCCTAATGTCACCCTCCCCTCCATAAAAAAACCGAAGGAGATGGAGGTAGAAGGAAAAGTAAATAAAGTTAAATTTCTTTTAAGACCTAAATCTCACTAACAAGGACGTTTGATAGCAGGAATGTAACATTCCACCAGGAGACTCCCAATTGTCTTTATGTTAGTGCCTCATTAGAGGGAAAGTGGCCTTGGCTTGATAGTAACCATGCCTTCCATATCCTGACAGTCTTCTTTATCCCAATAGCCCTTCTGAACAACCCTTTGTCCTCACCTACCCAACTCCTGTGTATATAACCAGCCACTTCTCACAACCCGGGGCAGCAGCTCTTCCTGCCCACGGGTCCTGTCCCTGTGCTTTAATAAACCACCATTTTGCACCAAAGATGTCTTAAGAATTCTTTCTTTAGTCGTCAGCTCCGAACCTCACCCCACCGAACCTGACTTAGGTTCTGGAACTTCATCAAAAGGAAAGTAAGTACAAATTTTCATAAGTGATGTTTTAATAGGAGCAGTCTGGCACAGTCCTTTTTTTCCTCCCAAACTTGGTTGGTTAAGTTGGTTAAGCAGCTGCCTTCGGCTCAGGTCATGATCCCAGCATCCTGGGATTGAGTCCCACATGGGGCTCCTTGCTCAGCGGGGAGCCTGCTTCTCCCTCTGCCTCTGCCTGCCATTCTGTCTGCCTGTGCTCGCTCTCCCCCCCCCCCCCCCGATAAATAAATAAAATCTTTAAAAAAGAAAAAAAAAAAAAGACTGGATGCCTTCTCGTCTGCTTTACCTCTTTTTTTATTAAAAGAGGTAAACAAATCAGAAAATGTGATTTTGGCCGTTGACTAATTTGATTTGTAAAAATTTGGAACCAAGGCCTAGTTAAAAAGTGAAGTTTTATATCTTAACAAATGTTTTATGTTATTGATGACTAACCAAAATGTGTGTATAGGGAGTGCTCATATATGTGAGATTTACCACTGTGCAGACATTTAGGTATGAATATTACTGTCATGGCCTAGAGTGAGTGCTGGTCAGTACATGTTACTTCTCATCTCCTGTTTCTTAGGGCCTCTAAACTTTGGATGTCTTCAGTTTTTCTGTTTTCTGGTTGTATGCTTTGTGTCAGTCCTGTTGGTGGCTGTAATGAGCACAGAGAATAGTAGGAAATTGGTTGGGTGGTCTGGTGAGGGGGGTTGGGAATGAGCCCAATTTGGGGAGCACAGGAGAAGAATAATTGAAATATTTCTTGCAGTTCTTTTCAGTTTTACTTTTTTTGATAATCCCATTTTGGTCATCTTTTTTTCCACCTCCAGAAACTCCATTTCATTTCACTTTGCCCAAAGAAGGTGAGATTATCCCACCGTTGACGGGTGCAACTCCACCTCTTATTGGACACCTAAAATTGGAGCCCAAGAGACACAGTACTCCTATTGGTGAGTGGCTAAAACATAATGGTATTTAAAGCAGAATTTCTGAGGTACCATTCTTTATGCAAGTGATTCTTTTAGATCTGAGGAGTTGGGTCTGCCTGATAAGGTTGGTTTTTGTATTAGGAAGAATAAGGTTGTGGTATTGGATTTTATGAATTTACTCCCAAAAGATTTTGAGCAGTAATGAAAAGAAAGGGTGGAAGGAAGGAACAGAAAGACTACTTATGAGGATTGTATTCTGTTACTTTCAAGGCAGTAGAATCTGAGTGCTAAGGAATGATACAGAGGTATTTTTATAAGGTAGGGTCAGGAAATAGGGTAGAAGTACTATTTATTCTGTACCCTGGCTATCAGTCTGCTGCTTGACAGGGCAGGAAAACTTAGATCCTCCTTCCCTGAAGCAGCCAGTAGTCTTCTGTATTAACCTATTTGTTTTCTCTAGTCAGTGCTGGGAGGTAACAATCATGCCGTCTGGAGTCTCCTGCTACCTATGCCTGATGCTGGCAGATGTGGGTTGGCTGAGGGCTCATGCAGCATCCTTTGTCCAGATGCAGAAGTGGAACTGAATCCTGTTGCTCCTCTTAAGACCAGGTGTCAAAACTAGTGCGTAGTTGTTGATACTGTGACAGGATCTATCCTAGGAACCCCCTGCAGTCTTGCAGAGCTGTGGAGCCAAACAGGCAAAATGATGACCTTGAATTATAGTTTTTCCTGTTTGTATTTTAGAGTTCTTTCTTCCTCCTGCCTCCCTTGTTTCAGGTATTAGCAATTATCCAGAAAGCACCATAGCAACCAGTGATGTCATGTCTGAAAGCATGGTGGAGAGCAACGATCCCATACTTGGGAATGTAAAAGGAGATCTTGGGGCTGCCCCAGAAATGGATGATAAATTGTGTCTAAAAATGAAACTGGTCAGTCCTGTGACTGAGACAAGTGAAGAATCTTTGCAGTTTAGTCTGGAAAGTAAGTTTATTTTATGTTAATCTTGGGTAATTAGTAGCTGCAGATCATCTGAGAAGTATTAGTTATCTTCTAGTTACAGTGATCAACACTTGTATTACTAAATGTATCTCTGAAGTCTTGTTCTTACGGATTTAATCCTTTGCTTTCGGTTAGTCACTGTAGTGTTACTGAAGACACTTCATTTTAAAATCTTTTGTGCTGTTTGGTTTTCTGTAGTAAATCTGTATCTCTAAAGTAATTGGTTTCCATATTCAGAAACAGTTAAGAAGAAGATAGACACTGTAGGATTGTGGACTCATGTTGTAGGCTTATGTTGACTGTGTTCATGTTAATTAATTGCACATCCATTAGTATGGCTAAAATGCAGAGAAGGTACAAAGGAGGCTGCAAAGTAGGATCCAGATTTGAAAAGGCCTTTCACATGATGCTGAAACACTGAAGAATTTTAGGTGAGGGAGTCATACCAGCTTTGTTTTTTATTTTTATTTATTTATTTTTTAAAGATTATTTATTTATTCATGAGAGAGAGAGGGAGGCAGGGGCAGAAGGAGAAGCAGGCTCCCGTGGATCTGGGAGCCCAGTAATGTGGGATTCCATCCCAGAACCCTGGGATCATGACTGGAGCTGAAGGCAGATGCTCAACTGACTGAGCCACCCAGGTGCCCCAGATTTGTTTTTTTAAAAGGATTAGCTGAGTGTCTAAAAATATTCTGCCTTTGCATTCTTCCTTGCCTGCCTTGCCCATTTCCTGTTCTCCTGCCTGGAAAAGTCCCTCTTTGTTTAACCAGGAAGTAGGGTCACTACTAGAGGAGGTGGAAAAGAGGGGATGAATCTGAGAGGTGAATAGTAGACCAGAGAGAACCTTGGGACAGGGAAGAAAGAGGGTGGGGGGGAGGGGGACATGAATTTACATCAGAATTTAGTTTTCATGATAGTGCTCTAAAGAAGATATTCTTATTTCCAGACACAGAGAGCTGTTGCAGTTACATACCTAAGGTTGCAATAAATTTTTTTTTTTTTAAGATTTTATGTATTTATTTGAGAGAGACATAGAGCATGAGCTAGGTGGTGAGGCGGGGCAGGGAGAGGTATGGGCAGACTCCCCACAGTGTGGAGGCCCACGAGGGGCTTGACCCCAGGACTCTGGGATCATACCTGAGCTAAAGTCAGATTCTGAAGTGACTGAACCATCCAGGTGCCCCAATAGTTTTAAAAAATATATTTATTTTAGAAAACAGGGAGGTAGGTTGGGGGAGAGGAGGAGAGAGTCTTAAGTAGAATCCGTGCTGAGCACGGAACCTAAAACGTGACTCCATCTCAGGACCCTGAGGTTATCTGAAACCAAGAGTCTGATGCTTTAACTCACTCTGCCACCTAGGCACCCCGCTAAGGTGCCTAGTAATTGCTAAGGTCACAGTAATTGCTAAGAGGTAGTCCTAGAGTTTGAATCAGATCTGTTTGACACAGAAGTTTATATAATACTTCCGCTAGGTAATTTGTAAATGCTATTTAATGGAGTTAGAGCAAGAAGTCTTAAAGGATTGTAAAGGAACATTTAACATAGAGGACTAGAAGAGTATGAAGATGGAGTCTGTGGGGAGGAGAATTAAGAAGGTAACAATGTGAGACACAAAAGTAGGGGTCTGATAAGGTATATCTGAAAATGAACAGTGGATTTGACAATCAGAGTCCATTTGGTGACTCTAGCAAGAACTATTTCAATATGGTGCTTTGTTTGGGTAGATGTTATATTGAAGGTAATTGAGGATTGATGGGGAAAAGAGGTAGCAGATACATTATCCTTTAGAGAAGTTTGAGGAAAGAAGGAAAAGTAGGCCAAGTTAGAATTGGAAATATTTTTTTATTTTTATGCCTATAAACATAGGGGCCTAAGGAGATTTATAGAGTGGAAGAGTCACCAAAGAGATTGGTTAAAGATGAGGGATCAAGGGAAATGGTTGGTGGATCAAAATCCTCGGGGCATTGGGAAAGGAAGTTTTCAAAGACTACCACTAGAATTGGTGGACTTGAATAAGAAGTGCCTTGCATTCTCCGCAGAGACCAAAGTTTCTCCGCAGAGACCATATACTTTGAGTTCTTAAGATATACCAGGCATTTTACATGTACAGCTCAGTAAATCTCACAATAAACCTGTGAAATAGGTCCTTTATTACCCTCATTTTATATTTGAGGAGACTGAGGCATAGGGAGACAGCAGCTTTCCTAGAGTTGAATGCCTAGTAAATAGAATAGCCTGAATTCAAAGTAGTTTTAAGAAACAGGAGTGCAGGGGCGCCTGGGTGGCTCAGTGGGTTAAAGCCTCTGCCTTCGGCTCAGGTCATGGTCCCAGAGTCCTGGGATCAAGCCCCGCATCGGGCTCTCTGCTCAGCGGGGAGCCTGCTTCCTCCTCTCTCTCTGCCTGCCTCTCTGCCTACTTGTAATCTCTGCCTGTCAAATAAATAAATAAAATCTTTAAAAAAAAAAAAAAAAAGAAACAGGAGTGCATGGCTGGTTCAGTTGGAAGAGCATGCGACTCTTTGATCTTGGGTTGTAAGTTAAAGCCCTGCATTGGTTGTGGGTTTGATGTAGAGATTCCTTAAAAAAAATAAATTATTAAAAAATAAATAAGGCAAAACAAAAACGGGGTGCCTTGGTTAAGCATCCAGCTCTTGGTTTCAGCTTAGGTTATGGTCTCAGGGTCGTTACATCAAGCTCAGTATTGGGCTATGTGCTCAGTGGGAAGTCTGTTGGAGATTCCCTCTCCCTTTCCTGTTGCCCCTATCCCCCCCACACCCTGTGCACACATGCTTGCTCCCCTCCCCCAGTATATATAAAATTTAAAAAGAACAAAAGTCATTTTAAGAACCAGAAGTCTGGGTCTGAATTACATTGCTATTCTGCTTTTCAGTGCTTAGTAATTTGAATCTTAATACTCAGAAATTAAAAGTATTACGTTTTCATTTTTATTATATCTAATATCAAGTGGGGTCTTAATTATTAAGAGAGTATGTGGTAGCCTTGAACCTTTATTTATATTTATTTTTTAATGATTTTATTTATTTTTATAAACGATTTTTGTTTATTTGACAGAGATCACAAGTAGGCAGAGAGGCAGGCAGAGAAGAGAGGAAGGGAAGCAAGCTCCCCACTGAGCAGAGAGCCCGATGTGAGGCTCGAAGCAGGGCTCGATCCTGGGACCCTGGGATCATGACCTGAGCCAAAGGCAGAGGCTTTAACCCACTGAGCCACCCAGGCGCCCCTTAATGATTTTATTCTTAAGTATTTTCTACATTCAACATGGGGCTTGAACCCACAGCCCAGAGATCAGCCAGCCAGGTTCTCCTACTGACTCAGCCAGCCAAGTTCTCCCCCACCCCCTGCTTTTTTAAAAGACTGAATCTTTAGATTTGAAATTATAACTGGGAAGACCTTAAATGGAGCTAACGTTCTGGATGATAATACTGTCTTTCTTGATACCAGGAGCATTGTATTAGGCAAGCACCCTACTTTTAGTTTTATTCATTTCATCCTCACAACAAATCTGTGAGTTTTGTTTTTGTTGGTTTTGTTTTATCTCTGTCTTCTAGATGAGGAAACTGACTAAGAAGATGGACTACTAAATGCTGGAGCCATGGCCTGAGCCAGGTTTCTGTTTCAGAGCCAGGGCTCTAACCACTAACGTTTTAGCTCCCATCTTGTTTAGACTATGTCCAGTCATAAATGCTTTAGAAATGTTTAAAAATATTTGCTATTTTCTCTAATGCTGGAATAAATTGTACATGAGCAAATTTTAATCCTTTGGCATAAGTAACACTGGTTTGAGAATATGGGATTTTTTTCAGTATCACCCTTAATTCTTTGCTAGAGATTCTTTCTTGAAAATGTGTTTTGTTTTTTGAGTATCTGTCACAAAGACACTTTGGGAAGAACTTGAGTACTGTCTGTTTTGGGTTCTCTTAAAACTGCCCACTATTTAAAATTTGTGCATCAAAAAAGATAAAATTTTGTGCATCAGTTTAAGACTTTTTTACCTAAATTTTAGTTTTGTTTTAAATTTTGTATTTTTTAAAAATTTTACTTATTTGAGAGAGAAAATGAGAGAAAAAGTACAAGCAGGTGGAACAGCAGAGGGGGAGGGAGAAGCAGATTCCCCTCTGAGCAGGGAGCCTGATGGGTCCCAGGACCCTGAGATGATTCCCTGAGCCAAAAGCAGCAGCTTAACCAACTGATCCACCCGGGTGCCCTGAAAATTTTTTTTTACATAAATTTTATACATCTTGTATGAGAAGAGAGGAATTGATTCAGGAGGAGTTTGATTGTCATTTTTACATGTCACTGTTTAGTAATTCATTATATTATATTTCTGGACAAACTTTCTTTTGTAGGAGGTTTGAAAAAAAATTGATTTGGCACAAGTGAGAAAAATTGTACCATTAAATGATAAATCTTTCTTCACTTATTCTTACCTCTTTTTGTCACTTGTTGCAGTACCAGTAGAGCAAGTTTTTAAGTGTGGTACTAACTGAATTCAGTTTCTCTTTACTTTCTGTTCTTGCTTTTGTTTTTATTCAGAGCCTACAACTGGCGAAAGAAAAAATGGATCTACTGCTGTTGCTGAGGCTGTTGCCAGGTAACCAGAGTTGGTTGCTATTTAGAGGAGTTTAATATACAAAGCCACTCTGGTAATAAGGAGAAGATGATTTATTGATAGGGGAAAAACTTGAAACTCCACCATAAAGGATTTAGCCATGTGTCGAATCTAATGTAGGCTGTCTTACTAATACCTTCAGTCTAATAAAGCTTTTACTGTACTTAGAACTAAGATATTTAAAGGTGTTTCTCTTTCTCCCTTTTGTTCATGTGGGAGTGCCCTTTTTTCTTTTTCCTGTTGGTGAGACAGGTTATTTATTGCTGCTTATTGGTAAGGTAATAAAGGGTTTAATAAGAGCTCGCCTTAGACCTTGTTCCTTCAAAGATTCCTGACTCAGCCGCAACCTCAGGCCATTTTCTCTTCTGCCTGCCAAGTTAACTACTGTGTTGAACTGCTAATTTTTGCTTTGTCACGAATGCTGTAATGCTTGGAGGATGAGTTTGACCCCATCCTGAGGCTCTTGTGGTAAGCTTTGCCATCTGGTGGCTAGGAGAGTAGAACTGTTCGTTGGTTTATAGCATGAGTCATCCAGCATGAACATACTAGCAGCGTCATTGGTGAAATCTAGGTGAGGATTCTTAAATGGGGCTTGGTAAGTACAGTAAATAAGTAAAGCAGGCCAGGTGCCAGAGCACAGAGTATTAAGGACGTTGGCTGGCTGAATGTGTGTCCTATTTGAACATGTGCCCCTGTTCAACTCCAGCTGGTTATTACCATGCAAGAGTGCAAACTTACTGTTGCCAGACCTTTACACTTTTAACGAGAAAGCTGGAGTTTTAAAATAAAATTCCTTGCTTGTTGGGTCAAATAGAACATGTCTGTGGACTAAATTTGACCCTCAGTTGCAAGTTTCTGACCCACATGTAAATCCTTTGTACTCAGTTCTGTTGAGTGTTCTGTTCTGTTCTGTTCTGCTGAGAGTTCTGTTTTAGAGATGGTTCTCTGGGCTCTTGCATATTTAATCTGAAAGATAAGCAGTTGAGGGTCATTACTCAGTTAAAGACTCTTTAATGTTACAAGTTAAAGAAAATGCTTAGGTTTTAACATAATTATATATCAGACATGACTTGTCATTAGTCTGTGCATGTGCACATTAAGAGGGAACAGTATGTTGTTGAACCTTTTGTGCCAAATGGAGGGATGAAAAATAAGGGTAAGACTTCATTTTGGAGGATGGGTATTGGGGAGTCAGAATGAGATGAAATTCATTGGTACTGTTGTTAAGGAAATTGTGTATATGAGAATCTAGATTTTAAAAGTCTTATTCACTTTATAGTTAGGTTCACCATAGAAATGTAAGTAAGCTGTGCTTGAATATTTTATCTATCTATCTTATCTATTTATTAAAAGACCTTCTTTATTTGACAGAGAGAGATCACAAGCAGGCAGAGAGGCAGGCAGAGGGGGAGGGGAAGCAGGCTCCCCACAAAGCAGAGAGCCCAATGGGGGGGGGTCTCGATCTCAGGACCCTGAGACCACAACCTGTGTTGAAGGCAGATGCTCAACCCACTTAGCCACCCAGGCACTCCTCTGCTTGAATATTTTCAATGATCGCTTCTTTTGCATTTAAGTGAAGCAGTACCACTGTTATCAGGTGTCATCTGTTAACTGGGCTCTGTTCACATTACTTGCTGTTATCTTCTTTTTCTCTTAAACATTTCATTATTGAAGGTTTCAAGTATATACAGAAGTAGAAAGAATAGTAGAATGCAACAATACGTATTCACCACCCAGTGTCAAAAATTACCAACTCATTGTCTTGGTTCATTTATAAATACTTCCATCACACTCACCCTCACTGGATTATTTTGAAGCTAATTCCAGTGTACCTCATTTTATCTATAAATATCTCACTGCTATTTCTAAAGAATAAGGATTTTTTATTTTGAACTTGACCACAGTGCTATGATCATACTTTGAAAATTGGCAGTGATTCCTTGAAAAAAAAAAAGGTCAGTGTTCAGATTTTTCTGATTGCTTCATAAAAGGTTTTTTTACACGGTTAAATCAAGATCCAAACAATGTCCACATATTATGTCTCTTAAGTTAAAATTTGATTTGATTTGTCTCATAAGATCTGATTATGTCCTTTTTGGTGTGTGTTTGTGTTATGTTAGTCACCATACAGTACATCATTAGTTTTTGATGTAGTGTTCCATGATTCATTGTTCTATTGGGATCTCCTCCCCCGCCACACACCCCACTTTTCCCCCTAGCCATTTATTTGTTGAAGAAACTGAGTTGTTTGTTCTATAGAGTACTAAAGTTTGGATTTCGCTGATTACATCTTTTTGGTATTTGATACAGTCCTCTGTCCCATCTTACTTCCTGTGAATCTTCTTGAGAGTTTTTAACTGTGCTAATTTGAAACAAGTATGAAGGGTCTTTTGGTATAATAAGGTGGTTTGGGATGCAGAGCAAGGATTTTATTACCTTTGTGCCTAAAAAGGATAATCGCTAGAGGTACTTTCCCTTTCCATACTAACCCAGTATTGCTTTATTATCTTAGTTCTCCAAAGACTGTGTCTGTGTTTAGCTGTGTTTGTGAAGCCCAACAAGATGATGAGGCTCGAAGTCAGAATCCTCCCTCTGTGCCCATGAGGTGAGCATTATTTTCATAGCCTCTTTTGAATCGTATTGATTTGCAGAATGATTGGTACCAAAATCTAGAATGTACATTGCTACCGTTTTATGAACTTGAGCTTACATTTTTATCTGAGGGATTGTGACATATTCTAGATGGATTTATAAATGAGATGATGTGAGAAATTTTATTTAATATTTTATAGGTACAGGTTTTTGTCTTGATTTACTTATTCTATCAATTTGAAATGATTCAATCTTCATAAATTTATGAAAATATATCATTCTAAAAAAAATCTGTAGTTCTATATTTTTAAAATCACACCTTTTTTCTGTTTTGGAACTGTTTGCTTTTAATAAGACTTCTCATTTTTCTTTAGTTTCCCAAAGGGCAAACTGAGATGTTCACCCCCAAATTTAAAGTTTGTCATACTTGATGGAATTAAGATTTGCCCGATTTCTTTATTCTATAATCTCTTAGAATAGCTCTGAAACAAAAAAAAATTTTGTGTTACAAAGTATTCTTTCTCTATTTAAATAGAGTATCTTGTTTGGGATATACAGTTCTTATATTTAGTATAAGGAAATAAGGCAATGGAAATAAGCTTGTATTTTCATTATTATATGGTGTTCAGTGATTCTGTAATTAGAGAATTGGATGATGTTTTGTCAGCGGGTATGTTCCTAATGTTATCTGCAGCATAATTTTAATGTTATTGACATAAATATTCAGAAGGAAATATATCAGTGCTTTTATTAGCATTCTGATTATTAAATGTGAGCTTGTTGGTATTCTTGAGAATCAAATAGCCCAGGTCACATTCTAACAACGGGGAGCAGCAGGTAGAGAGAGAAGCAGGCTTCCTGGTGAGCAAGGAACCTAATGGAGGATTTGATTCCAGAACCCTGGGATCATGACCCGAGCCAAAGACACTTAACTGACTGAGCCACCCAGGCATCCCTCTGTTCAGAAGTTCTACCCTAAATAAACAGCTTCTGTAAAATGTGGTAGGCTTCTTTAAGGGTGGGAAACAGTGGTAATTGAATTTTTCAAATAGTTAAGTACTTTTCCTTTCAGCTTTTGACTTTTATTGTTGTTCAGCTATTGATGTTCGCTGCCTGAAATATTCAAACATGAGTATTTAGGTCATAGAAAAGATGAATAGAATTTTCTTAATTGCTTTGATTTATTCAACATAAAGCAACATAGTATCGATTGAGCATCTGCTGTGTACCTAGCCCTGTGCTATGGTCACTTAAAACCTCTTCAGAGGTAGGTTTTACTCCTCTGTCTCCTGGTGGACTCTTACTCTTAACCTTTTCTTTATTGTGTTATATATCCTTATTCATTTGAGGTTCCTGACAGGACTCAAGCTATGACCACCAAATTTTTACCAGCCTGTCTTGGGCTACGCCTTTGTTCTAAATCTCTTCAATATCTTGTTTTGGTAAACTGAGCTCAACAAGATAGACATCTCAGAAACTTCTTTTCTCTTTCTTATTCAAGATCCAGAGCAGGGCATTTCTCCAGGAGCTCTTCCTGTTTCCTATTTTCTGCCTACATTTGTCAGCTCAGTTCTTAAGGGATGAGCGCCCCTTCCAGAATGGAGACAGCTTTCTCTTTCTCAGTGATTAGTTCCATCTTTCTCTGGCCAAATGCTCTCAGCAACATATGACATGGTTTCTACATCCTTGATTATACTGGCTGTTCTCTTCTAGGTGTATCTCAGTTTATGCCGTATAAACTATGATACTCCAAACTGAAACATCCAGATATGGTCATACCATGGTCAGTTTAGAATGGATTCCTTTTCTCTTTTTTCTGGCTACTATGCATTTAATGTAGCCTAAAATGCATTAGTTTCTTATTTTGTTTGTAGTGTAATGACTCACTGAATTTTAATTTACCAAAAATTAAAAGTTCATAGGCATTTTCTAT
The DNA here is from genome assembly GCF_022355385.1 of Mustela nigripes. NCBI lineage: Eukaryota > Metazoa > Chordata > Mammalia > Carnivora > Mustelidae > Mustela > Mustela nigripes. Next base: position 62,108,338 of record NC_081569.1, on the reverse strand, counting down.
ATGAATTTGCTACTTACACAATTAGTTTACTTAATCTGAGAGTAGATTTTTACAATTACTCAATCTCTTAATGGAGAGAACATTAATTCTTTTGTTCGTAGTACACTTATTAAACACTTAATGTGTAATAAGCTCTGTATTAGGTGTTTGAAGTAGAGATGAATAAGACATGAATGTTAAGTTTCTGTGTAACCCTCACTTGGAGTTAATCTGGGCCTTTTTATTCTGGTTAAGGACATTTTAAAAAGCCCCTAGGCACCTCAGCTTGGTGGTATCTAGTTTGAGGAGACATTAATCAGATGCTTGTGGGATAAGTGAATAAGTCACTGATGGCCCAGTGGGAAGACTAATGAAAAGAAGTAGGCTGTATCTTGAGAATGTCTTCAAGAATCCAAGTCATTCTGAATTGTTAGTTGTAAGATCTACCAGTATAGCTAGCAAAGCTAGAATCTCACCTATAACTCTATGCTGTAAAAATTAAATTTCTTTCCCTAAAATTATTGGTTGGGGTAGGAGGTAATGGAAAGTATCTAGACTGCTAGGAGTCATTTGAGAATGTTAGAACCAATAAAAACCAAACTATACATCTTGACCTAATTGAGATTTTTTTTGAAGTAGATCCCTAAACTGCCTTCATTGACTTTGACTTCAGGAATAGCTTTACATCTTTCTGTTTACCTTATTTTCTGGTATCAGATTTCAGAGTTCATAACTAGTGATGGGAAGAAATTTTATGACTATTTTATCATCATGGTGGGATAGTCCTATGTACCATTATTTTTTCGAGAGTATAGTTAGGTTGGGGCACCCAGGTGGTGTACGTGGTTGAGGAACTGACTTCTGGTTTTGATTTAGATTGTGATCTGAGGGTGATAAGATCCAGTCCCAAGTCAGGCTCAGCACAGGTTCTGTTTGAGACTCCCTCCCTCTCCCCACAGTGCTCTCTCTCTCACTCTCTCTAAAAGAAATATATCTTTAAAAAAAAAAAAAAGGTGAAATTATGTTGAACTTTGTAAGGTGATATGCTCTGTCACCTTAGTTCCTCCCTTCCCCACATTTCTCAGATTGTCAAATTTGTGTACTTCCTCTTGCCAGTAGACACACACACTTGCTTACTTGACATGGCTTCTTCCTATGGTTGATTTTTAGGGGGAATTCGCTCAGTTTTCCAAGTACTCAAGATGAAGAAGAGAAGGAAAAATTGGAAGGTGAACAAAGGACCAGGAAGAGTCAACAGCCTATGAAGCCCAGTTGTCCTGTCAAAGACCCTCCTTCTCCTGTCTCCCAGCAGGTGGCCACACAGGGGCCATCCAGTCCTCAAGGGGAAGCAATGGAGACAGATGTGCTAGAAGGCCAGAATACCAATCAGGAAAAACCTAGTAATGCCTTGACTGAAAGGCCCAGCCAAAATAACATAGGAATCCAGACCATAGAGCGTTCCCTGTGGGTCCCAGAAACTGTTTCAGCAGCAACCCAGACTGTAAAGAATGTATGTGAACAGGGGACCAGTACGGTGGACCAGAATTCTGGAAAACAAGATGCCACAGTTCAGACTGAGAGGGGGACTGGTGAAAAACCAGTCAGTGCTCCTGGGGATGATACAGAGTCTCTCCATAGCCAGGTGAGACAACATACAGAGTATCTTAGGGGTCCTGTTTTTTGACTTCATGGATTCCTGGAGAATTGAACATGTGGTACTTGTACCTAATGATAATTCTTAAGGATTTTGTACAGAACAGTAATTAAAAACAATTTTTCCAGGATGGAGATAGGGTAGTGAAAATTATGGGTAGCTGTATCCAGTAGGTAGTCTGAAACAGTGTTGGAGTTTGTCAAGTAGGTCTTTACTGGAAACGAAAGCCAGGAATTTAGTCTAGGCCCTATAATATTCTTCTACATTTAACTTTTTCTGCCACAATTTTTCGTCTTCCCTTAAAAGCATCATTGCTGATTGCTTCCCTCCCAAGTTTATTTCACCAAGGTTCCCAGGAACTTGAGAAGAGTACAAAGCAGAGGAGAAGGGATAGAGAAGCATGAAGGATACTGTACCACAGTATTAGAAACAGAACAGTAAGAGAGAGAGGAAGGAGTGCTCGGGTGACTAGGACTGCAGAAAGAGGCTACAGCTAGATATAATGGGAGGAAAAGGATTGGGGCTGATGGAAGTAAGACTGGAGGAGTAACAGGTTCTTGGGAAGAGAGTTGGGAAGTGTAGGTAGTAATAAAAATTGAATGGGTAAGAAATTGTGGTAGAACTGTACCTATTAACAAAGAAGAGGAAGTTCATAAAATCTCATCAGATGGCATTTGGGTTCCATGGCAGGGAAAATTTGGAAGTTATTAATAGTGCTTAAATTGCCTTTTCAGTTGCTCTGGTAGACTATCTTCATTTGGAATCTGCCTAGGAAAGCTTCATTAGTGATGTGATAGAAGTTAGTGATGTGCTAGTGACGTTCTAATTGTCCAAGTTGTTTGTTTTATAAAAATAAAATAATATAGTTCCTCTTTTTTGAACACCTAAAGTGTATCAGCATTGTGCTCAAGACAACCCATGAGGTTGGTATTATTATTCCCATTTCACAGGTAAAGAAACCGAGCTGAAGAGAGGTTAAGTAACTTGCCCAAGATTTTGCCATCAGTAGGTGGCAGAACTGGAATTTGAACTCAGCATATCTGACTTCAGAATCGGTATTCTTTTCATTATGCTATGTTGCTTTTCTCTTTATTAATCATGGCCTGTGTAGTCTTGTTCTGTTTATCTGTGCCTCTCCAGGAACTCCAGAAATTATGTTTACATTATTAGCCTTTCAAGGTAACATGGTCTATGAAATTTAAGACTATCAGTTTGTACAGATTAAAAATAGCATAGTTTTTTGAATATAGGGGTTATAATAGATCAGACCCTATTTTGCACTTATTTTTACCATTAAAGTGTTTACAGTCTGTCAGGTAATAATGTGGTCTCTCTACCTTTATAGAAAGTGTTAAACTTGATCCAAAAGATAGCAGTCTTATAGAAGCCACTAGATTATGTCTTTCTTTCTTTCTTTGTAAAATAGGGAAATAATCTCTGCTCCTATCTCATGATGATGAGAGCAGGAGCCAGTGAGCCCTAGTGGTTAAGCCTAGGCTGTGGAGTCAGACCACTTCTATCTGGGATATTGTGAGGATTAAATGAGATAAGGCATGTGAACCCCTTACTTAACACTACACCTGGCACATAGTAGATAGCTCAGTATATGTTGGCTACTGCTACTGCCTGTTGATTATTACGATTTTAAACACCACTGCTGATACTGTACTGCTATTGTGTCATACAGAGTGAAATAACATATTTAAGAGCTAATTTTTCCTGCTAAGAAAGGTGCTAGGAAAATCTAGGTGGTGAGTAAGTACAGTTTCACTTGGGAAAGGTGAGACATTATGGAGGTGGATTATGGTGATGTTTGCAGAACAGTGTGAATGTGTGTATGCTTACAAATGGTTATAGTGGTAAACTTCGTGTATATTTTACTACAGTAAAAAATTACAGATGAAATGGGTACAGTAACAAATCGGCATTGCCGTGCTGTATTTTGAAGAATGTTGGAAAATGAGGAAGGCTCTGTGGAGGTTTTTCAGGTGCCAGTGTTTTCGTATCCACTGCATTCTAGGTAGGACTCCGGCCAGTGCTGGGGAAAAGCATAGGTAGCCTACCTTAGACAGTCCTTAAAATTTCACTTCTGTAGCCAGTGCACCTAGAGCCAGGCTTTTAATAAAGAGCAAGTTTGGTTTTGTTTTCATTTTATCTTCCTTTTATAATGCTAAGATCATCAAGCTATTTATCTTTACAGAGACCTCTTTTTAGAAGACTGTTTGAAGAGAGAGTAAGCATAGCTTTCTTTTTATCTGCCCCCTTTCTTTTCTCTCCTTTCTTATTCTGTCAGACATGTTTATTTTTAAGTGTCTCTCTTGAAGTGATCATCTTGTCTGGCTGTTGTAGTGGAAGAATGCAGGAAGTCTTGAGAAGTCTCAACACAAGGAGTGTTGATGTATCCCTGAAACCTTTAAGACCTCTGTGATCCAGGGCCTGGCTCTCCCTGTGTAGGCAGGAGATCTAGGCTGTCACGGTTCTGATACAGGGGCACCCTGATGATGGAGCTGTGACAGACCAGAGCTCTGACCACTCATTAACCAGAGTTGTGTATACAAAAGTACTTTAGTGTATGTGCTGCCAAGGTGAGCACTATACAAAAGTATTTTAAGAAATGAGTTGGTTTATGTTTCTGTACTTTTTGTTTTATTTATATCCTCATAATTTAGATACCCATTTTGGTAGATACTTTACCCCTAAGATGTAGTTGGAGTGGGAATTAGGAAAATTACTCAAAGTTTTAGGTAAATTACTACCATATTGGTCAGTAAAAACCCAGGATCATCATCATTGCAGTGGTATATATAGTTCTTTGGAAAGACTTGGATACCTTGACATTGACTGTTTTAAAAAAAAAGTCAGTCTACTGTGGGGAAGTAAGGCGGGAGAAAAAGTGCATTTTCTCCTGCTCAGAATTAGAGAGCCAGTGAGGTGGAGGGGAGGGCATGGATGCTGTCAGATGTGGTATGTGTAATGAGAAAACATGTATGTAACAGTTGGCATAAAAATGTAGGGTTTATTTAAGCTATTTAACTATTCTTTATAGTACAAGTAAATACAGAATCCTTATTTATTAATGTTTTCTGTTTGTGGACACTAGCTTGGCTCTTGTTATAATTATTACTTGAAACATTAAATATTTCATATTCTGAGAGAAATCTGTATCTAGTTCTAGGCATAATTAAACTATAGTGTTGGTGACTAATGTGGGAAAAACAGACTGCACTGAGATTAATAGATTACTCTGTTCTTATATAAAGTTCTAAAGAATGCCTTTTATTTAAAGAGATGATGCAAGTATAAGTTTGTATACTGATTGACAAGTCAGCATCAAAATCCAAAGGATTATAACCTAAAATGTACTTTTATGGGGGTCAGAGTTTCACTTAAATATCCTTGATACAAGTGCTAGACGTTATGATTTTGATTTAGACAGAAATAGGTCATTTTAAGTGATAAACTGTTAAAAACTCTTCCTAGCTTCTGGCTATATAGTCCATCCCTATTCTTATCTATAGGTGAGTAGAGTACAAAACAACTAGAAAATTCCGTCACACTAGATTCATGGAACCTCTGAACAATGCTCATCATGAAGAAATTGATCTGATTCTTTTTGCAGTGAGACCCATGCTTGTGTTCCATATTTTCTGTCACAGGGAGAGGAAGAGTTTGATATGCCTCAGCCCCCACATGGCCATGTCCTGCATCGCCACATGAGAACAATCCGTGAGGTTCGCACGCTTGTCACCCGTGTCATCACAGATGTGTATTATGTGGATGGAACAGAAGTAGAAAGAAAAGTAACTGAGGTAATACATACTTGGGTCTATGTTGCAAATTTCAGTAGAAAAGTTTCCCTGGCTCTCCACGTTCACCTCTACCTGCCCTTCTTGTACAACTAGCTTTTGTGTTTTCCTTTGTCTTGTTAGAAAGATGTTAAGAACTTGGTAAGAGGAGAGTCTTTTTTTTTTTTTAATTAAAAATTTTATTTATTTGACAGATCATAAGTAGGCAGAGAGGCAGGCAGAGAGAAAGGGGGAAGCAGGCTCCCTGCAAAGCAGGGAGACCAATGATGGGGCTCCATGCAGGGCTCAATGTGGGGCTTGATCCCAGGACCCGGAGATCATAACCTGAGCTGAAGGCAGAGGCTTAACCCACTGAGCCACCCAGGCGCCCCAAGAGGAGAGTCTTCAATTATTCTCTTTTTCCTAACCATGAGCTTACTGTTTGACCTTTGGTCATTTATTTGACCAGTCCCATCATGGTTTCAGGTTTTTTTTTTTTTTTAAGATTTTATTTATTTATTTGACAGACAGAGATCACAAGTAGGCAGGGAGGCAGGCAGAGAGAGAGAGAGAAGGAAGCAGGCTCCCCGCTGAGCAGAGAGCCCAATGTGGGGCTCAAATCCAGGACCCTGAGACCATGACCTGAGCTGAAGACAGAGGCTTTAACCCACTAAGCCACCCAGGTGCCCCGAGAGGAGAGTCTTCAATTCTCTTTTTCCCAATCATGAGCTTACTGTTTGACCTTTGGTCATTTATTTAACCAGTCCCATCATGGTTTCAGTTTTTGTAAAGAGCAGATTGATGAATCTCTTTAAATCCCTGTCATGTATAAATACAGTCTATGTATTATTTTTAATCCTTGGAAACACTTAAGGAGCTTTAGAATTCTTCTGCTTTATTCCACGTGTTTTTTCTCATTGCCTCTCGCTGTTTTCTCATTTGTGTTTATGTTTATTGATTGTGTCCTTTCTTGGTCTCCATTCATGTGTGGTTATACCTGCTGGTAAAGATGCACCTTTATTTCTTAGTAGGATTCATTATGGACTCATTCCCAGTTTTGGCAAAATATTGGCATTTATTCATTGTCACTGGACAACATTATACTTTGTTTAGATCTCATACTAGCTGAAAGTAAGCACATTTTCTAGAATTAAAGATGTGGCACCATTCTCGGTACATATGTTAATTTCTAAGAACCATTTTATTAATTGATAAGATGCACAGCTACGTACTTTCCTTCCTTTACTCAGGCACTTTAAAAAAAATCTGCCAGCTAGTCATATGGGAAGTTGAGCTCAGGGAGAATTAAAATTGTATGTAGTTTATTAAATGAAACATATTATTGCTGCTGTTCATTGATGGGCCATTGTGCCCCTCACGGCAGAAAGGATTTGACATTAGTTTGAGAAATTGTCTTGTATTCTTTCTTCATTATATACCAAAATCCCAGATGTTATCTTCAGTTTTACAATTGTGGAATTTTTTTTTTTGGTGTTACTACTATTTTGGAAAAACTGGGAACTTACAGCAGCTTTAGAAAAGTGAATGCTTTCATGGATAGTTTTTATAAATACTTTAATCTAAAATGTTACATTGTAGCATTAATTTATTATTTGATGTGCTTTTTTTTAAAGATTTTAGTTATTTATTTGAATGAGAGAGAGGGAGCAAGAAAACATAAGCGGCAGGCAGAGGGAGAGGGAGAAGCAGACTCCCCGCTGAACAGGATCCCAGGACCCTGAGATCATCACCTGAGCTGGAGTCAGACGCTTAATTTACTGAGCCACTCAGGCGCCTGATGTGTTTTCTAGAGTATATTTCTGGAAACAGCAGGTCTTTCAGATACTCTGAGAGGAAAAAAATGTTCCATGGTCAAAGTTTGAGAAATACCAAACGTTTAAAAACCTCCCATCCCCCATGAAAATTCATAGTACATATTACATTAAAGGCTCTAAGAAGTCCTTTATTAAAGAAGTTTATTTTATTATTTAATACATTAGTTAACCAAACTTATTTGACAACTGAACATTTTTTAAGGTAGCACTTATTATACCCATATGGAACATAGTTTGGAAAATGCTGCCATAATTAAATACAGTAATTACAGGAACCAATGTTTTTGAAGTACTAACTACATGCCAGGCACTATTGTAAGGACTTGAAGTGATTTAACTTACTTAATCCTCACAACTAAGCTGTGAGGTAGATGCTGTTATCCCATTTTCTAAATGAAGAATTGGAAGCATAGCCAGTAAAAATAACCTGCTTTAGGTTACATAGCTAATAAACAGGAACTAGAACTCATCCCATGCAGTCTAGGTCTGGAGTGTACATTTTTTTTTTAAAGATTTTATTTATTAATTTGACAGAGAGAAATCAACAAGTAGATGGAGAGGCAGCCAGAGAGAGAGAGAGATAGGGAAGCAGGCTCCCTGCTGAGCAGAGAGCCCAATGTGGGACTCGATCCCAGGACCCTGAGATCATGACCTGAGCCGAAGGCAGCGGCTTAACCCACTGAGCCACCCAGGCGCCCCTGGAGTGTACATTTTTAACCACTACATTTGCTCACTTTCAAGAGTAAAAATGATGTATGCAAGAAGTGGTATGTGATTCATATGGTAGTGTGATGAGGAAGAAACTCATCTGAGGGGAATTTTGATGCAGTCTTTCTGAATGATGTCTAGAAAGCATTTGAGTTGGATACTTAAGTTTTTAGAAGTTGGATTGATAAGGGGAAAGGGCATTCCATATAGAAAGCTTGGTGAGTAAAGGCACAGATAGAGTAAAGAGCACACAGGCATGAATAGTCTAGTTGGTAGTCAGCAAAAAAGATGCATGAAGGAGTGTGAAGATTGAGGTCAGAGGCTTCTGGGAACTTAACTTTCCTCATATCTTGTATCCTTTGCTTATTATTATTATTATTATTTTTTAAGATTTTATTTATTTATTTGACAGAGAGAAATCACAAGTAGATGGAGAGGCAGGCAGAGAGAGAGAAAGGGAAGCAGGCTCCTTGCTGAGCAGAGAGCCCGATTTGGGACTCGATCCCAGGACCCCGAGATCATGACCTGAGCCGAAGGCAGCGGCTCAACCCACTGAGCCACCCAGGCGCCCTTTTGCTTATTATCTTTTAGAGATTTTATTCATTTGTTTACCAGCAACAACTTCTTAACTGTGTTCCTATAGTGTGGCAGGCCCTGGGACTACAAAGATAAAAAAAAGACTCCTATTCTCTAGGAGCTTATACTTTGTTCCTACACCGTGGCAGGCCCTGGGACTATGAAGATAAAAAAAGACTCCTGTTTTCTAGGAGCAACGAATCCAAAACTTGTTGGTTGCTGAGGTAGGGAGTAGAAAGATGTGTTATAAGAGGGGGCAGAACCTGCCAGCTTACCTGAAGGTGGCTAAAAGATTTTTCAGAAGATGTAGTACTCAAAAGTAGCAGATGACATTGAGGGGTGGGGGAGAAGGACATTATAGACAGAATGAAAAGTTACGTAAATATGTAGATAGATAGCATGATATGCTTAATGAATATTTAGAGGCTCAATATGACACTACAGTCAGGTAGGGAATGGTAGAGAATGCCATTGGGGTTGGTAAAGGCCCATAGCGTAAGGGCTTTTGTATACCATAGAGGAGTTTAGATTTTTATCTTTGGTGTGATGGAGAACCTTGAAAGAATTTCAGAGAAAAGAGTGATGTGCTCAGATTTGTATATGGGAAAGGTCAGTTTAGTAGCTATTTAACCATGGACTCGAATGGGTTGAGGCATAGTTGAGACAATAGGTAATGAGTGCCAGATTAGGACAGTGGTGGTCAGGGTTGAGAGAAGAGACAAGATGCAAGAAATAGATAGAGGGTAAAGTTTTGATAGACTTTGGTGAATTCCTGATTGTGGGGATAAAGGGAGAGGGAGAAATATAGCATGGTCCCTGGGCTTTTTGCCTGTGCAGCTAGATAGATGGTACCACACACTGTGTCAAAGAATGTAAATAGAACACTGGTTTGAGAGAGAAGATCATTCAGTAAATATTTCCCGAGGGTCTCTCTTGTGGTATGCACTGTGCTGGATTTGGGGTATACACATACCCAGGAAAGAAGATAGTGTTACCATCTCTGTCTTAACAGCGCCTCTGTAGTTTGGAAGAAGAGACACGATCTTAACAGGCCAGCTTAGTGCCTGTGTCTACGTCATTAGAAGAGCAGTGGCTTTGACTGCAGGACAGTTGCAAAGGCAGGAGTAGCTTGCTACTGTTCCAGGGCTTACTATCCAACAGAGTCTGGAATCCCAGCCTTTTAGGCTGACCATGCCTCTACTCATTTGTCATATCCAAGTGAAGAGATTGTCTTCAGTTCTGGGCTGTTGTAGTCAGATGACCAGACTGGAATCTGGCTGGAGCAGTTTGGTGAAAAGAGACAGTGATTTGAGAAAGTCATATTTATCTCTGACACTTTTTACAGGTGGTGCAATTTCTGGTAAAGACCCTGAGGACACATGGCTGAGGTAGTGGAAAATGTTGATGGCGGTAATCAGATCAGGAACTTGGTTATTTCTAGAAGGGTTATCTGATGAATGTAAGCCACAGAGGATAGTGACAGATGTAGGGAAAGACTGGGAAGGGAAGCTGTGAACCAGGAATTACAGTGTTCATTCATGAGAGTGAGTGGGTGGGAGGATTTGGTGAGTAATGGGGAGAGGAAAGTTGAACAGAATGGCAAATAGTAGTTTAGTAAGAGCAAGAGGTGGGGAGATAGAAATGGTCTATTAATGGCAGTGGGGAGCAAGGTTGCCTCTTACCTCCATACTCCTGAATTGAGGTTAGTTGAGAAAAACCATCCTCTGCATAGAGCCGTAGGGGATGTGAGATGCACTGGGCATATCCAGGATTCATTCATTGAAGGCAAGGAAATGGAAGGAGGAGGACATTGTGTTTAGGATGGGTTAAATGTCAAGTGTCCTTAGTACATCCAGAGAGAAGACTTTATTGGATATTTGTATCTGTGAGTTTGGAGCAGTCATCATTGTGTGTTGGCAGACAGGCAGGGATGAGTCTGGTAAGACTGACCAGGGAAAGCACAGTAGAGTGAGAAAGGAATGAGAAAAGTCCTGTGAAATACTATTTCTAAAGGATCAGACCAAGAAAGAGGAACCCCAAAAACAAGCACATAAAGAAGTAGCCAAAGAGGTGGACTGAAAGTAAAAGTGACTTTGTAGATTCCAAGGGAGAGATTTTCAAGAAGGGAGTGGTCAAAGATAATCATTTAATTATCTTACAGCATTATTTAAATATGTGTGCTTTGCATACTGTATGCCGAGAGAGGCTATAAATAAAGACTGGGGGAGGAGAGTCTGTCTACATGTCTCCCTGTCTTCTCTGATGATTTGGATAATCAAGAACAGTCTAGAGCAGGAAGGCAAATCTGTAGCACCTGGGCTGTAATTTTCAGTCCTATGCCCAGAGAGGATGTTGCTGATTGGTCCCATAACCTTTTAGAAAAATCCTGGGAATTAGCCTCTAAAGGCTGCATAAAACTGAGCTCCATTTACCACTCCGTCAAAGTAAGCATGTGAGATAAAGTCAGTTTGACATTCCTGTCTTCTATGATACTGCAACCTTAAACGTTTTATTACCTTTTTGGTTTTCATTTTTCTAAACAGTAGCACCATTTTTAGCCCATTTTTGCCTCGTTTTCTGTTTCCTTTATCGTTTATGGAAAAGTAATATAACTAATTTCAAAAAGCATGTAATTTTATCCACTGCTGATCAAATATCCAGAAGGGCCCCTAACCACTTGTTTTCTTCCTCTAACTTTCCTTTCTTCTTACCTTTCTTCTCCCAGACAAAGATTGCCTGTAGTCTGGATTAGAGTCCTTACTGTTTTCTTAGTAGCCAAAAGTTGTGAACTTGTTGAGTAAAAAGATAACTTACTAGCTTATAATAGAGGTCTCTCTCTTTGCACTCCAGTACCACCTTTATTTATTTTTTATTGAGCTATAATATAATCCCTGTAGAAAGCTCAAGTCTCAAATGTTCAGTTCAGTGGCTTTTGACAATTAATTGTATGTAACCACTACTCAGAACGAGATACAGAACATCACCATGATTCCAGAAAGTCTCCTGATTCCTGCCTTTCTGAATTGAAATTTCTATCCATCTCGGGTTTTTCAACTTCCACATTAGCATGATGTCATTGTGGCGGCTTTTAGCTTTTGTATCCATTTCTTTCTTGCAGGAGACTGAAGAGCCAATTGTAGAGTGTCAGGAATGTGAAACTGAAGTTTCCCCTTCACAGACTGGGGGCTCCTCAGGTGACCTGGGGGATATCAGCTCCTTTTCCTCCAAGGCGTCCAGCTTACACCGCACGTCAAGTGGGACAAGTCTGTCAGCCATGCACAGCAGTGGCAGCTCAGGGAGAGGAGCCGGACCACTCAAAGGGAAAACCAGCGGGACAGAACCCGCAGATTTTGCCTTGCCCAGCTCCCGAGGAGGCCCAGGAAAACTGAGGTGCAGACAGGGTCTCCAGAGAGAGAGCTACAGCAGGGGCAGGGTTGCTGACATTTTAATACCACAGGAAAAGGGGAGTCATGGGAACACCCCCCCCCCAATTCTCCAACTAGGATAATTTAAATCCTCTTCCTCCCCTTGTTCCTCTCCTGTTTGGTTTTGCATGGGAGGTAGGGTAGAGCTCTGTGGGAGCTAGACTTCTAAGAAAATGTAGGAAACAGGTGAGGGGACTTTGGAAGTGCTGGCATATGCTGCTGCCATCCCCATTTTATGTAGCCTACAAGTGTTTTGGTTGGGAATACAAAAAGTTTAGGGTAGTGACCCCAACTTGACACATTCCTAGCTTCTTGTTATCCTCTGCAGGTGTCTAGAGCCTGAAGTAGAAGAGGAGGCAGGGCGGAAATGGGTGTGCTGTTTTTGAGGGCAGCAGTAGGAGGCTTTGTCAGGAGGGAATAAACTTGTGCAGAGGAGGATGTCCTTTCCTTATTATCCAACACTCCCACTCCCTGGCTGATAGTTTTGGTGGTGGGTGTTCAGACTGGCTTCCTGCTGCCCTGGAGGGCTAGCACATGTTGGTTTGGCATGTAGTTTAAGGGCCGTGGGGAGAGTTTGTGAAGAAAGGACCCAGTCGCAGGTGCTGTCAGACTAACCTGTCTTCATTCTCTAGTCCTAGAAAAGGGGTCAGTCAGACAGGGGCGCCAGTGTGTGAGGAGGATGGTGATGCAGGCCTTGGCATCAGACAGGGAGGGAAGGCTCCAGTCACGCCTCGTGGGCGCGGGCGAAGGGGCCGCCCGCCTTCTCGGACCACTGGAACCAGGTACCCGGGTAGTGTGAGATAATGCTTAGTCTATGACTTGTTCAGCAAAAAAGGGAGTAGAGCGAAGAGAGGGGAGTAGAGAGTATGTGGGGTGTCAGGAGGGACATGAGGGGTCCGCACTGACTGGGGAGTGGGCAGGGATCAGAGAGGCTACCGAGAAACCAGGCTTATGCCGGTGCCGGGTCCTCTAAGAACGGGCTGACAAAGGAGTGGGAAACCTGGTAGATAAGTACTTTTTAAAATTCTTACTGCTGCCTCCTATCTCTTATCTCTCTTTAGAGAAGCAGCTGTTCCTGGCCCCTTGGGCATAGAGGACATTTCACCCAGCATGTCACCGGAGGATAAATCCTTCACTCGTATTGTGCCCCGAGTGCCAGACTCCACCAGGCGGGCAGATGTGGGTGCTGGTGCTTTGCGTCGAAGTGACTCTCCAGAGATTCCTTTCCAAGCTGCTGCTGGTCCTTCTGATGGTTTGGATGCCTCTTCCCCAGGGAATAGCTTTGTAGGGCTCCGTGTTGTAGCCAAGTGGTCGTCAAATGGCTATTTTTACTCTGGGAAAATCACTCGTGATGTCGGAGCTGGGAAGTATAAATTGCTCTTTGATGATGGATACGAGTGTGACGTTTTGGGCAAAGACATTCTGCTGTGTGACCCCATCCCACTGGATACAGAAGTGACAGCCCTCTCCGAGGATGAGTATTTCAGTGCAGGTAATAAAGGGGTGGAGTCTGTAAGAGATTCGCTTTGCCGGGGCCAGTCTTCTCTCCAGTCAGTTACTACCAGGAGCCCTCGCTCCAGCCTGATTGCTCCAGCCTGATTGCTCTGCGGGGGTCTCTAAAGCTGGCAGTTCCATTCCTACTATATTGGTTACTTCCACACTGCCTTTTTTGTTTTCCTTTGTTGCTTATTTTTAAATGAACTTACTTTGGCATAATATTATATTTATGGGAAATAATACAGAGTACTGTGCCAAGTACAGAATACTGGGATAATGTAGGGAGTTGCTGTCCACCCCTCAGCCAGCTTCCCAGCTTTCCCTGTTGTTAACATCTTCCATTAGCATGGGACATTTGTCACAACTAAGAAACCAACCTAACTCCTTACTAACTAAATTCCAGACCTTGTTTGGATTTCATGAGCTTTTACGTGTTCATTTTCTGTTCTAGGGATCCAGTCCGTTAGCCCTCATGTGTCCTTTGATCTCCTTTGATCTGTGACAGTTTCTGAATCTTTTCTTCTTTTTCTTGACGTTGACAGTTTTAGGGGGTTAAATATTTTGTAGGATATCACTCAGTTTGGGTCTTCTCATGTTTTATTTGATTAGATCAGAGTGTTAAGGGTTTTGAAAAGAATGCTGGGAAGGTGAAGTGCACTTCTTTTGACATCACATAGGGCAGAGAGGCCATGACATCCATAGGACGTCACTGGTCTCGTTAGTCCTCATCCCTTGGTTTAAGTGTTTGCAAGTTTTGTCCACTGTAAAGTTAGTGTTTTTTCCTTTTCACCACTGAGACTTACATACAGTACCTGCCTTGCTGGCAATCTAGAAGGTGAGTGGCAGATCTATTGAGATATTTTTACTTAGGAAGAAGTTGTTTGTACTGTGTTTTTGTGCATGCATACCTACCGACCATGGTAGGTACCTTTTTTTTTTTCTTATAGTAGCCAGTTCCCTATAATCATGATGGTGACAGATTTGTATTTGTTACGACTGTATCGTGTGCCAGTTCTTTGAATATATTGCCTCTTCTGTGAGCTAATTTGAACATAAATGTTTGTGTTGAGTTTTATCATTTAAAAATACCGTTTCTGGAGATTGTTTGGAACATGGATTAGGATATAATGGACAACAGTGCCTCTGTTAAAGTATCTTCACACCTTCCTGTGATGTAGACTCCTGAGTAGTTGTTTCCCCTTTATTTTGTTGTTAAACTTAACCTTTTAGCACTGAATAACAGCTCTATGTGGCTTTAATTAGTAGCATGGGGATTTAGGTCTTTTATGGTCTGTAGCTTATGTAGTTTGTATCAAATATATTCATTCTTCTTTTTCAGATGTAAAGTTTATCTTGGAGGTCCTCTTAAGACAGACAGTCTTTATGCAGGGTGAATTACAGCATCGGGGTTGGAGGGAGTCTGTGTCTCATTTATTGAGGTTGTCTACTAATGTCAGTGTTAGCCACCTTTAGTTTTAGTAACTCTTCATCAGTATGAAGTTTATTTTTGCTTTGGGCTTCTTTGTCCTTTTCAAGGGGGTCTTTGTGACTTAGTTTCCTGATAGAGGTTTAAACAAGGGGAAAGAGAGTGATTGTGTGGCATAGATAGAGAACCAAGTCTTGCTTTTCATGTCTGTTATTTCTTTTCTTGGTGGCATATGCTCTGGGTTTCTTTTAGCCCTTCATTCAAGCATAGGCTAATGGGGGAAAACAAATGGACCCTTTTAAAAGGTGTTCATGATAATGCATTGTTTTTACCTCATGTATGTGTTTTGTGTGTGTGTGTGTGTATACACACACATATATTGCACACGTGTGTGTAAATTATTTGATAGGTAGAGGGTATTTTTCATAGGTTTCAGAATGGGTTTTACCCAAGACCACACTGCTTGGTGGTGGCAGAATTAGACCTAGGCCTAGGTCTCCGGAATTCTAGCCCTGATCCCTTTTATATTCCACATTGTGTTCCTTCTAAATGAGAGGCCTTATTTTTAGGTTCTGAATCAGAGCAAGAAATATTAGGGAAAATTAGGCAGGAGAGGCAGAATTTATTTATTTTTTCCTTTCTTTGCTGTGTATCTCTGTTTTGATTTAGCCACACAGACACATGTTCTCTTAGCGTGATGTCATCTTTCACCTACAGCTTAACTCAAGAATTACCACTCAGCCTCCAAAGAAGCCAAGAAGGAAAGGTTTAGTAAATTATAATGGGATTGTTAAGAAACCACATGTCTCGCTTCAAAAAATACTTGAACTACTAACAACTCACAAAGGCTGGCTTTAGGAAGTTATTTTATAACTGAAGAGTTCTTTCTGTTAAGAACCTTTCCATGTCCCAACCCCAGGGTAGTAGCTACATACCTTTCTAAGTGGTGGTGGTGCCACTGGAATTTCTTTAAGTACTGGCTTCAGCCCCCTGTTGTACCTTTTAATGCCCTGCCTCAAGCCTGCCGTGCAGAGCCATGGTGAGTGGGTGCCAAGCAACCTAAAACAACAGCAGGCCGCTCTTCTGTTGTTCCCACTCAGGGGTGGTGAAAGGGCACAGGAAGGAATCTGGAGAATTGTACTACAGCATTGAAAAAGAAGGCCAAAGGAAGTGGTACAAGCGAATGGCCGTCATCCTGTCCTTGGAGCAAGGAAACAGACTGAGGGAGCAGTATGGCCTTGGCCCATACGAGGCAGTAACCCCCCTTACCAAGGCAGCAGATATCAGCTTGGGTAAGACCTTTGCTTCCTGAAAAACTGCCCCCAGGCCCTGCTTTGTTTGTGTTAGGAGGAGTGAATTCTAGAGTAGTAAGCATGCCTTCCTAAATCTTACTACTCCTGTGGTGTATGAGATGCTGATGAGCTGCTGTTTTCTGGAGCCATTGCCTATCTCTGTGTCTTTCCCGGGACCAGAAAGTAAGTCCTCAGATTCTTCTGACCTCCCCAGTTTTCTGCAGGGGGCCAGGCATACTTCAGTCATGACTGAGACTGAAACAGAAAAGGTGGTGGTTTGAAGGGAGGTTTTGTGCTGCCTGGGGAGGTGGAGGAAAGGGTGTGGTGATCTCTAACTCAGGCCCTACCCAGCTTCTTGGAGTCCAGGGCCTCATGGTCTCATGGAGTTGACCAGCCTTTGGCTTACCCTATCCTAGACAATTTGGTGGAAGGGAAGCGGAAACGGCGCAGCAACATCAGTTCCCCGGCCACCCCCGCTGCCTCCAGCAGCAGCAGCACAACCCCTACCCGCAAGACCACAGAAAGCCCTCGTGCCTCCTCCGGAGTTCCCTCAGGCAAAAGAAAACTGATCACCTCTGAAGAGGAACGGTCCCCTGCCAAGCGAGGCCGGAAGTCTGCCACTGTGAAACCTGGTGAGTGCTTCCTTTTGCCTCATTCTCCCTCAGACCACTATGGAATACAGGGCTAGCTGCCGGACAGATGGAGCCTGAGAAGTGGCGGTGGCTCCTCTCTCCTGGCTACAAAGATGGGGTCCCATACAAGCCCCAGGTAGTACTCCGCTTACTGCATCCACCTTTATGCATCTCCCAGCAGAGTCCAGTAGAGGTAGATAGGACATGAAATCTTGGTTGGACACATTCATTGACTTCCGTGTAGGTTCTAAGAGGGGAAAAGAAGTACTGAATTTTAAGCAGATTCAAGATCGGTGAAACTGGTCTTACATATCTTCTTTACCTGGCACCATCTTCTACCTCAGGAAGCTCTGCTTCCCCCTCCCTTGCACCCAGGGTCCTCTGGCTCTCCCAGACTTCCTCTTGAAAGCTAGTACCTCACTTTGCATCTCCCATCCTCATACTGTTCCCAAACAACTGCTTTCCAGTCCCTCATGCTTCATATTAACAGGAATTAATCTATCTTTATCTGTCTTTGTTTCATAGTCTCTACTATGATCCTTTCACATCCATTGGGGTTCTAGAGACACAGGGGTAAAGTCCTCCTGTCTTCCCTGAGGGAGCCCTCTCAGTCCAGCAAACTTAAGGACTTCGTTGATTGTTACATGTCCATTGTCCTGGCACCAGAACTGCTTTTGTTTCCTGTGTATTTGGGTTGTGTCATCTCCATATATATCTCACACTCGTGTTGTGTTCAGGTTATGTGAGGCATGGAACGAACTACTTTACACATAATACCTCAGATAATCCCTATGAGGTATAGATGTTAGAATTCATGTTCCAGTAGAAGAATCTGTGGCACAGGAGAGTGGGCTGACTTTCCCAAGGTGACCGAGTCATCCAGAAGTCACACTCAGGCAGTCGATTTTGAAGTCAAAAGCTTGTACATACTGCATCAGACTGTGCTTCTCCTGCTGGTTTTGTTTTAGGGAGGCATGACCTGTCTGTCATCTTAGCCTCCTAATGAGGCTATGATTCTGCTTCTCCAAATCAGGTATTTGTTTTCTTTCTGTGGACTTATTGGGGCACTCCTAGCATGGGTGTTCTGGGAGTCCTGGGCTGGCTGGTTCACTTATCCACCACCAGGGGTTGGAAACTGGGACAATTGAAGCAGGCTGGTTTGATGGTGCTCCATCAGCGTGTAAGAACACTTTATTACCAAGTATTCTGTGCACCGTTCTGGTGAGGGTCAGGTATAGGATGGTCTATCTGCCAGGGACATTTCTTGGTAATAAAAAAGGTGGGCTTTTTGTTGTCTGTTTTTAAGGACTGTTTCAAAATAACACTTAACCTTGGGGGATTCCAAGCACTGGGCAAAGAAAGTGGACTGAAGATTTCCAAATAATTTTTCATTCCTACCTAAGCTTCATTTGTATTAGAACCACCACCTTCTTCAAATGATCTCAGAAGTATTTGGTTTGGCTGTATAAAAACAATACTAGTTGATTTTAATCTATGAAAATAATGTATACATCATCATGACTGTAAAATTTAAATATACCACATTTCTCTGTACTGTAAATTGGGTCCTACGTTATTGACCATATAGCTTAAAAAAGTTGGTCAGGACCTTCCCAGCCCATCCTGTCGTGCCCAGGCAGTGGTCTGTAGCCTTCTAGTAACTGTACTCTGTCCTTTCCAGGTGCGGTGGGGGCAGGAGAGTTTGTGAGCCCCTGTGAGAGTGGAGACAATATGGGTGAACCCTCTGCCCTGGAAGAGCAGAGAGGACCCTTGCCCCTCAACAAGACCTTGTTTTTGGGCTATGCTTTTCTTCTCACCATGGCGACAACCAGTGACAAGTTGGCCAGCCGCTCCAAACTGCCAGACGGTCCTACAGGAAGCAGTGAGGAAGAGGAGGGTAAGTCCCAGGAAGCCCTGGGGACTCTGACACTTGGGCACTTTCTTCCTTTCTATTCACTTTATGAGCCTACCAAGGTGGCAGTCCAGGTGGCATCTCAGATCTTGGTCAGGAAAAGTTAATGAGCCCTGCCTTTTGATTTATAGACTGTTTCCACAGAATTCCTCTTGGTGGCTCCTCAAAACAACCGAGATGGGAGATCGATCTTACCGTCTGCTTTACAGATGAGGAAACCAGCTTGGAGAGGTTAAATAATTGCTTTTTGTCTGCAGTAATGGTAGAGTTGGGTCTAGAACTACCCTGTTCATTTTATCCTACTATAGTCATCTGGCTCCGTCAAGTTTCTGAATGCCTTGCCGCTTTGCCATCTGTGTGCTGGGGCAACTGCTAGAGAAGACCCACGTGCGGGCCGAAGTTCAGTCTCTTGAGGTCTGAATGTAAGACTAAGAATGTAGGGTACCCAGAGCCCCTGGGTGATTACAGAGAAGCAGCTTCTAAGCCTTTGCAGCTCTTGTGCCCCTCTTCAACCTTAAACCTCATCTGTATATTACATTTCTGCGTTGTCTGTTACATAGGGTTTGAGTGAAGGCTACAGTGGGGAGAGTTAAAAAATAGTTTCAACTGTCTGAAAAGTGTGATCTAGGAGAGAAAATGGACAGATAAAAATGTAAAAATGAGTCACTGTAAGTGACTCAGCAGCATCCAGATGGGATGATGTTCTGCAGGTTAGAGTTGAATCTTGCAAGAGGGGATCACATTAGGGAACATGGTTATCGTAAAAGAGCAGCACTGCAGATCCTGTGATGGTTGGCACGTCAGGTGCGTGGATGACTCTCTGCTAACTAACCGAAACTATATCTCCCCCACCGTAGCCATGTGGAGATCTTTACAGGGACGCAGATCTTTACAGGTGGTCAGGGAGTTGCAGTTAGGGTTTATGCTGTTTGGAAGGTGCATAAACGGAGTCATCAGCAGTGTGTTTCTAGCATATGGGAGCAGGTGGCATGTGTGAGGTTTCAGGGTTGTGCACCCAGCCTTTTTTGTCAGAATTGAGGTAAGTATAGGTCCTCCCTATAGGCAAGGAGATAAGGTGTCTGTTTTCCTAGCGAAGAGTGTAGTTTTACATTGATCATAATGAGTCCCTTGGGGATTGTGTGAGATGTGTTGTGAGATCAAAACAGTGTGTGTGGTCTTGTTTTCTTTTGCTTTTGCAGTATTGCTAGACTCTGGACCTTCCTTATTCTCCAGCACACTCCTAGCCGTTCCCTAGACCCAGGACTTGGCAGTTCTATAGATATTTTATTTGTGGGTTGGTACAGCATGGTCAGCAAAGCCAGCTTTGGTAAGAGTTGCAGACTGTCCAGTTCCTTAAATGTCTGTGACCATGTGTAAGATTAATAAACTCAGCTAAGAAGAATTCCCTCCATTGCTGATACATGAAATGTTTTTAATCCCAACCTTCTAAACCAAACGTGAGGGGAGGTAGGCCTTGTCTAAATAAGAAGGGAATTGGACTTTTTTTAAGAGAGATTCCCAGGTATCTTCTTCTTCTTCTTCTTCTTTTTTTTTTTTTTTTTTAAAAGATTTTATTTATTTGACAGAGTGCAAAAGCAGGGGAAGCAGCAGGCAGAGAGAGGCAGGGCTAAGCATGGAGCCTGATGCAGGGCTTAATCCCAGCACCCTGGGATCATGACCCGAGCCCAACGCAGACGCTTAACTAACTGAGCCACCCACATGCCCCGATTTCCAGGTTTCTTGTGGAAAATGTGGTTATAGTGAACACATTTGTTTTATGTTGCTCCTTTATTGTTGGATTATTGCCCCAAAGTACCAAAGTCCTTGATACTTTTAGTATGTTGAAGGTCCCTCAATCTCAAGAAGCCTAAAGACATTTGTACTAAAACAGTCTTCTAACAGAATATTAAGTTTTAAAGAAACCATGTGGTATGACTTGTAGATAAATGGGAATCTCTTAGATGCTACTTTAGATAAGGAGCTCATAAAATATTTGAATTCATTTAATGAGACCTATTTATTCATGAATTAAGTATATGGCACTGGGTTGGTATTATTGGGAGGCATACCATCAGCGACCCATCAGCCATGAGGATTTGACTCTAGAGTTGGGTTCATTTAGTACCTTCATCCTTTAGATGATGGAATTAAAAACCTGTTCATTTTAGCCTCTGGTGGGGCAGGGCCACTCATAAGTTGCAAATAAAGAAAATTAAATCCAAAATGAGAAAAAGTAGAGGAGTAGACTACTGCTACCTCGGTGGGATAATGTTTGATTACACAGATGCAAGGAAACATAATTGGCGATTAAAACCGAAGAGGTCAGGACTAGAAACAGACCTGGATTAAGCAGACGTAACATAGAAGTCTTGGGAAAAAGAAAGGATCACGCGAGGCCTTGGCAGTGACTCGGCAGTAGAGTGTTGGTAGTAAAAATTGTGACGAGGTGTATTGAGATAGATCAACAGGATGCAGTGACAAGCCTGAGAAATAGTCCTGCTATATTCTGAGTTGTTTACAACCATTTAGAGTTTCCAGTTTGAGCTCTCATTTTAAGAGGAACATGGAGACTGCTTAGTCAAGAAAAGAGCAATGAAGGTGAAAGGGCCAGCCAGTCAGACCTTCCTGGAGGTGTAGAGTCCTGACTGTGGGGCACCAGCACTCTGGGCTGCTCCAGCAGGCAGGGAGGGCAGCACAGGGCTGGCCTCAAGGGGTCTGCTCTGCCGGCGTTTGCCACTGGGCACGAGGGGGATGGGAAATGGTCCTGGCTCTGAACTCTTAATGAATTTGGTTGGGTTTTTTATTTGTGATAAGTTCATTAGAACTTAATTTCTCAGAACTCTTAATTAACTAAAATCTCTAATGTTTGCTTTTTTCTTTTCTTTTTTTAATGTGTTATTTATATATGAGAGGAGCAGATATTTGGTCAAAAGAGGCAATTTCTAATTGCCTAGGGTCATTACAGCTTCAGCTTCATCTCTCATAACTTCTACTTCACCCTCAAGACTGTAATGCAGTCATTGATGTTCAGTGTCCTGAGGTACTTCAAGATCATCAAAGGTAGATAGTTTTCAATAAAAAGGTTGAAATAGGATTTTTCTGGCTAACCTTCACTTAATCAGTTACATTTTAGAAACCCTACTTTCTTTGAGCTTTCTGGTTCATCACAGTTTTAGTGTATAGAGGGTAAAACTGCTGATGAAGGGGGAATTTGAAGGCTTTGTTAGAAAAAGTGTGAATCAGCTATTCTTTATCTCCACAAGCAAGCAGAATTAGAGGAAATGGGCTTAGCTTGCAGGAGAGATTGAGGGTAGGCATAAAGGACAGCTTCTTGATGATAAGGGTTACTCATATTGGAATACCCACCATGGGAACTGGTTGTGTGTCCATCCTTGTTAACAGTCCCATGACTCAGTACACAAACCTTTGATGTTTTTAAGGTCCAGGACCTACCCCCATTTCTCATCTTCCCTACCCCTTCTGCTCTTGCCCCTTCTTTTGGCAGCATTTTGTAGTCCTCATGACAGAGCTCTTTCTGACCCATGGGAAAGGACTTGATCCGTCTTTGGGATATAGTGCTATAGAGATAGTGGGGAAGTGTGAAAGGAGGCAGTAAGAAGCAGCCTTAAAGTAGCGAATAAGAAACCGACTAGTAATTATGATCTTGGTTATTTTTTGTTTTTGTTTTTTTTTAAATAGAATTTTTAGAAATTCCTCCTTTCAACAAGCAGTATACAGAATCCCAGCTTCGAGCAGGAGCTGGCTATATCCTTGAAGACTTCAATGAAGCCCAGGTGAGGAGGAGTTTCTTTGTGTAGCTTCCCGGGTGGGTCAATGATGAGAAGAACTTGGGGGGGGGTGGTGGGTTTCATAGGCAGCCCCATGAAAACCCTTTCCACAGTTCAGGAACTGGGAAACTGCTACAAGGTTTTGCATGAAATAGAATTTTTACTTTTATGTAAGGAAGAGAAGTTGGAAGCCTTATTTGTTAAAGGCTGTGGTTCTGTTTCTGGGACAAAAGCAGATTAAAACTTGTGTTTAATAGAAATCCCCATTATAGTGTGGCTGATTCTCAGCCTGGAAGATTGAATACCTGGGCTTGGGTTGTCCCTTGAGGGTTTAGGCCCCCAGAAAAACCTGCATGTGAGGCAGGGAGAGTATCTAGGGCAGTGCCTTGGGCCTTTCATTGAGAAAGGAAGTGTTGGGCAGAAGGATAAGCTCAATCCCATTTTGGGTAGTATTTGGAAGTGTTCAGATCTGTTCTCTGGAACGCAGGGCTACTATTCAGGGGCTTTCTGTAGAAGCCACCAGACCTATTGGTTCTGTTCCTTTTCTTCCAGTGTAACACAGCCTACCAGTGTCTCCTAATTGCGGATCAGCACTGTCGAACCCGGAAGTATTTCCTGTGCCTTGCCAGTGGGATTCCTTGTGTGTCTCATGTCTGGGTCCATGATAGTTGCCATGCCAACCAGCTCCAGAATTACCGTAATTATTTGCTGCCTGCTGGGTACAGCCTTGAGGAGCAAAGAATTCTGGATTGGTGAGTATTTGAGAGCCCAACTAGGATGGTAGGCAGGAAGACAGCAAGCTTTTGGAGGGGGAAGAATCTAGGTGAGAGTGTATTTGTAGAAACTATAATTGTCATAGGATAAATTAGAGAATTTCAGTGAGTTCTTTTCATCAGTTCATCTAATTTATGTTCCTGATGTATCCTGGTTAAGGACCTTTTGAAAATGTGTGAGGATCCATGTAGGTTCAGTATTCTTGACCTCTAAGGTTAGGGGACTAAGTTTTAAGCAAGGCATTTTATTCTCAGCCCCAGGATGGATCTGGACAGCAGAAGGGCTGAATTAGAATGCCAGGATTCCAGAAAATACATGATTTACAGGAGAGAAGGGGAGTGGTATCCTAATGCAGGACTTTGGGAAACATTCACATGGGCCCAAGTCCCTTGGCAGAGGGGCTCTAAGATGCTGTGTCTCTGACTCCTTCATAGGCAACCCCGCGAAAACCCTTTCCACAATCTGAAGGTACTCTTGGTGTCAGACCAACAGCAGAACTTCTTGGAGCTCTGGTCTGAGATCCTCATGACTGGGGGGGCAGCCTCCGTGAAGCAGCACCATTCAAGTGCCCATAACAAAGGTGGGTCCCTGCAGAGTGTGTGTGGTGGTACTGCTCTAAGGAGGGCCTCAGACCCACGGATGCTTGGACTTGTGGTCTGACTGGCTGACCTTGTCCATGTTTCTGAGAGAAGAAAGGTACCACCCTCAAGAGGTGAGCCACTAGGAGTGAGGCCCTGGGTTGATGCTTCTGCTGTAGTCCAGTGCTGTATTGATAAACATGCCTATAAGGTTAGCATCTAATGATGGTGACTTTTCACTTTGGGTTGTGATCAGTAACACGGACATGAAAAGCTTGAATTTGGGCGCAGTCCTATGCACTGGCTAGGAGGCATGTCTTTTTCCATGGAAGGCTAAATCCAGTCTCCTCTCTTCCCTCACCTTCCCCTGCTTCCTGCAGATATTGCGTTAGGGGTATTTGACGTGGTGGTGACGGATCCCTCATGCCCGGCCTCGGTGCTGAAGTGTGCGGAAGCATTGCAGCTGCCTGTGGTGTCGCAGGAGTGGGTGATCCAGTGCCTCATTGTTGGGGAGAGAATTGGATTCAAGCAGCATCCAAAATATAAACACGATTATGTTTCTCACTAAGGATACTTTGTCTCATTGATTTTATTCCCTGATGTTGTGGAGATTGTGTTTTAACTGGGTTTTAAATGTGTCTTGTGTGTAACTGGATTCTTTGCATGGATCTTGTATATAGTTTTATTTGCTGGACTTTTATGATAAAATAAATGTTGAATCTCTTTGGTTGTAGTAACTGGGATTTCTTCATCCATTTCTTTGAACTTAGTTGCAGAACAAAAAGCAAGACAAACCTAGTACCTTCTGCGGTTTTCAATAGGCTTGTTCATAGTAGGAAGACAGCTAGCCAAGGTAAATAAGTGAAATTTTAAAAATTTTCTGTGGTATCTTTGTCAAAAGGTTATCCTGGGCTAATATTTGACTTTCAAAAACTTGATTTTACAGTAGGCCCAAATCAATACATGGAGCAAAGTTAAATAGAATTGGGCATCTCCTGTTACTTAAAAAAGATCATCTTAGAGCGGAGCTCACTGACAGCTGATGTGGGTACTGTACTCTGAGAACTAAAAAGGAAAAAGCACCAATTGCTATGAAAGGTCAGTGACTGTAAGCCTGATGGGATGACTTTCTGCAAGGATAAACATGAGAAACGCAGGGACAACACTTGGAAATGTTAGCAGCTCTGGCCAGAGGTCCAATTTTATAACTGTTATTGCTGTCATGGTTCCTAGAAGCTATTCTTTCCCTACCACTAGCAGCATCCCTGTTGATGTCCTGTGATTCTCTGAAGCAGGAGTTAAAAAGTTTTCCCTGACAGTTAGTAAATATTTTAGGCCTTCTGGGCCATTTGACGTGTCACAAAACCTTTGCCATGACAGCATGAAAGCAATCACAGACAACAGGTAAATGAGTGTGGCTGGGTTCCAGTAAAATTTCATTTACAAAAACAGGTGGTGGGCCAGAGTTTGCTAACTTCTCCATAGACAGAAGTGGAAAGGGTTACCTTCAGCACACAAGTATAGGAAATAGGATATAGTATGTGGTAGGGAAGGACCAGAATCACTGGCTACAGACTGATGCTGGAATGCTGCATTCTTTCTCATTATGGAGTTGTTCAATAAATGTTTATTTTTGTTCACACCAATATGAACATTAATAATTACAGTAATGGTTGGGCCAGATTAGGGGTACCTTAACTTTTGTGGTTTTTCCAAGAGGGGATAATAAGACTTGCAGTTTTCAATATTGGGAACCTAGAGATTTGACCTCAGGCTTTTTCTTAAGGACTCCTTTTCCGTGTTGAAATAGGAATAATTAAACACGTCGTCAATAGCTAGAACTGCCCTTTTTCCGGTCTGAAATAATTGGAAGTTATTACTTACTGCTGTCTCTCGCCGCTTGAACAGTACCTAGGCGCATAGTAGGTGCTCAACAAATGGACGTGTCTGACAGATGTTCTCCATGTAATGGATCTTGCAAGGTCAGCAGAGGGAGAGCTGGCACCACATGTCCTCCATGGTGGGTGAGTTAAGAACTCCCTTAAGATGGGGTAGACTGTTCCACACAGGAAGGATTTGTACCCATGAATGTTCAATAGTAGTAGCTTCTAGGAGGAAAGGTAGGGCCCTCAGTAGATGGCAGGCATTTGCAGAGCGGCTGGAGAGTGGGATGTTTTGAATTTTGTCACGGATGTGGGAACGCTGGTGAGAGACTGCTGGTTTGTGAACCAGTTATTTTCACATCCCGAAACTATAAAAGAAAAAAAGAACCTCATCAAATATGCTTTCCCAAGATTTTCTTCAAAGAAAGAGTAATCAGGGCAGCCTGTAATCTACCTAATGTCATCTTCTAAAACAGTGTTTCTTGTACTTTTTCTGCTTAAAATCACTTAGGAAAAATCTGCTTGAGGACATTTGAGAGACAAAAAGGAGAACAATAAAGTGCTTTTTAAAAACAGGAGAGACCTCTGAGAAAAGCCAACCACCAGTGAATCTTGGGGGTGGTTCCACTGAATGTTGGATTAAAAAGCTAAGAACTTGAAGGGGCAATCACCTTTCCCATGCATGGAAGCTGGGGACTAGAAGCCAGGGAGGCAGGGTGCCCGGTGCTGCAGAGCTGGTTAATGTCAGAACTGGGAACCAGCCACAGCCACTCCACTTCCCAGTTCGTTCTTCCTGCCCAGCAAACTAAAAACCCATCTCAGCATCAGGAGTTTTAGTATTTCACTATGATGGTGGCTTTTACTAGAAGTTAAGCTTCATTAATATAAATAAAGATGATCAGACACAGCCCTTTATCTCAGCCTATTTCCTTGTTTATAAAATGAGGCCATTTGGATGAGATGGTGGCTAACATCT
Organism: Mustela nigripes; assembly: GCF_022355385.1. Classification (NCBI taxonomy): domain Eukaryota; kingdom Metazoa; phylum Chordata; class Mammalia; order Carnivora; family Mustelidae; genus Mustela; species Mustela nigripes. The sequence goes on along the minus strand of NC_081569.1, from coordinate 62,081,618 downwards.
CTTAGCTCTGGAATTATAAATTGTTCAAAAGTCACACACACAGAGTCCACAAACTTCCCCAAGGCTTGTTCGTACCTGCCCAGAGTTCCACCGGCCTGGGTGTAATATTTGTTATAATCTAGTCGTAAGAGGAGTTGAGCCAAATCTGAGTTGATCTGATGGTTCCGAACACTGGAGAGAATCTTGAATAGCAATGAAGACTGGCGGCTGAAGCCCTGCAAGGGAGAAGGACCCGGGCTGTCACTCCTCTCAGACTCACCAACTGTCCATGTGGAGTGAGTGAAAAACTCTTCCTCAGAATTCTACAGCACCAGCTGGCCTTCCCACAGCCTCGCTTCTCTTAGCTCCTAAAAGGTCGTCTTAGGACGGAGTCCACAGATAGCATGACTTTCTGTGAAGGTACACTCCCATGCTCAGTAGGAAGTTAGCATCCGCTTTCAAATTAATATATTCTGTGGTATACTGGGGCTGGGGAGAGCCGGTGGCTTTTTGTTAAGGATAATTAAAATCCCAGTAAAGCAGAGTTTGTTCAAGGAAGTAAGGAGGTTGGATAGGAGAATCTGAGAACAAAGCCAGTGCATGTTTGTGGGCTGAAGAAACTATTCACAGCTGAACTATTTTTGAACGCTGAGATGATGGCACATAATTAGCTGCTTCAGAATGAACTGATACCAACATTTTAATCTTTGTATCTTGTTATTTCTGTGTGTATGTATGTATTGGGGGAAATGCTTTATTGTCTCTGAGGAAAAGATGGAGATTCCCCACTGGCAAAACATCCTCCACCCTCTGGACAGGGCTGCATATGGCCAACAGCCAGGCAGACTCACCTTCACCAGGATGCCCAGCTGGGCAGCCCCACGTTCATCCAGCGGGCCCAGGTTCTGACTGACCAGCGAGCAAAAGCCGTGACAGAGATCTAGGATTTCGTTCAGGCAGTGAAACACCTACCCAGGAAACAGTTGGTATGAGGAAAAGAAGGAAGATACATGTATGATATTAAAGATTATTCCCCACTCTTTGATCTCAGGAGAGACAATGTCACGTGTCAGTCCTGCTGGCCCCTCAAAATGCAACAAGTGGAAACCAAATTCTTCCCTTCCTGCAAAGATGCTGTCATTCTCTTAGTCACCCCTGCATAAACCTTCCACTGTAGTCACATCACACTAGTCATCATTTCTTGGGCCCAGCCAGTGTGCTCCTGCCCTGAGCTTTGCTTTCACTGTTGGTCCCTATACCCAGGATCCTCTCCTTGAAGCCACTTCACGTTCTGCCTTCTCAGTGGAACACTCCTTTCCCCATGTAGCCTTTAGTGACCCCTGCTTCTATTATCTATACTGTTCTCTTGGCCCCTGTTCAGGCCGCCTGTGTTGTTACTGATCTATGTATGTATGTATGTATGTATGTACTGTTTCTCCAACTAGATTGTGAGCTCCTTAAGGGCAGAGCCATGACTTATACCTCTTTGTATCCCCAGTGCCTTGCACACAGTAAGCACTCAATAAATATTTAATGGTGACCACCTGCTCTCATCTTCTCCTTTACCCAAGGATGCACTCCTGCCATTTGAGGACAGTCTGCCTGTCATAGTGGCTTTTGGTGGTGTCGGTTCACAGAGCCCTTGGGAGTGGCATCTATGTAACCTGTTGTCCCTTAGTGCAGCAAAAAAAAGCTTCGAATAGGAGCAAAAGAGAAGTCTGCAGTGTTTGTGGTGTGGCAGGACTGAGGGAGAAGAGCTGGCTGACATCAGAGATGAAGTGTAATCTATGTAACCCATATAATCAGAGAAACTATGAGGGGTCATTTCAGCCTTCCCGCTTTCTATTCTGGAATTGGCATGCATGTTGAGCTTTTAAAAAAACACACCGGGCCCTGGGTTTCACTCCAGAGATTCTAATTTAAGTGTTCAGGGTCCCAGCTTTTTAAAGCTTCCAGGTGACTCCCATGTGAAGCCAAGATTGAGGGTAATGACCCTGAAGGAGATGGACATACACACACACAGGCAGGGAGACACTACTCTTGGCTGTGAAAACAACTTGGAACTGGTGCATCCTGGCCCAAAAGACTGCTAAGAAAGTAAGTACTATATGTGCTTTCATTAGTCTTTCTGTGGTGTCAGGTTTTTTTAAAATTAAATCCTTTCAGCACATACTCTATCCTCTGTAGCTGCTCACCACATCCCCAGGATACAATATTTCAGAAATTCAAAAACATTTAAGTTCCCTTTTAACATTCCCTTTTAGCTTTGCTTTAAGTTGTTAAAAAGGTATGAAAATGGAGATTCAGCAATTGTTTTAATGATAGTTACGTATCCTGGCAACTCAGGATCGAAGGGAACAGTCAGGCGAGAAGCAGTCCAAGGAAACCAACAGGCCTACTTACAGGTTTCAACAAGATAAAGGACTGAGCCAGCAGATTGCTGAGGAAGTGGTCATGAGCCAATCGGATGCTTTCAAAGTCACGGGTGGAGTTGATCTGATGCAGAAGCTGTGAGAACTGAGACTCCAGCACGTCCACCTGATGGGCAGGGACACAGGTACTTTCAGGACCCAGCACATTCTAAGCACTCGAGGACATTAAGATGCCTGACATTATGAAAGAGAAAGTCTCCCTCCTATTCAAGCCACTTTAAAGCTGACCAAAGACCCCCTCGCGTTGCTTAGCTTTCTACAAAGTTACCTGTCTAATGCCTAAGAAGCTCCAAAGTTCTGGCAGATCGCCTCGCCTCATGCCACATCCCCTCCACCAACTGATGTTCTAGCCAACTCTAAACATGAGGGTCAGATCAACAAGAATTAAAAAAGAATTAAATGCTGCACTGCTGACAAGAACCCTAGACTCAGTCTCCTTCCCTTTATTCCCACTTTCTTCTAAAATGCCACCAAGAAACCCTGCCCAGTGATAAAATCTGTGCCTTTTCTGAACCCCCAACATTTCAACCACTGCAGGGTTGAAGGACCTCTTGAATCAACCCCGTTCACCTCCCAGACTTTGGTCGCCCTTCCTCTAGTCAGCCCTGGGCCCGGACCTGGAGATAGTACTGAAGATTATCCACCAAGAAGGCCATGTGGTTTCTCAGGCGCCACTTGACGGCGTCTGTCTGGTTGGATTTGAGGTGCTTGCGCTGCATCTGGAGGGCCCAGCAGTGCTGCAGCTCGGCCTGCACCCGGCGCACGCTCAGTAAGTACTTGAAGACGACATTGTACCTGTGACAGAAATGTCAGGCTCTTTAGGAATAAAACTTCATTGCCCACCTCACCTGCATGACAGACCCTAGGACTCTGGGCCTGCCACCTGTTCCCTGAGAGGCAGGGAGGCAAGGAGAGTGGCTAGAGCTGTGGCTGAATGGACTGGCTCACGGAGATGGTGGAATATTACATAGCTGTCAAAATGAATGTGCTTCAGCTGCACAGCCCAAGAGGACTCCTAGCAGTAGGATTCTGAATAAAAAAGGTAAATCTCAAGAGTACATAGAGCCTTTTATACTTTTATTCAATAAAGCTTAAAACAAGCGGGTAGGAAAAAAAACATACTTCGAGGGAATATATATTGATGTTATAGAACTAAATATTAAAAGGACAGAAAATGGGACTGTGGGAGAGGGGTGACCATGGGCTGGGGGAGCCACGGGAGGGAGACTACGAAAGACCGTTACTGTTGGTGTTCCAGTTTCCGTGCTGGGAAGTGCTTTTACAGCGTATGTGAAAGGAAGGCAGGAGGGTCTTGTGTGGCCCAATAATAACAATGTGTTAGGAGGCAAGGATTTCAGTTAATCGAATTTTCTGTCCCAAAATTAGAGAATGCAAGTAAGGGCTCCCTAGCTCCTGCCTCACGGCAAGCTCAGGGCCTAGCTGCCTCATGCTGAGCCCTGCGCTGAGGACACACATGGGAAGAACAGCTGATTCCTAGTGAAACTGGATATATTTACTTGTTCGTAGGCAGACTTGCAGAAACCAATGTGATTTGGTTTTTAAGATCATCTATTTCTAATGGAACAACCTAGTAAAAATAGTACACTTTGTTTGGATTCGGATTTGAACAAGCCGAAACATAACAAGACATTTTTGGATAACTGGGAAAGTTTCAATCTGTACCAGATATCAGATAAGGACTTATTGTTAATTTTACTGGCTGTGATAACTGCACTGTAGTTACACTGACAACGCACCGGCTCTGCATCGCACATTGATGGAGTGAAACAACACGCCTGGGCTTTGCTGTCTAAGGCTCTCGCTAAAACAAGAGACGGAACAAGTGACGCTGACAGATGCTGCAGCTGGATCATGTATACATGGGGGCCATTATGGTCCATGCTTTTGTTTATATTTAGAAATTCCCATATTAAAAAGTTTTTAAAACTACATCAGAGATTGATTTTTTTTCAAGGGCGTTCAGAGCATATCAAGTGAGGATATACGTGTTTGCCTGTGGGACACTGGGAGCGGTGAAGGCTCAAGGACAAGGAGCAGCTTCCTTCGTTGGGCTGTGGGCCCTGAACCTACCCCCCAAACTCCCGGGACCAGCCTTGTCTTCTCCAGATCATGCCTAGGCTCTCATACCCTAAGCTTCTCTACTCAGAAAGGTAGAGAGGACTGGGAACAGGAGCAGAGGGTGGAAGAGAGGCCCTTTTGTTCATCATTTCCCTTTATCTCCATTCCTCTAGCCTGAGCACAATAGCTACTGTCCTCCAGCCCCAGCCCGGGCCAGGACAGGATTTGGGAGATTTGTGTAAGTGTGGGGAAGGATTCCACATGTGACCACTAGCCAAGCCTGCTTCTCCACCTCCCTTCCCCTAGAGCTCTGGTTTCCTGCCTCGGGGACAGAAGGTCCTGATGGAACTGAGCAACAGCACCTGGCAGGCTCTCAGGATAAACAACAAAGCTGATCCCAGAGCCTCTTACCACACTGGTCCCGCTCCCGTATTCCATCCCAGCTTAGCCATCCCCACTGCCTCTCCCTGGGGGTAAGGCGGCGAGCTCCTCTGCAGTGGCTCAAGTCCACAGCAAACATCTGGGCTTGGAAAGTCTTCCCAAGTAGATCAACAAAAAATTACACAAATTTTAGGGAGGAAACTTGCTAGTCTGATGGAATTGGCAAGGGCCAGATTCTTCATGAGGTGCTCAAGACTGCATCTTCCAGAGGCCACAGACAGAGAGTGTGTAAACTGCTGATTGTGCGACTTAAAACATGACAACGGGCACCTGGCCGGCTCCGTCAGTGGAGCCTGCGACTCCTGATCTCAGGAATTTCAAGCCCCACACTGGGTACAGAGATTGCTTAAAACATAAAATCTTAACAACAAACACACACACCACTACCACACTGGTGGTCTGAGGGTCTGACACTTTCATTCATCCCAGCACCCAGCAGCCCCCACGGCCTCGTGTCCGCGGCTTCACTTGCTAAGCTTTGCTGTCCAGTCCCTGAAGGCAACTGCATTTGCAGCCTCTGACTTACAGACTGTATGACCACCAGCCGCGTGGTTATCCTGTGCCCAACAATTCTATTCCTGTTTATTTCTACCCTTGCAAGTCAGGTCAGACTGACCTAGAAGAAATTCAGAAATACTCACTTTTCCAGAACAGCAGGGGTGAAGAGAATGTGTAGCGGCCACTGCACTTTGTAGGAGAGACCGAGAGCTGCCCAGCCAGATGCAGGGGCTTCCCTGGGAGATGTTTCCCGAGAAGGCCCTTCTCTTGCCTGAGCAGCATCTGTTAAGAAAATACAATGTTGCTCATTCAGAACCAGGGCTTCCACAAGGTGAGTCACGTTCATGAGGGAGTGCTCATCACTTGAGCCTATAGTGTCAGAAGCATACAGGCGACAAAAAGGGGACTTGCATTGGAAGGCAAGGGAAGTCTAAGGGACTTGCATTAGAAGGCAAGTGAGATTCTCTTAGGAGGTCTCTCAGATTCTTTTTTCAACCTTAAAAGTCTGTTTGCTGGAAATAGAGACCTTTCCAGCAGCAGGGCAAAAAAACCATGGTCTGGGCATCCTGCCTCGCCTCTCTGGACTTCCCTTTCCTTCCATACAAGATAGGGCCCCAGACAACGTGACTTCTAAGGTCCAAAATGAAATGGTTTCTGTGGAGGTGGGTGGAAGCACGGATGGGATAACAGATGATGAACCCATAGGAGCAGAAAGATGCAAGAAAGAATGGCAAACCTTTATGCTCCTTTCCATGATACTCGATTGTCAAGTGCAACAGAGGGAGAAGGTTGTCATCATCCAGGAGAACCTTGTGTGCGGACTGCTGGAAGGCCACATTCACATCTACAAGGGGGAACACAGTGGCTGACAAGAACGCTAGGCTACGTAACAGACCCAGGCACCGCTGGCTTTCCACTTCTCTAGCCCACCTGACACTAATGGTGGGACGCATGGAGACAGGCTACTTTTAACGGCCTCGCACACATTCCCCCTTCTCTTGCTGATAATAGCACCCAGTTTTCCCTAGAGAATCACCCCTCCCAGTATTAGCCATGTGGTTCAGTGGGGTTGACAATACCTGATGCTAGGGGTAGGCAGGTGACCCAGCCATACTCAATGGAATGGAATACTCTAACTTATTACACTATTTTGTTTAGGGATATGAACATGACTCCAGCCAAGCCAATCCAGAGGCTCTATTCAGAGTAGAGTTTTTTTTGTTTTTTTTTGTTTGTTTGTTTTTGCTTAGATAAACTGGGATTTAGTGGGATGTGAGGTTGGTTGGAGGCCATCTTGCTACCATATGGAGCAGGCCTGTTTGAGAAAAAAGGCAGAGGTGAAAGATGGAATGGCACCAAGTCCCGAAGGCGTCATGTGAGCCCCCGGATCAGACTTTGCCTAAAACCTTCATCCTCTGGCCTTTTCAGCTATCAGAATCAATACATTTTTCTTCCCCTTTGCATGAGTTTGAATTGGGTTTTCTGATATCTGCACTGAAAAAAGTCTTGTGTGACTACAGTGGCCATCTATTGTTTATAGAGTCAGACAAAAGGAAACCATGGTGTCCCCCCCATTTTGTTTTAATTTTTATTTATTTATTTATTTATTTATTTATTTATTTATTTATTTATATTCTGATCCTTTCCCAACTCTCCTCACATAGTCTGAATGGAAATGGTTGTCATTCCCATTAGTCAAAGGTGAACACTTCACTTTATCTTCATGTCGGACATCTTTGGTGCAGGGGTATGTTTATGATCTGGACTGGGCTAATCAAAACCCCTTCCTGGGATCTTTCAATTTGCTCCCAGAGATGCTGGATTTGGCTCCTCCAGTAGATACTGTGAGGTACTTGCTTGAAACTATTGCTGGCCATGTTTCCAAATTGGAGTGGAAGGCCATCAGAGAGCATGGAAGAGGCACACATAAGATACGGTAAGAAAGAAAATTCTAGCAATATTCAAGTCCCTAGTTTCTGTTGTCTGAAGCCCAGCTAATACTATCCCACTGGAGTTACAGATGAAATAGCAAATAAATTCCCCCTTTCTACATAGGTTGGTTCAGGTTAGGTTTCCATCATTTGGAACCTAAAGAACTCGAATATAACAAGGGGCAGTAAATAGCGCTATGTCTGTCCGGTAGGGATGTAGGATGACACTATGATAACATAATACCTGATTTATACCCACTCTTCCAGGAAGGATCAAAAGGCAACTCCCAGTGACTTCAGTGTGCAACCCACCAAAGGGCCTTCCATCTTTGGAAACCCTGCTCTCTAACTCACCAGGTTGCTTTTAACGTGGAACAGAATGAACGGTTCAGCAGCGGTCAAGAAACACCCTACAACATCAGTCAACCTGTAATTCTCAGGTCCAGAGGGCAATTACCATGTTCAGTTACTGCAGTGGGTGGTGTTTTTAACATGTGTTGAGCTGTGTCAATGAAGGCCTGAAACAGTTCTCCACGTCCCAGAAGATAAAAGTCTTTAATGATCTGCAGAAAGAATGTCAATTTAGGCAGAGCCCCACATCATGGAGCCCCGCATCAGGCTCTCTCCTCAGCAGGGAGCCTGCTTCCCTTCCTCTCTGCCTAAATTGTCAAGTTCAGTGATCTAGAAAGGCAGGAGCTGCTCACCATCGTAATTACACATGAAGTTGCTAATCTCATCACTGTGAGCCCAGCCTACAAAAGGATATAGGCTTTTGGCATTTCACAGGGGCACACTTCCCACTCGTCAAGGCAGGACAACGGTGTGTCTTTAGTGTCATTTATTCAATGGCGACACAAGTCTGTTCTGCCAGAAGAAAGTAAACACCCAAACCTTTGTGCTATAGTATATGTGTAATATTAGGGAGAATTTGCCCTCTTGGGTGAGGACATGTGAGGCCATTCTGGAAGTCTGGGTACAGGCAACCAATGCTCTTAGGGAGAGCCTACAGAATAAAGTCGCTGCCCACCAACATCATTTTAAGAATTAAAAGACGGGGGCGCCTGGGTGGCTCAATGGGTTAAAGCCCCTGCTTTGGCTCAGGTCAAGATCCCAGGGTCCTGGGATCGAGTCCCACATGGAGCCCTACATGGAGCCCCACATCAGGTTCTCTCCTCAGCAGGGAGCCTGCTTCCCTTCCTCTCTGCCTTGTGATTTCTGTCAAATAAATAAATTTAAAAAAAAAAGAATTAAAAGACAGCTATTACCTTCAGCTGACCCAGTAAATCTGACTCTTCTACCATGAGCTTCCAGAGATGCTGTGAAAAGAAAAAAACAGGAATAAAATTTCATTCCAATGAAAACTTCTGTAGAGAATGGTTTTGTGGGGCACCTAGGTGGCTCAGTCATTAAGCGTCAGCCTAGAGAATAAAGTCACTGCCCACCAGCATCATTTTAAGAATTAAGACAGGGGGCTCCAGGTGGCTGGGCTAGCTGGGTGGCTCAGTGGGTTAAAGCCTCTGCCTTTGGCTCAGGTCATGATACCAGGGTCCTGGGATCAAGCCCCATGTCAGGCTTTTAGCTCAGCAGGGAGCCTAATTCTCTCCCTTGCTCTGCCCCTCTCCAACCCCACCTGCTCCTGCTTTCTCTAATTAATAAAATCTTTAAAAAAGCTTCTGCACAGCAAAAGAAATAATCAACAAAATGAAAGACAACCTCCAGAATGGGAGAAAATATATGCAAACCACATATTTGATAAGGAATTAATATCTGAAAGATATAAAGAAGTCCTAAAACTCAACAATAACCACCACCACAAAACACAGACAATCCAATTAAAAAATGGAGGAATTAAACAGGCTGTTTTTTTCCAAAGAAGATATACAAATGGCCAACAGGTACATGAAAAGATGCTCAATATCATCAGCCAACAGGGAAATGTGAGTCAAAACCAAAGAGCTATCATTTCACACCTATTAGAATGGTTATCATCACGAAGAGGTAACAAGCTGTTGGCGAGGATGTGGAGCAAAGGGAACCCTCGTGAACTGTTGGTGGGAATGTAAATTGGTTCAGTCACCATGGAAAACAGTACGGAGGTCCCTGAAAAATTAAAAGTTGAACTACCACATGATCCTTAATTCCACTTCTCGGTGTGTACACAAAGGAAACGAAACAGGATCATCAAAGAGATACATGCACTCCCACATTTACTGCAGCGTTATTCACAACTGCCAAGATACGGAGACAACTAGGTGTCCATGACGGGTGAACAGACAAAGAAGATGTGATATATAATGAAATATATATATTTCAGTTATGAAAAAGGAAATTCTGCCACTTGTGACAACATGGATGGACCTTGAGCATATTATACTGAGATACGTCAGAGAAAGAAACACTGCATGATATCATTTATATGTATAGTCCAAAAAAGCCAAACTCATAAAAACAGAGTAAAATGGTGGTTACCAGGAGCTGCAGGGTAGGGGGATAGAAGAGAGGTTGTTTAAGGTTACCAACCTGCAACTAGTAGGTAACTGAGTCCTGGAGATGTGAGTCATGGTATAGTGAATATGGACAACAATGATGTATTATAATCAGATTTGCTAGGAGACTAGATCTTAATTATTCCCACCACAAAAAAGAGATGATAGTTATGGGATATAGCAGAGGTGCTAACTATCCCTATGATGACAATCTTCTTAAGAATATATAAATGTGGGGAGCCTGGGTGGCTGAGTGATTTAAAGCCTCTGCCTTCGGCTCAGGTCCTGATCCCAGGGTCATAGGATCAAGCCCTGCATCGGGCTCTCTGCTCAGCAGGGAGCCTGCTTCCCCCCCACTCTCTCTCTGCCTGCCTCTCTGCCTACTTGTGATCTGTCTGTCAAATAAATAAAATCTTAAAAAAAAAAAGAATATATAAATGTGTCAGATCAATATGCTATATACCTTAAATTTACACAATGTTATATATCAAATACAGTTTGATTAAAAAATAAAAGCACATGTATTAATGATGATAATAACTAAAAATAAAAACACATGTAATAAAGATCCTCAGGAAAAGATCAATAAAGATCCTCAATAAAATAAAGTTTAAAAAAATTGTATGCTCAGGATACATTGAGAAGAGTGTTATTTCAGGGAATGGATGTGCTTGTTCTCCCATGATGCATTCAGAAAAGTGTTTATAAACACCTGTAATAATGGTATTTATAAAAGTGGTACCTAATTGCTATGACATGAGTGTTTAAGTACAGAGATATGTTTACCATTCAACAATGCATTTATTTATTTATTTATTTTTAAGAATATTTTATTTATTTATTTGACAGAGAGAGATCACAAGTAGGCAGAGAGTCAGGCATCGAGAGAGAGAAGCAGGCTCCCTGCTGAGCAAAGAGCCCGATGCGGGGCTCGATCCCAGGACACTGAGATCATGACCTGAGCCGAAGGCAGCGGCTTAATCCACTGAGCCATCCAGGCGCCCCTCAGCAATGCATTTAGAGAAATGTTTAAAATAATGATATTAATGATGGTTATAGAAACATTCTGAACAAGCTTTAAAAAAGGAATAAACTATTGATACATGCAACAGGGATTAATCTCAAAATAATCATGAAAAACATCCTGACCCACCTCCTCCCCGAAAAGAGCACGTATTGTTTGGCTCCATTTATATAAATTCTAGAAAATGCAAACTAATCCCTAGTGACAGAAAGCACATCAATGGTTGCTTGGGGCCAGGGAGGTAAAAAGCGTTGCAAAGAAAGGATGGAAGAAGATATGAGGTAAATAATGACTTGGAAAAGAGGTGGGTAATGATTCTTAATTAATAAAATAGAATTTAAGTTTAAAAAATATATATATGTATATGTGAGTATATATATATATGTACATATATATATTAATATACAGAAATAAGTATATAAAGAAGACATTATATATACATAAAAGGAAAACAATAAATATATATTCATTACAAATATGCACATGCCTAACATCCAGCTCGGAAATGAGATATTAGAACAGGCACAGAACTCTAGACTCACAGAATATACACTGTCTGGGCACAGGTAGAACTAAAAACAAAAATGGGCCCTACATTAATCCATAAAGGAAGCCTCAATCAACTCCAAAGGACCGATCTACAGACTGTGTTCTCCAACTATACTGCAATAAAAATTAAAGCTTAATAAATTCCTGGGGTTAAAAAGAAAATCAGAAAGAAAATAAATTATTTAGAACAGGATGATAATATGTATATACTCCATGCCAAAAACTTGTGGGACAAGGTCAAGGCAATAAAGTTTTACATGTATTGCCTAGGAAGCAAGGGTTACAAATAGGAAAGTCAAGTTTCAACCCAGGAAACTGGCAAAAAGTAACAGAAAACTCAAAGAAATAAGAAGGAAGAAAAACAGGGCGCCTGGGTGGCTCAGGTCATGATCCCAGCATCCTGGGATCGAGCCCCTGATTGGGCTCCCTGCTCAGTGGGAAGCCTGCTTCTTTCCCACTCCCCCTGCTGTGTTCCTTCTCTCGATGTGTCTCTCTGTGTCAAATAAATAAAATCCTTAAAAAAAAAAAGAAGAAAAATAATAAAGGCAGATATCAATGAGATAAAGAAAAAAGGTAATAAAAACACAAGCTGTCTCTTCGAAAAGATTAGTTAAGACTGAACAGTAAAAGATTAAAATAAAATACAAAATAAAACAAATAGCTACAGACAGATTTTCTAAAAACTTAAATCTAGACGAAATGGGCCTTCCTAGAAAAGTAGAAAATACCAAAATTGGTATAAGAAATAACAGTCTTGAACAGATAAATACAGGTTTAAAATAGGTTCACTTGGTAAAGATTTTCTTTTCTTTTTTTTTAAAGATTTATTTTTTGCGGGGGGCATGAGCGGGCAGAGGGGCAGAGGGAAAGGGAGAGATATCCTCAAGTAAAGCCTCGATGAGTGTGGAGCCCCTCGTGCGGCTCGATCCCTGGACCCTGAGATCACCACCTAAACCAAAATCAAGAGCTGGATGCTTAACTGACTGGGCCTCCCAGGCACTCCGAAGATTTCCCCTTCTAAAACAACCTAGCTTAGATAATTTTTCAGGTAAGTTCAATCAAACTTCCAGTAACAACTCCTGTCTTATACAAATTACTCTAGAAAAAAAGAAAAGTGAGAGATACCTAGCTCATTTATAAGGCTTATACACTCTATATTCTGCAGCCACATGGGAATAAAACAGGAATCATCTAATTTCACTTGTAAATGTAGATGCAAAAGTTCCAAGTATTGTATTGCCTAACCAAATCCAACAGTGTTTTAAAAAATAAAAACTCATGTTTTCAAGTACAGTTTATCTCAGGAAGATTCAACATCTGAAAATCTAACCAGGAATTTACCCTATGAACAGATTAAAGGAGAAAAAGAACCCAGAGCAAGAAATTGCACCATCATCGATAAAGAAAAGGAAGGTTACAAAATTCAACATCTATTTATGAAAAAAGCACATAATAAACTAGAAGGTTAACTCTTTTAACCTGATAAACTTATATGCTGAAAACCTCCAGCAAACATTAAAGTAATAGAGAAACTGTTGATGCATGATCTTTAAGAGCCAACAAAGCAAAAATGCCCATTATTGCCTCCACTGGTTAACACAGTTTATACCAACTTATCACTCCAGCTGTTTAATATAGTATTAGAGATCCAAGACTGTAAGAAAAAGAAAAGCAGAAGTCTAAAAGTTGTAAAACTCATTATTTGCAAATGATATGATCATTACTTAGAAAAATCAATAGAAACAACAAACTGTTAGAACTAAAAAAAGACTTCGAGTTGTCACACAGATTAACCCACAAAAATACTGCCACTTCTCTGCATAAAACAATAAGCAACTAAAAAAAAATCAAAATAACTAACTTAAATATCTAAGAATTGTTTCAAAATCTTTTCATTTAAGTACTAAAAAAATATACAGAAAGTACACAAATAATAAGTTTATAGCTGGTAGAATTTTCACAAATTGTACACACTTGTTACCAGCACCCTGAAAGCCCTCCTCCTGCCCTTTCCACTGACCAAGGTCAAATTCTATTCTGACATCTAACGTCAGATTAGTTCTGCTTTCAAACTTTTTTTTTTTTTTTTTTTTGAGAGAGAGAGATGGACAGTGGGGTTGGGAAGGGGCTGACAGAGAGGGAGAATCTTAAGCAAACTCCATACCCAGCTCAGAGCTCAAGTCAGGGCTTGGATCTCACAACCCTGAGATCACGACCTGAGCTGAAATCAAGAGTTGACGCTTAACTGACTGAGCCACTCGGCAGCCCTGCATTTGAACTTTTATATTAACTTTACATTAACTGTTTTTGAACTTTATATAAATAAACTCATAGAGTATGTATACGTAAAGAAAACCAAGGGGCACCTGGGTGGCTCAATGGGTTAAAGCCTCTGCCTTAGGCTCTGGTCATGATCCCAGGGTCCTGGGATTGAGCAACGAATCGGGCTCTCTGCTCGGCAGGGAGCTTGCTTCCTCCTCTCTCTCTCTCTGCCTGCCTCTCTGCCTACCTCTGATCTCTATCTGTCAAATAAATAAATAAAATCTTAAAAAAAAAAAAGGAAACAAAAAGGGAATGAGTATGATATATATTTGTACGACACTCCCCCTTTTTCCTTCTGAAAAGGAAACTATTTTCATTACCATAAAGTGTTACTTTAAGAGAATAGCTCTGAAAAAGGCCTATTAGCTACAATTATAAAAAACTTCAGAGTCTGAACTTCCACTCTTCATCTATCATTTTTAAACTGGAAATGTAATTTCTACCAATATCCACATTTCAGAATTTCACAAGAAAAAAATTTTTTTGAAATCTTGTATTATTCATTCAATATGATTTTTACTTTCCTCCATGAATTAACTCCAAAGTTATCACAAGAATAATGGAAGAACAGAAATAGATTTAATAAAGTAAGTTGCAAGGACCTCAAGATACCAACCCCTTAGACAGGAGCTGCCTTGGCTATAGATGGAGGGGTAGGATCTTGAAATTACGAAAGGACAAAAGCATGTATTCTAAAGAGTTTAAATAATTATTTGCCTATAAAGAATCAAATGAAGTGACACCTAAAGGTTACCTTATGATTTAATATTCTGTCAATATCACAGCTATTTCCCAGGCCTAGAATTTTTGAGACAGTGACTAGAAAAGGAAATCATATTCATGATAGATTACTGTGCTTCCAACGTGAGGATATGTGTTGCTAAGCTGCTCTGTTCTGGAGACTGTAGTGCGCTGGGTATGCTTCACCGTCACCTGCAGTGGTTTGTTGGCTGGTTGTCCAGTTGGATGGTGTAAATACACATAGCTACTTCCTCCCCCCCAATGCAGATCTACCAGTCAGCAGCTCTGGAGGTGAGGGTCGAAGTTGAAAACCACCAAAACAGGGTGCCTCGGTGGCTGAGTTGGTTAAGCAACAGCGTTTGGCTCAGGTCATGATTCTGGAGTCCCACCATGGAGTCCTGCATCGGGCTCCCTGCTAGGCAGGAAGTCTGCTTCTCCCTCTGACCCTCCCCCTTCTCATGCTCTCTCTCATTCTTTCTCTCTCAAATAAATCAATCTTTAAAAGAAAAAAAAAGAAAGAAAACCAGTAATATAGTAAAAAAAAAAAACAGCTGTTTAAACTAAAAATCCCATTTCACATTATCACACACCTGTGAGCCAAATTTTATTTTAGGCCACAGAACAGATGCACATCCAGAAAATTACTGGTCACAGTCTAAGTCAGGGGATAAAGCAGAATTCACTTAATACTGAACTAGGGGGCACCTGGGTGGCTGAGTCAGTTAAGCCTCCGACTCCTGATTTTCACTCAGGTCATGATCTCAAGTGTCCAGGACTGAGCCCTGCATCTGGCTCTCTGCTCAGCGGGGAGTCTGCTTGTCTCCCTCTCCCTTTGCCTGTCCTCTGGCTTATGCTTGCTCTCTCCCTAATAAATTTATCTTAAAAAAAAAAAAAAAGATTTATTTGAGACAGAGAGAGAAAATGCACGAGCAGGGGGAGAGTAGGTAGAGGCAGAAGCTGACTCCTTGCTGAGCAGGAAGCCTGACTCCAGGCTCAATCCCAGGACCTTTGGATCATGACCTGAGCGGAAGTCAGACACTTAAGGCAGACACTTAACTGACTGAGCCGCCCGGGGGGCCCCTAAACAAATTAATCTTTAAAAAAAAAAAGAAAAGAAAGAAAGAAAGAAAAATACTGAACTAGGAGTTATAAGACCTGCTTCTGACTTCACTTTTGTTACTGTGCAACACTAGCCAAGTTAGATTTCTATTTTATTCATTTGTAAAAATGGAAAAATAAAACTTATTCTATGTTCCTCATAGTTATGATACCCATTAATGAAAAAGTAATAAAGCCATCTAAAATATAAGCAAGGTGCTAAATTTAGTCAGAATCCATTGATTCCTAGCCATTATCGCCAACTACATTGACAGATTAAATATGCTGACTGTCTGAATTTGAAAGTGAGACCTTCCTTTATTCAAGTAAATAGCTAACTAGAATTCTGTCAGGTGTGAAGACTAAAGCAGTTCTGCATCTATTATGAAAAACTTGCCCTGCAACTCTCACAATTCCCTCCAAGCTAAGCTCTAACCACATCAAGAAGCAATGGAAGTCAAGTACTCAATTTCTGGGGGCCTAGTCTGTTTTCCTGCTAAGAAAGCCTACTAGGACATACAAACCTCGGCCACGGTACTACGAACACGATCCACCACCTGTTCGAAATCCACCAGGCTGAAGAGCGCCTGCTGTTTGAGCCGATGGAGCTCCGCAGCGAAAGTGTCCTCTTGGTTCTTCAAAATGGATCCTACAAGGCAGGCAGGCACCATCAAAGGAAGGCAGAGAACAGCAGGATGGGTTAGGACTTCTGGTCCCCCTGGTGCATCTCCTTCCGGTTTCTCACGTAAGTGAGTCCTGGTTGTGCTGCAATCTCAGTGCAGAAACCTTATCATCCACTCCCTTGGAGGGGCCATGTGCTATTAAAAAGGGCCTTTGAAGACAGGGCCCACTGGGCAAGGAGGTTCTTACCTTTCCTCGTCAGGTTTACATTTTGATTCTCAAACATCTGGACAGATTCTCCAACAAACAGGATTTTTTCAGCAACCCTCACTGGAATGTAGGATGGCAAAATCTCCACTCGTAAGGAAAACTGTTTTAGGGACGGAGCCAGCATGTTCTCTTCCTCTATCAGGCGCTACACAAGGAAAAATCCACATTAGACATGATGTATGAAGTAAGAATTGGAAGGCAAGAAAACATCAACTCTCCCAACCCATGATTTCTCTTTTTTTCTAGAGGTATGGACTTGAATTTTTTTAAAAAATTATTATATAGAGAGAGGGTGTGCTCAAGTTGCGGAGGGGCAGAGGTGACAGAGAATCTCAAGCAGACTCCGTGCTGAGCACAGAGCTGCACACGGGGCTTGATCTCAGACCTGAGCCAAATCAGGAGTTGGATGCTAACCAACATAGCCACCCAAGCGCCCTGAAGCAGGGACTTACTTTTTTTTTTTTTTTTAACGATTTCATTTATTTGATAGAGACACAGTGAGAGAGGGAACACAAACAGGGGGAGTGGGAGAGAGAGAAGCAGGCTTCCCACTGAGCAAGGAGCCCCATGTGGGGGCTCGATTCCAGGACCCTGAGATCATGACCTGAGCTGAAGGCAGATGCTTAGCGACTGAGCCACCCTGGCGCCCCCAGAAGCAGGGATTTAAATCTGAAGTTGCACAATGCCTGAACTACCAGTGTCAGAGAGATGAACATACTTCCATTTTCAGACAGCTGGATAGCACAGTAGAAATAACGGTCTTGTTGGATTTTGGGGGTTTTTTTTTGTTTTTCAACATTAGGATTTTAGTCCTCATTCTGCCTTTACTATGTAAGAATTTGTGTAGCAGATTGGGAACTCAGTTTCCTTACCTGTAGAATGGAATCATTAGTCTTTATTTTTCCAGGTCTATAGGTCTATGACATCATTATCTCGCCATTTATGTGGGCTCCGCCCAGCCCTTCACTAGTACTTAGCCAGAGTCATTAAGCCAAGTGGTTCTCAAAATGTGGCTCCCAGGGGCGCCTGTGTGGCTCAGTGGATTAAGCCACTGCCTTCGGCTCAGGTCATGATCTCAGTGTCCTGGGACTGAGCCCCGCATTGGGCTCTCTGCTAAGCAGGGAGCCTGCTTCCCTCTCTCTCTCTGCCTGCCTCTCTACCTACTTGTGATCTCTCTTTCTCTGTCAAATAAAGTAAATAAAATCTTAAAAAAAAAAAAAAAAGTGGCTCCCAAACCAGCAGCATGAGCCTCACTTGGAAGCTTGTTAGAAATGAAAATTTTCAGGGCGCCTGGGTGGCTCAGTGGGTTGAAGCCTCTGCCTTCGGCTCAGGTCATGATCCCAGAGTCCTGGGATCAAGCCTCACGTTGGGCTCTCTGCTTGGTGGGAGCCTGCTTCCCTTCCTCTCTCTCTGCCTGCTTGTGATCTCTGTCTGTCAAATGAATAGATAAAATCTTTTTTTTTTTAAAAGATTTTATTTATTTATTTGACAGGCAGAGATCACAAGTAGGCAGAGAGAGAGGAGGAAGCAGGCCCCCCGCTGAGCAGAGAGCCCGATGTGGGGCTCGATCCCAGGACCCTGGAATCATGACCCGAGCCGAAGGCAGCGGCCCTAACCCACTGAGCCACCCAGGCGCCCTGAATAGATAAAATCTTAAAAAAAAAGAGAGAGAAAAAGAAATGAAAATTTTCAAGCCCCTCCCCAGATCCAGGACAATCTGAGAGATGAGGCCCAGCCATCCCTGTGTTTTAACAAGCTCTTCAGCTGATTCTGACACATGTGGAAGTTTGAGAACCACTGAATCGGCCCAAGAAGCCCCAGATGCCCACCACCCAATCACTCAGTGCCCCCCCACTTCCTCCGACTTGTTTTGGGTTTGACCCTTATCCTCCAGCTCCAACCAGGAACTTTGGGCTCCACAATCCTGCCTTTGAGCTCTGCTGTTCACCCTTCCTGTTCTGCACTTTAATGCAGGTTGTGCTCAGGCATTTTCCTATCCCTCTCCTAACTCTTCTTAAACTATCCTTTTTCCACCACTGAATTGATCATTGCAACAGGTGTTTTTGTTTTTGTTTTTGTTTTTAAATATTTCATCTACTTGATAGAGACAGTGAGAGAGGGAACACAAGGTGGGGGGATGGGGGTGGAGAGGGAAAGTAGGCTTCCTGATGAGCAGGGAACCCAATGTGGGGCTTGATCCCAGGACACTGGGATCATGACCTGAGCCAAAAGCAGATGCTTAATGACTGAGCCACACAGGCGCCCCATAACAGGTGTTTTAAATCTTTTTACATCACAGGACTCTCTGCCATATATAAAAGCTATGGACCTTCCAGACAAATATACAAACATACATTAAGCAGAACCTCCCGAAGCACCTCTGGGCCCCAGGTTAAAAACTGCTAGATGCTGATGACTCCTTAAACTTATCTTTAAGCTAGACTGCTCTGTTCTCATGAGCTACAAGCTCAGCCCACTGGACGTTTCCTGCAAGTACCTCAAACTCAACATGTCCAAAAGTAAATCTTTCTTTCTTTCTTTCTTTCTTCTTCTTTTTTTTTTTTTTTAAGTAGGCTCCAAACCCAGCATGAAGCACAATGTGAGGTTTGAACTCATGACCCTGAGATCAAGACCCCAGCTGACAGCAAGAAACAGAGGCTTAAGGGATGAGCCACTCAGGTGCCCCTCAACATAATAAAATCCATTAGATGGACCCAAAATTAGATCCATCTCTTTTCTCTCAATTCCTGCCATACACATTCCGTATCATCTCACCCACCTAGCTGCTGAAGGCAGAAACTGGGTAACATTCTTGATCCTTCCCTCTGCACTGCTATCCAATTACTAAGGCCTACCTATTCCATGTCCTGAATCTCCCTCAGGCCACTTTATTCTTCTGCATGTTTACTGTTACCACCCTTGGTTTAGGCCACCATTATTTTTCACCTAAGTGTCCCCAACATTCTCTTAACTGGATCTACCTGTTGCTAGCCTTGATTTTTTAAAAAACAATTTCCCCACACACTATCCAGAGTCATCTATCATAAAGTCTGATTGTGTTAACCTCTTCCCTAAAATTCTTCACTGGCTCTCAGTTCTTTTGAGGTTCAAGGCCAAATTCCTTCCCATAGTTTACAAGGGCTTTCATGATCTTATTTCAATAGTTTCATTGACTGTGACTTCCCCAACCCCCTCCACTGTCCTTGCACTTTGTATTTCTGCCTTTACTTGACCATTTCAATTGAATTACTACTGGTTCCTCAAGTAAACCATCTTTCATGGTCTCTGTACTTTGTACACATCCATCCCCTGCCTGGAATATTTCTGGACCTCTCCTCCCAAACTCTTTGCAATTGCAATTTAGATGTACATTCGACTGCAAAGCTTCTCTAGCTACCCTAAGACCAAGTTCTGAGAACACCCATAACTGCGCTTTCCAGAGCACTTAGTGCACTGTAATGTCACTGTTGACTTTTCTATGATTTCCACTAAACAGTAAGCTCTTTAAGGATAGGGTCTGCTACATTTTATTCATTTACTTCAGTTCAACACCCAATAACTCTCCTAGAACAGTGCTTGGCATATATGTAACAGGCATTTAAGAATATGTTGTAGTAGGACAAATAAATAAATAAACATATCAATGGATGAATAAAGACAATACAGAGCTTTGGGGACTCTAATTGAAATTCCAAGCTGCATGTAAAAGTTATAGGGTAGGGGCTCCTCGGTGGCTCAATCGTTAAGCATCTGCCTTTGGATTAGGTCATGGTCTTGGGTCCTGGGATCAGGCCCCATGTTGGGCTCCCTGCTCAGCCGGAAGCCTGCTTCTCCCTCTCCCTCTGCCTCTCCCCCTGCTTGTGCTCTGTCAAATAAATAAAATCTTAAAAAAAAAAAAAATTATAGGGTAGCTACATGGCTACCTTAAGAGACAAGACTTATTAACCTCAGAAATGCACATACTGGGTAAAGGGGAAACAAAGGAATCTCACAAATACATTTTCTATTTTGCAGTCTCACATTAAGTTAGGTGTTAAGAATGCAACTAAGATAAAACCAAGTTCAAGTGTTTATATCTGCAGAATTTGTGAAAGGTGCTTCAACTACTATGAGCTGGGAACAGCAGGGGGACGGAGGATTGGGGGGGTTGGAAATCACTGAAAGGTCGACTAGCTCTAGACTTTGCTGACTACTGGGAGGAGTATATTAGGCTTTCTGCTATGCTCTCACCAAGTCCTGGAGTTCTCGCAACTGTTTTCCTGTCAGTCCCCCAATGCCCAGATCCTCCTCATCCTCTTCTGGCTGGGCACTGACATTACCAGAAGAGGGCCCTTGTTTGATAAAGAACTCTTCGTGCTGGTCCAGGAGGAGTCCATGTAGCATCCAGGCTGAGAGCTGCTTATACATGACCCCATGACACACGGCCAGGATTCTGAGTAGAGAGAAAAGCAGGAGCCTTAGAAGTCCTCTTACAAGCATTAAACCCCACATCGGCACAGAGGCCATGCTCTAAACTGCGACAGGATAAACAGAGGCCCGAGGGTCTGAGGACTCAGAAGGAAAATAACCAATTAAAGCTAAAAATAATCGTGCTATTTTAATTTAAATGTTTGTGGATGAACTAGTGATTAAATTTCCCAAACTTGTAGGCTATATACTGAAGTCTAAATGTTCAGTAAACGTTTTACTAGTTTTTTAGAAGAGACACATTTTCTTTCCACCTTTTGTGTAAAGTGAGTTTCAAAACTGAGGATTCTTATTAAAATTAAATGCGCTTACAGGAGTCTTTTTGGCTGACACAATATTAAATTTGTTTTTGTTGGAATCACACAGAGAGAATAGATTCACTCTGTGAGAAGCAGGTATACCTGAAGAAGGATAATCCAACAAAACGCAGAAAGGTTGTTGAAGAAGGTGATATTCTCATGGTTTCAAAGGACCACTTCCCAGATAACATGAATTACAAAGGAAAATGTGCCTTTAAAATGGAAAGATCTGACAGAAAACACTAAACCAAGTGATCAAGCTTTTACAACACCAAAAATGGAACACACTTACTTTCTGTGCCTTCTGATGTGATGCAACAAGAAATAATGTGGCCTATCGTATGTAGTGTTCTTGCCAAGTATCAGGAAATAATCAGAAAAATCCGGATCGTGTCACAGTTTATAAGACAACCAGTCAAAACTTTTAAAATGTCAATTGTCACCAAAGATTAAAAAGGCAAGGACAGGCACTATTCCAAATTAAAGAGGACTAAAATGAGGTAACTGCCAAATGCCACGTGAGAACACGTACTGCGCATCTGGGAGTACAAAGAACCATGGGAAAGGACTTGTGGTGGACAGATGGAGACATTCAGATTTATCCTGGATAATACACTGTTAATGTTAACTTTTTTGGGTGTAATATGGTATCAAGGTTATCTTAAGAGAACTGAGATTAGATAAGCCTTTTTTCTAAAGAGATACAAAGCTGAAATATTTGATAGTTAGGCCTTTCAAATGATTCCGTAAAAAAATGTGTTGTGTATGTGTTTGTATATTTATAAATACTTACATGCATATATTTCATACTCCACATAGAGGGGAAAAAGAAAAATGGGGTCAAATGTTAACAATTAGTGAAGCTAAAGGATATACAGGTGTTTATTATACTGTTCTTTCAACTTTTTGTAGACATGGAAATTTTCAAAATAATTTGGGAAAAAAGAAACTATGAGCTTGAGTCTGCTATTTATAGTAAGCTAACTGGATGGAATCCCTCTTTAAAAAAATCAAATGGGAGGCCATTTACATTGTGCACATTTGAGTATTTGGTCTATAAAATTTGGTCTCTACAAATATATAACAAACATGCACTTATCACGTGATCTATGCAAGATTTTATATTCCATGCATAAAACTATATATATTTACATAGAAAGAAATATACAGCAGAAGTTAAATTGTTTATCTCAAAGATCAGAAAATATTTCTTCTCTTTGCATGTATCTTCTATAATCAAAACGCAGCTCTTTTATTAGGAAAAAAAAAAGCCCTGTGATAGAGAATTAAACAGAATTAAGCATGTTCTGGAACATTTCCTTTGGTGGATTCTAACAATAATATAGTATTTTTAATTTTATTTTATAGACTATCAAGTGAATACACCTCTATTTTGCTTCCTTCCGGCTACTGGTAATTTTCTAATTTCCTGATAGAACGGACACTGTTACAACGAATGTTTCTACATATGGTTATTTTCTTCTTTCGAATAACTGTAAGGATAAAATTCTTAAGAGTGGCATTATGGGACTATAGAGTATAAACATTTTTAAGGCCCTTGATATGAAATACCAGCTACTCAAAATACACATGATTAGATATAGCTTCTTTATCCTGCACATGTAATGGAAATTCTCAAGGATAATGATAAGGATAAAAAGCATTGCTTCAAGGTTATCTAGGCAATTAGATCCTAGCTTTGATACTCAACACTTCATAACACTCTTTATGCAGTTTCCGAGCCATCATACATGGAGGCTTTTCTATCCTGCTCTACACAGAAAATCTCATGGATCTTTTCTATCCTGGTCATAACTTTCCCCAGGGGAAAACCTGAGATGACCTGAAAATGAAACAAGTACAAAGTCAAGTCACTTGATCACCGGCCCCCGCCCCCAATTCCCAGTTAAGCCATGACTTACTTTTCTAGCGCACTGCGAACAGGAGGCAAACCTCCACAGCTGTGTTTGTATACCGTTTCCAGGATCTGACAACCATGAATCTGTGCAAAATACAGACTTGTCAAACTTAATTCCATTTTAATAGTTCATGTAGCACAAACTCATATTCTATATTCAATCCAGATGGTACAATCCAGCAGATAATGGAGCTAAAGATCTATGTATAGTTCTGATTCTGACTCCAATGTATTTGGCGGGGGCGGTTTCCCCTACAACACCAAGCAAATCTTGAACAGCAGCTGAGTGTCCTACAGGTCAACTCGATTCTGACACTATCTACCCAGAATATTATTAGATTCTACAAGTTAGGGGGCCAGTCCCACAAGGCTGTCCTCTGCTTCTGACATCAGTCTCAAGCCCAGGACTGACCGGCTGATAAATCACAAGTTCCCACGAGCCTCTCCCTGGGTTCCATTAATTTGCTAGCGCAGCTCATAGAACTCAGAAAACCCGTTTACTCACTAG
This sequence comes from Mustela nigripes, assembly GCF_022355385.1. Classification (NCBI taxonomy): domain Eukaryota; kingdom Metazoa; phylum Chordata; class Mammalia; order Carnivora; family Mustelidae; genus Mustela; species Mustela nigripes. The sequence continues at coordinate 62,057,955 of NC_081569.1, read as the reverse complement.
ATTACCTGTTTATTAAAAACATACTAGGGCGCCTGGGTGGCTCAGTGGTTTAAGCCGCTGCCTTCGGCTCAGGTCATGATCTCAGGGTCCTGGGATCGAGTCCCGCATCGGGCTCTCTGCTCAGCAGGGAGCCTGCTTCCCTCTCTCTCTGCCTGCCTCTCCATCTACTTGTGATTTCTCTCTGTCAAATAAATAAATAAAATCTTAAAAAAAAAAAAAAAAAAAAAAAACATACTAAAGACAAAATCAAGAGTCAGCTGAAGAGATGCACAGTGTGAGGTCCCAAACAAAGGAGTTTCTGTCCCTGTGGAGTGTGGGCCCAGCAGTGAAGCACAAAGTGTTCTGATTCATCAACCCACAAGTTCTCTGAAAGCAAACCTTCCGGGTTTTTACGAAGGCTTCATTACATAGGCACAGGTGATTAAATCACTAGCTACTGGCAACTGAACTCAATCTCTTGCCCCTCTCTCCTCCCCAGAGGTCAGGGGCACGCAGCCTCAATCCTCCAATCAAATGGTTGGTTCTCCTGGCAACCAGCCCACCCTTAGATACGCTTTCCAAAAGTCACCCTATGAACATAGACTCAAGTGTGGTTGATAGGGGTTTGTTACTACTATCAAGACACCTTTGTCATTCTTGTCATTTAGGAAATTCCAAGCGTTTTAGAAGCCCTGTGTCGGAAAGGGGATGGAGACCTAACCTACATTTCTTATTATAGATCATAATATCACAATAGTTGTTCTCAAAAGTATGGACCCTCAACCCTCCCTACTTCTCTCCACCTATCCGTATCCCAGCAGCAGCAGCAGCCCAGCAGCAGCCGCAGCAGCACCTGAGAGTTTGTAAGAAATGCAAATTGTTGGGCCCAACTCCAGCCTTATGAATCAGCTGGGGTAGAGCCCAGCCATTTGGTTCTAACATTCTGTTCCAAGTGATTCTAATGTACAATGAAGTTTGAGAACTATTTGCACTAGAGAAACCAGAATCATTTAGAGTTGAAATTCCAAGCTAAGAGGTAAAGAAAGCTCTTTATTTCAGATGAAGGCCTAATTCAGACTATTTATAAAAACAAAATTTTCCAAAAATCTGTTTTCTCCTTCTATGTCCTTTTGGCTTTTTTTTTTTTTTTTAAAGATTTATTTATTTATTTGACAGACAGAGAGATCACAAGTAGGCAGAGAGGCAGGCAGAGAGAGAGAAAAAGAGGGAAGCAGGCTCCCTGCTGAGCAGAGACCTGGATTCGGGGTTTGATCCCAGGATCCTGAGATCATGACCTGAGCCGAAGGCAGAGGCTTAACCCACTAAGCCACCCCTTTTTGGCTTTCTTTTTAAAACTGCTTTATTGAGGTTTAATTTATATACCATAAAATTCATCCGTTTTAAGTATACTATTCAACGGTGCTTACTAAATTTACAGTGTTGTGCAATCGTTGCTATAATCTAGTTTTATAATATTTCCATCACTCTAAAAGGATCCCTTATGTGTGCTGGCTATCATCCCTGTTCTCCCCCCAATCCATGTTCTTAAGACCTAATTTTTTTTAACTCTCTAGAGCCAGAGCACACTGGCTTCTCTACCACTACCCGGACAAGCAGGAAGATTTGCCCATCTGCAATCGCTCTACTCAGTTTCTATCTTCTTCCTGTGGCCAGTGGAAACTGAAAGTCAACTGAGATGTGCAGCTAAGCACAGAAACATTACCATAGCTCTACTTATCTAGAAGTTCCCCTCTATCTTGGGAGGAGAGTTTAGTAGAGTGGTTAAGACCATAATCTTTTGCGCCAGACATATCCGGCGCATCTCCTACCATCTCCTACCATCTGTGTGACACTAAGCACATTCCCTAACCTACTTGACCCCGTAGAGGACTGAAAGGGATCAAGTATGTGAAGCACTTAGCAGTGTCTGGTATACAGTAAGTACATAATAAAAGCTGAGTGTTATCTGATGAGGGTAATCAGCTTTGAAGGCCAAACAGCACCTCCCCTACTGGCTTTGGGGGCTCAGAATGAGCTCAGCACAGCAGAAATATCTATATTCACACAGCACAAAAAATGAAGAAGCAAGCTGGCAAATTAACCGGTTAATTAGTTATATTTATCAAGGTAAACACTCCTAATAATCTAAGGCACAAATATAATAGCTTAAAAACATAAATGAGCTAAACATATTTAATCTATCTGTACTTTTTCATTCAGTTACGGACTAGCAGATTCTTCTACTGTGAAATCTCAAAGTATTTTTTCCTTAGTTATTACCTCTGCCCAGAAAAGGCATTCTCCTGTTATTGGGGACCCTCACTTTTCAATGCACATGATAAGAACTTGTGATAAGAACAGGCATATTTAATAAAATAAGCATCTGGGTTTCAACCAATGACCTAATTCTCAGAAAACTTCCAGCACCCTAATCATAAATCTATTATTCTTTCTAAAGATGAACTTTCCACTTCCCAAGATCCATATCCAACAATTATTCTTAAAGATTGTATTTATTTGAGAGAGAAAGCATGAGCCAGAGGGAGGGGCAGAGGGAGAACAGACTCCCAACTGGATGGGGAGCACGACATGGGGCTCATCCCAGGACCCTGAGATGACGACATGAGCTGAAGGCAGATGCCTGACCTACTGAGCCACCCAGGCATCCCCATATCCAAAACGTCTAAATCCTTAATGTAAAACCACTCTCACCTCCCAATACCATCCATATAATTTTGCTTTTACCCACCAGTATTCTGGGGTACATCTATTAACATCAGCCCCATCTTCAGATCAGGAGGTGCTTAAGGGCAGTGTCATAACTTCTTTTTTGTATTTCTGACATTTAGCATGATATCCAAGCAAATACTATTAAAATAATGAATAAATAAATGAAAACTACTAAAAACTAGGGTCCTCAAGAAAGAATGTAAGGCAAAATTTATTATGAATACATCCCTGGTGCTTACCACAGCAAAGGAAAAAAGTAAAGTTCTCACCTTTTGACTTTTAATTTGTTCTACCACGACCATTACAGAGGGAAAAAGGAGCTGGAACTGCAAATGACAGAAAAATTAGGAGGGCACATAATCAAATATAAGGGGGGAAAAATGACTCAGGAAATGCTTTTGATTCTAAATAGTCCCACTTAACACAAAGACGGCAATACGGCAATACCACAGAACAGCCAAGATCCAGTATCCTAAGGCAATTCGATATGGGTTTGGCTGCAGAGGGAGAATGACAGAAGCAGTTTCTATTTCTAAGGCTAGCATAACTGTTAATATTGAAGTCAACACAGAGTATTAATATCAGACACTAGATTTTTACTAAAATCTGGAGCTTTCTAAACAGTTCTGATCTCAGAAAGTACACAAAATATAAAATGCCGGGCTCTGAATCCAGAAGGAAAAATGTTCTCAAAAAATAATGTCTTGAGTTCTTCTTTTTAAAAATAGGTTTAATTATAATTTTTAAAATTTTTTTAGAGAGAGGGGGTGGGCAGACGGGGAGAGAGAGAGAGAGAGAGAGAATTATAAGCAGGCCGCATGCCCAGCATAGAGCCTGACACGGGGCTTGATCTCACCACTCTAAGATCATGACCTGAGCCAAAATCAAGAGTCAGATGCTTAAATGATTGACCCACCCAGGTGCCCCTCTTTTTTTTTTTTTTTTTAATTCTTCACTTAAAAAAAAAAAAGATTTTATTTATTTATTTGACAGAGAGAGAGAGAGACATCGAGAGAGCCCGATGCGGGACTCGATGCTAGGACCCTGGGATCATGACCTGAGCCGAAGGCAGAGGCTTTAACCCACTGAGCCACCCAGGCGTCCTACCACCAAACTGTCTTAAAATTTAAAGGGACTTCTTTATTTATTTTTTTTAAAGATTTTATTTATTTGACAGACAGAGATCACAAGTAGGCAGAGAGGCAGGCAGAGAGAGAGAGAGAGGGGGAAGCAGGCTCCCTGCTTAGCAGAGAGCCCGATGTGGGGCTCGATCCCAGGACCCTGGAATCATGACCCGAGCTGAAGGCAGAGGCTTTAACCTGCTGAGCCACCCAGGTGCCCCTTCTTCACTTATTTTAAAGATTTTTAAAGTAATCTCTCCACCGAACATGGGGCTCAAACTCACAACCCTGGTATCAACAGTCACATGCTCCACCAACTGAGCCAGCCAGCCACCCCTTAAGTTAGATTATTCTAACAGTTATCAACAGATCCTAAGGTATTTTATTATTTGGGCAGCATACCTGATCCAAGGAGTAATTGACATGTGATATGGAAAGATGGGGGTCAGCCAGGAACTGCAACAAAAACCACTGTGATTAGGGCTCCATATAAAACATCTCAATCTATTTGATCTTTGAAAACTAGGTAGGAATCTGAGAATGGGCTCCGTGTTAGTTTTAGGTTATGGAGAATTGATAGTTCGTAGAGTATTAATTCTGATTTTTCAGGTGACCAAAAAAAACAAAGACAGGGTTCTGATAAACTCACTCAAGAACCTTTGCCATGATCTGCATGCCACTTTGACTGTGGCTTGGGCAATCACAAATTATACTGTACGCTGCAGCCATGCAGAAAATAGCTCTCTCTTAACTACCTGACCACATTAAAGGGTATTTCAAATTCAAGAACATGCCCTAAGCAACTGTCCCAGAGACGCCTTTCCCATATCTACTCTCTCACCTCTTGTTCCAAATCAAGCAGTGCTTGGCGATAAGGCTGCAAAACGGAATCCAGCCCCGTGCAGAAGGCCCTTAGGTAGATTCCATGTAACCCACCTTGGCCCTGCTGAGATGGATGGTGATCCTGAAATCAAACACAGAGAACTCAGCCTCATGTCTTATACTCTAAAACCTGAGGAAAACATTATCTTTTGTTAGTGTTACTGTTTTTGCTTGATTCCGTAGCAAAGCCGTGCTTCAGTGAGAGAAAAAACCAACGAGAGAGAGAGATTTTGAGTTTTTACCTTTTAAAATGTGATATTTTAATTTCCCATGCAGCCTAGATGTTACATTCAGGTAGGGGGCACCTGGGTGGCTCAGTCAGTTAAGCATCTGACTCTTGATTTCGGCTCAGGTCATGATCTCAGGGTCGTGAGATGGAGCCTCCACATGGGGCTCTGTGCTCAGCATGGAGCCTCCTTAAGATTCTTTTTCTCCCCCTCCCCTTTTCTCTCTCTCTCTCTGCCTCTCTAAAATAAACAACCAGGTACTACCTCATATTGTCAGAGGAGATTTTTCTACAACTAACCTTATAACTTCCAGCTTAAATGGTGGCTTCCCATTGCCCCAAAATAATACCTCAACTCCTCTGCATGGCATACAGTGGCTTCTACATTCGCACCCCTAACTATCTCTCTAAAATTATCTTTTACTGCTTCCAACTTCACATTCTCATTTCCAAACTACCCACAGTTCACCAAATGTGCCTTGCTTCTATTTCTCACCCCCATGAATCTGGATGTGTTCCACTTATAACAGTGTACTCATCTTTGTGACAAATACCTACTCTTCCTACAGGACCCAACTCAAGCATCTCTTTTCTCAGAGCCCTTCCTAACTCTCCCGAGGAAACGAATCACCCCCACATTGTTGCTTTCAGAGCATCTCTGTGTAGTGCTGGAACTGTACTTTGGTTTATATGCCCCCTTCTCTAGACCAAGAGCTTTGTGATGGAAGGACACGCACTTTATTCATCTTTGTATTTCAGCTTCTAGCACAGTTCTTTGAACACAGGGTAAATATTTACTGAATAAATAAAATGACCTCAATCGTCCTTCTAACATCCCTTCTCCCGCCTGGCCTGGTAACTCATCAGGAGCACGAATCTGATCGTCAACATGAGGAGTGGTAAGACCCTCACCAAGAGCCTACTTGCGAATATGGCTGTCTTTCAGGAGACCTGCAATTTTTTCCGAAGAGCCTCTTCTGTATTTTACACGGGGAATTACAGAGGGAGCTGACTAGAGGCCACGATGACCAGCCCCTTGGGCTAAGTTCTTCTGACTTGGTGATCAGGGTCTGGTAGCAGCAGATACAATCACAGGACACCACAACAAACAGGGTAGGAAGCTCAGCTTCAGGGGTCATGAGGCCTGGTATAGTCAGAGGATGCTGCAAAAGGTACTAGCAGTTCCTGGAGATAAAGGTTCACAGCTATAATAAGACTGGCATGGGTATAGGGTGAAATAGACCAGATGGGCTTGCAACCAGCCAATTTTGTTTTGATCTTCTGTCATTCCAGAGAACTAAACGTCTTCATTTATCATGAAATGAAAGAGAAATTAAGTATACTTTTTACTGTTCCAAAAAAAGAGGCACTACAGCTATCTTTAGAATTTGGGAAAGTAGGAATTCACTTATTATATAAGATAAAATCCATATAGTCACAGAAATACAGAACAGCTTTTTCTCTTTTAAGTGTTACTTAAGAAATTAAAACTAGAGGCCTTTTCATCTATCTATCTATATATATATATATAGGTTCCAACTCTGATAATTCATGTGCCCTCATTAATATGATTTTATAGCAAAATGGCATTGATTAGATTTTAAGCTCACATTTAGCTTACACATTTCCAATAAAATACTTTTGAGAGAATCAAAATCCCTGTCCCAGAAAGGAAAATATAACGCATTATTTTCCAACTCTTCTGCCCCACAGATGAGCACCAAAGGCCTGACAACCAATTTATATAAGAGAGGTTACTGATTGCATTATTCCAGGAATCCTTCCTTTTCCTTTCTAGAAATCCCCACCTTTCTTCCCAACCAGAATCATTGTTTCAACTGGGCAACAGTCATCACTGAACCACAGTCACACAATTGTGCAATCTTTTTATTTACCACAGACAGAATTACAAACTGCTAAAAACGAAAGGGAATTTTAAAATTTCTCTTTAAAAAAATATGAGTGCTTACTATGTGCCAGGCACTTTGCATGAATTACCTTGTTTAATCCTTACAACTCTGTGAAATACGTACACTTATTACCCCTACTTTATAGATAAGTGTACTGAGCCAAAGTTACTGAGCATTAGGTTATTGCCAAGCAGTCTATGGCAGGTAAGTGATAGAGCAGGACACAAATCATTGACCTCTACACCATTAATCACAATTAACATATACACTTCCAATTAACTCATATTAATGGATACTATTTAAGTGTTTGCTACGTGCCAAGCACCTTCTCTGATTTAACTCTTTTATTTTCAAATAAGAAAAATGAAGCCCAAAGAGCTTGGTTGATTGGCTTAATGTGACTAAGGAAGTTAGAAGCAAAAAGATCTGAAATGATGCTTTATGTTTTTACTGCTGGAATTGGAATTCTGGTCCAGCTCAAACTACTTTAACTCAGGTCTCCTAAAACTCAGGCAAAGCATATTTTCTCTTACACCAATCTGCCTAGATTTGTCCCTGTGTATATTTTTTCCCCTTGTTTGAGCTAGTTATCTGGCCCTCATTTGAATAATTCCAATGATAAGAAATTCATAACATCTTAAGACTCATTTCATATCAATTATCAATGGATTTACTCAAAGCCTGACATGGCTCCTGACCTCTGGGGGTGTCCAATCCCTGGGACCGGCAGCCTACCTGTTGCTGCACATGGCCCGTGTACTGTTCAATGAACTCGGTGAAGCGAATGTAGTCTGTGCCCAGCCGGCAAAGGCGATTCAGGACGCTGGTTTCACTGGGATGGAGAAATGGGAAGTCCTGTGACACCTGCAGAAGAGGACAGGCTAAAAACACTGATGCCCACATATCTCGAGGTGCTTCAAATGCTTCATACTATGAATCACTCCCCTTCTCAAGATGCCCATTTAAGTTTGGTAAATTCCAAACTGCTACAAAGGTGTTGCTCCCCATCCCAGACCTAATTAGGTTTATTGAAATAGTTGGTAACACGAGGTAAAAAATTCAAACTCTACCAAGTGTTGCACATTAAAAACAAGCCAACCTCCCCACAGGTGGCTACTGTTACTTGTTTCTTTTGCCATCTTCCAGGGATGGTCTATAAGGATATGGAGTTTTTTACCCAATTTCAACAAAGTCTCTTTAGCCCTACTGCTCAAACCGGGATCTGCACTCTAGAGGTTTCTCAGACATATTCTTAAGATTTACAAATTCTCTACTAAATTTTAAATTTTATTTTCATTTCCATAAAAATGTAAAATTAATATAACATACTATAATCTATAAAAGCACCTTATAACTGGACATATAAATGTAGTGTCCATATTTTCATTTGTATTTGGTATTTCATTTCATTGGGTATTATTTTAATTGAAAGGAAGGCCAAATAATAACCAGTGTGCTATATAAAGGTTTCGTAGCACATCGAGTACAATGAAGTAGGAGAATGTACTCATTCACATTTTTTTTAATACTGTGGTAAACTATACATAAAAGTTACCATTTTGGCTATCTTTAAAAGTACAGTTCTGTGGCATTAAATGCATTCACACCGTTGGGCCTCCCTCACCACCATCTAACTCCAGAACTTTTTTATCTTCCCAAACTGAAACCCTCTATCCAATAAACATTAACTTCCCATTCCTCCCTCCCCCCAGCCCCTGGCAACCACCCTTCTCTTGCTTGTCTCTATAATTTTGACCATTCTAAGTACTTCAAATATGTGTAAATACAATATTTGTCCCTTGATGACTGGCTTTTTCACTTCATATGATGTCCCCAAGGTTGATCCATGTTGTAGCATGCGTTATCTGAATTTCCTTCCTAAGACTGAAAAATATTCGACTGTATATTTGCTCAGCATTTTGTTTATCCAATTCATCTGCCAAGGGATGCTTGAGTTACTTTTACCTTTTGGCTACAGCAAATAATACTGCCATGAACGTGGGTATACAAATATCTGGGTATTGTATACGATACATATTTGTGTCTCTTCTTTAACTTTTTTGGGATATGTACCTGAAATTGAAATTGCTAGATCATTTGGTAGTTCTATGTTTAATTTTTTTGAAGAGTCACCCTATTATCTTCCACAAGGGCTGCACCATCTTCTGCTCTCACCAGTAATGCACAAGGGTTCTTATTTTTCCATGATCTCACCTACACTTGTCATTTTGTTTTTTCTGAATGGGTATAAAATGCTATCTCATTGATCTGCATTTCCCTAATAATCAGCCATACTGATAATCTTTTCATTTGCTTATTGGCCAGTGTATATCTTCTTTGGAGGATCAACCATCATTTAACCAATACCTACTTATCCCAGGCACTGTGTTAATATCCCGAGATTAAATAGTGAACAAAATCAGATGTAGTTACTATCCCCAAAGAACTTAGCATATTACATATTTATATCATTGAGTACTGTATTTTGTGGATGTCATCTTTACATAATAGTAAATGTGGTAATAAATAGGAGCAAAGAAGAATTTTTCTGTTACCAAATCCATAATACGTTTAGGAATCCATTTTTAAAATATTTTATTTATTTATTTGACAGAGAGAGACATAGCGAGAGAGGGAACACAAGCAGGGGGAGTGGGAGAGGGAGAAGCAGGCTCCCCACGGAGCAGGGAGTTCAATGTGGGGCTCCATCCCAGGACCCTGGTATCATGAGCTGAGCAGAAGGCAGCTGCTTAATGGCTGAGCCACCCAGGCGCCCCTTAGGAATCCATTTCATGCATATTTTAATGACACAACACTAACCATATCTTCAAGTTAATAACTTAACAACACAGTGCTTAAGAATCTGTCTTTGGGGGGCATCTGGGTGGCTCAGTGGGTTAAAGCCTCTGCCTGCGGCTCAAGTCATGATGTCAGGGTTCTGGGATGGAGCCTCACATTGGGATCTCTGCTTATCGGGGAGCCTGCTTCCTCCTCTCTCTCTGTTTGTCTCTCTCTGCCTACTGTGATCTCTCTCTCTGTCAAATAAATAAATACAATCTTAAAAAGAATCTGTCTTGGGGAGGCCAACCTAATTACTCTGTTTAGTGCAGTGTCTCCCTTCAGCTGGAACTATACCCCCAATAAAGCCCTGCCTGTGGCTTTGAAACAAACAAACAAACAAACAAAACTCATATTTGGAGTCAGAGTGCCAGTTTTGAATCCCTGAGTTGCTGCTTACTTGCATGAAAATTTAGGCATATTATAATAACTCTCTGTGCCTCAGTCTTGATATCTAGAAAGTAGGAGATGGTAATTGTGGGGATAAATGTTAATACATGTAAAGCTATGCACATTGCAAGTGCTCAAGACATGAAAGCAATTTTTTATTATTAGGACAGCTCTACACAGTTATCAAGTGATAATTCCCATTAAAACTGGAATTTTGAGCAGTGCTTTGTTGGCAGAGTTTTAAAAATGTTCAAGGTCTAGTTATTCTGAAACAGCAAACAGTACTTTGAAGTTATTGATACCATTTGGTAAAACCCACTTATATGAATAGGCATTCTTATTTATTTATTTGTCAGAGAGAGAGAGACAGACAGACAGGGACAACACAAGCACAGGAAGAGGCAAACAGAGGGGAAGCAGGAGCCCCATGAAGCAAGGAGCCCCATGTGGGGCTCAATCCCAGAACCCTGGGATCACCTCCTGAGCCAAAGGCAGACACTTAACAGACTGAGCCACCCAGGGGTCCCTGAACAGGCATTCTTTATCACAGACTTACTGATGTCAAAACAGAGATCTGTAGCAGTCATACTATTATTAAACTCAGTGTTGGAGATTTAGTTTCAGCAAAACAATAGTATATGTCACATTACATCACCAGTTCTCAATCAGGCAATTTTGCCCCATTTGGTAAATGTCTGGAGTTAGTTTTGATTGCCACAATTCAGGGGGTACTACTGACATCTAGTGGGAAGAAACCATGGGTGCTGCTAAACATCCTAAAATGCACAAGCAGGACACACTCCCACAACAAAGAATTATCCAGTGTACAATGTCAATAGTGTCAAGGTTGAGAAACCATACATTAATGTTATTTTGAATTTATCCATTTGATAGTTTTATTTATTTTTTAACAAATAATTGGTTTTACAGTTTTTATTTATTTATTTATTTTAAATATTTCATTTATTTATTTAACAGAGCTCATAAGTAGGCAGAGAGGCAGGCAGAAAGAGAGAGGAGGAAGCAGGCTCCCCGCCAAACAGACAGCCCGATGTAGGGCTCGATCCCAGGACCCTGGGATCATGACCCAAGCCGAAGGCAGAGGCTTTAACCCACTGAGCCACCCAGGCCCCCCTGGTTTTACAGTTTTTAAAGAGCAATATGCTTGAGTTTATATTTAGGTTAATGTGTACATATATTTAATATTATAATAAAATGATTTTTATCAGTATTAGGCATTCATAACATTTTCCCCCTTTATTTGATTGTGAAAAACATGCTCTGCAGAAAGTATGCAATATTTTCTGTTTTTAGAAGTCTTTTTTTCTTCCATAAATATCTGAACACTTAATATGGCAACAATACCCAGTGTTCATCACAAGAAGTGTACCCCTTAACCTCCATCACCTATTTCACCCATTCCCCCATGTCCCTCCCCCTCAGGTAGCCACCAGTTTATTCTCTATAATTAAGAATATGTTGCTTGGTTTGGAATTGGCATTACTTTGTGAGCTAGATTCAAATCTTGCCATTAGGAGGACGAGTCACCATAAATTTCTCTGAGCTTCAGTTTGCTCTTTTTTCAATTCCAGCTAACAATACCTAAGTTACTAAGTTATTGAGAGGACTGGATAATATTATAGAAAGCAGAAGTAGAAAAGAATGGTTCAGATACAGGAGCCAAGCAGACCTGGGTTCAACACTAAGCTCAATAATTACTAGCTCAAATACAGGGAGTTAATCTGTGAAATGGAGATAGGTGGTTGTTAAGATTAAATGAGATAATGCATATAGTACCTAACCCTTCCTCCTCATACATAGGAACTCCAAATTCTCCAAGTACAGAAATTTCTTGCGAAAGGAGCAATGAGGGAAACACTCTTCATTTTTTTTAGTCAACAAAACTGGATGACCCCCACATAGTGTGTTAAGAGCTACGTATTTGGGCTAGTTTTCAAAGTTCAGTTTAAAGCAGTGCAAGCGTGAAAACTGGTAAAAGCGCCTCCCTCACTTTCACATCCAGTTCCCCAGCAACTCCCGCTCAGACACCTCAACCTCAGGCAGGGTCGCGTGCTCCCTCCTTCCGGGTCAGCCTTCTCTACGCCAGCCCCGGCCCAGCCCTCCCGAGGTGAGGTACCGCGCGCCAACGCCCCTCAGGCACTTCCCGGGTTACCAGCCTAGGCACACGCTCCCCGAACACTGCCCCTGTAAGCCCCGCCCGTCGACCACGCAGACTCCTCCCCCAGGTACTGGCGCGGGCCCGCCCATTCTGCGCTCCCTAGTTCCCGCGCAGGGGGCTGGACTGTACCTGAAGGCCACTCCGCTTGTTCCACGTGAAAATGGACCCTGGGTACCCGCTCAGAGCCAAGAGCAGTTCGTGGATCATTCCCACGGCGGATCTCGAGTCCCTATATCCGTCGCCCCCTCCTCCAACGTCCCTCCAGGGGACCGCAGGAGCGAATGCCGCCTTCTTGACAAGCGCACAGGCCCCTGGGACAGGCGATTTGTCCTGAATCCCAAGTGGCAAAACAACTGCTGCGGGAAGAGCGGAGGGGAAATATTACGAGATAGGCGCCCCCACGTCCCGGAAGTGTGCCGCGCTCGGCTGGGCCCACTCGCTCGCTCCTGCCAAGGTTCTGCTGGAGGAATCTCCGGAGTGCCCTTGCGCATGCGTCCTCAGTGCCCGAGCCGCCCGCTCGGACTTCCGGTTCCAGAGCTGGACTGGGAGGCTGGAGAGCCGGGTCTGGGGCCCGACCCTAAGAGGGTGAGGCTGGCCCGGGGGCAGAGATGCGAGTGGGTTGAGGGGCAACCCCAAGAAGGAGACGCTATCTGGGGTGGCCAGAGGGTGCTCTCGGGGCGCTTTAGCTCGGTCGGAGACCTCCGGAGGGACCGCACGACGGCTCCGAGAGTGACCTGGCCGGAGGGACCGAAGATAAAGAGGCCGGAATCCCGCACCCGCCGCTCCTAGAGTCGAGTCCCGCTCCCGCGAACCCCGCAGCACCCGGAACCCCTGGCCAGCAACCGAACTCGTCCTCAGGAGACCCATTACTACTGCCCCCTCGGACTCCCTCTCTTCACCAACTCAGTGTGACTCCCCACGCCCACCGGCCCTCGCTTCAGGAACCCAAACCAATCCTCCTAGTGCGCGAGGTTTCCCGTCAGTAGTTCCCCGAGTAGTTGCTGAGCGGTTACTTAGGCTGTGAGGGAAAACAAAGACCCAGTATTCAGTACTTTATTTTTGTCCCGGGTGGGAATTGGTAGTTCTGTAGTCTGAGGAGGCGGGGAGGATGTAAACGGTCCCCGGAAGGACTGCGGAGGTACTGGGGGAGATCAGCTGCCACCCGCTGGACAGAGGCTTTTTGCCTTCAGCAAGAGGGTGACTTGCCTTTAGATTCTCTCCAGCTCTAGGTCTCCCATATGGTTCGAACTCACTATGCAACATTGGTCAGGGGAGCTGACTGGGATCAGGTCTGGGGGGAGGTGGAAGAAGGGCAGACAATACTTTATACTTTGCTGCTTCCCGGGGCTGCCTTGAAAGTCGCCCCAAAATGGTAGCTTTTGAAAGGTCTCCTTCATGCTGTTTGGATGCTGTCCTTAAGTTGGTGCTACCTCACATGGCCACGTGGAGTATATGGGAAGTCAAACCAACCCTTGGCAAGACTTCAGACATATGAGTGAGTGTATTTCTTCTGATAGTGCCATCTCTCTCTACCCTAGGAAGAAACTCTTCTTACAGTTGAGAGACTCATCTGCAGGTGATTCTCCAAGGACATGGGAAAATAGGTGTAAGCCCTCCAACCCTTAAGTGGAGGGAAGCTGCTTTCTACTGTGAATGATGGCCAAACCCATTCTGAGAGGGAATGGCACTAACTCTGAGACGTTCCGACAGCGCTTCAGGAGATTTCACTACCAGGAGGTAGCCGGGCCCCGGGAGGCTTTCAGCCAACTCTGGGAACTTTGCTGTCGTTGGCTAAGGCCGGAGGTGCGCACCAAGGAGCAGATTGTAGAATTGTTGGTGCTAGAGCAGTTCCTGACCATCTTACCTGGGGAGATCCAGAATTGGGTACAGGAGCAATGTCCAGAAAGTGGAGAGGAGGCAGTGGCTCTGGTGGAAGATTTAGAAAGAGAGCCTGGAAGACCTGGACTTTCGGTGAGAAGGGAGGGGGAATTCAGAAGTGTGTGACTGGGAAGGGGCAAGGATAAAGGGCCATATTAAGGTATATACAGCTTTGGTGATGCTTAAACTTAGGGTCCTGGAACAGGTAACTTTTTCAGTTAGAGCTTATCTGGAGATGCTACCTGGGTGTACCTTTGCTATCCTGTCATAATGAGTTATTCATAGTCTTACAGGTTTTTTACTTAAGAGGGAAGAAAGGGGAATTATTTTTTAGCTGTAGGTGGGTTTACTATTTTGAGCTTTTCTTTCTGGAGCTCCAGTTGCTCTAAGCTAATGGAATAAGAAAGACCCATGTTCACTGTTAATCCTCCTCCCCTGCCAAACCTAGCCAGGTCCCAAAAGGATGAACTCTTTTGGGGTTTTAAATAATCTCCTCTGGGAATGCCCCTCATTATAACCTTGCAGTGACAATTAATGGGGGTTGTTTCTAGGTCACAGTCTCTGTGAAGGGGCAGGAAGTGCGCTTGGAGAAGATGACACCCCTGAAATCATCACGAGAGTTATTAAGTGTTCGGCAGGAGTCAGTGGAACCCCAGCCCAGGGGTGTAACCAAGAAAGAGAGGGCAAGGAGCCCAGACCTGGGACCACAGGAGCAGATGAACCCAAAGGAGAAGCTCAGACCTTTTCAAAGGAGCGGTGAGGAGTAGATTCATCATTGGGAAGTAGGGTTGGGAATAGTGAGTGGGAAAGGGATTTCAGGAAATGAGTTGAAATTGTAGAGTATGCAGTTGTTGGAGACCTCCTGAAGGTACGTAGTTTAGCCCTCTGGTGTAGTATTCTTGTATTTCCTCTTTCAACAAGTCTGCCAGAGGATGACTTCCTAGTTTTTAATCAGTATGGAACTATTTTATTTCCTATTGGTAATGATGATACTAGGTATTTTCTAGATAAAAATTCTTTTGTATACTTGAAGGCACAGCCTCTTTTTAGTCATTTTCTTAATCCAAATTGAACTGTATTTGTTTCTTCAAGTATTACTCAGAAGCTCCCTTCTTTTTTTTTTTTTTTTTAAGATTTTATTTATTTATTTGACAGACAGAGATCACAAGTAGAGAGGCAGGCGTGGGGGAGGGGAGCAAGTTCCCCACTAAGCAGAGAGTCCCAGAACCCTGGGATCATGACCCAAGCCAAAGGCAGAGGCTTTAACCCATTGAGCCACCCAGGCACCCCAGAAGCTCCATTCTTTAGACCTATTAAGGTTTTGTTATTCTCCTTTGGAAATGAAGTCTTCCAAATACCTAGTTAATTGTGGAGAACTAAATTATATTATTTGAGGGAGGGTCTGGTAGGCAGAGGCAGAGTAGGAATTTTACTTGAGAATTTCACTATACTTTCTTTTAGTAAAGCTCTACTAACTGGTGATTATTGTTTACTTGGTAACTTTCAGGACTCTTCTCGGTTTCCCCATTGTCTTTGTGCCTACTCCTTATTGTTGTATTTGATTTTGTAGAACTTGTTTTTCTTATTTGTTCTCAGTTGAATTCTCTATTATCTGTTTGGGGTTTTTTTGATCGTTTCTTTAACTTGTTAAGGTTGTTTTGAATTTTGATCTGATCATCCAAGAAGCTAGCCTTCTCAGCCATTTGTAACAGTCTCTGTTAGCAATCCAGATGCAAGTCCCCAAACAGAGACTTGCAGAATTAATGAGTTTTTGAACACCTACAATGCATTCTAACACCTTGCAAGGTACTCTGCAATAAGTAAACGTGCCTGTTCTCAAAGAGCTTAGGGTGTTATTTGAAAACAAATATGTGCTGAACTAAACTATATTGAAACCATGCCAGCCAATGACTGTTCGTCAATTTGTGTGAGTACAAAAGGGGTTTGGCAGAGTAAGAGATGAGGGAGGGCAGTAGGGAAGGCTTCATAGGGTGGCTCTGGTAAATACAACTTCTCATAGAATGGGTTAAAGTTGGATAGGAGGGACTTACAGGAAAGGCCCAGAGTGATGAATAATAGTATGCTGTGATCTAGAGAGGAGTCTGATATGAATGGACAGTGCATGGGAGGCACTCAGGTTAAGGTTCAGCAGTATAGTGTTTGAGCTGAGGAAGTTAGAGCCTAGAATTAGGTAGAACAGTGACTGCTGCATTTATCTGGCTATAAGAGGATAAGGGTTCTAGACTTGGATGGGGCTTAAGGAACAGAGCAGGACATCCTATGGGAGAAGCCTTTAGAACTTGGTGACATTGTGAAGGAAATGGATGAGTTGAAGTTTCTCCCCTACTCTTTTTGCCCTTGGAATCACTCTGAGTTTAATTCTCTAGTGCCAAGTAGAGAACTATAGGAGATGGGAGGTGACTATTCCCAGCAGTACCAAGACCTCTTATAAGACCTGTAAGATTCCCAGCAGTGCCAAGACCTATAAGTGGTGAGGAGAACTAGGGAACAACATGGAACAGAAGTATTTGCTCTGAACAATCAAACAGAACCTTTTCCTCTCTCTAACCCTGCTCTGGAAAATAATCTCTTTTCTTTGGGTTTTATGTATTTTTCCCACTTTCTCCAACCCATTGAACTTTCTGAAAATACTTCCTTAGACACTTTCTTTATAAGCCTCTTGGATTCGAAAAAGACAGGTCTGAACTCAGAGGTATTTTTATGATCAATCCAGATTGTGATATCCTTTGTTTGCTTCCCTGCAAGCAGGATTTCCATTTCCTAAATCCGGTGTGGTCTCCAGGTTGGAGCAAGGAGAGCCCCCTGATCTGGGCTCCAAGGAGAAGGAACTATCAAGAGGCAGTCACACAGGAGAAAGACAAATGCATGCTGATCTGTTATCACCCAAGAGAGAGAGAAGAAGCTGGGTAGACCAGGATCACTGGGGCTTTGAGGATGAGAAGGTAGCAGGAGTGCACTGGGGCTATGAAGAGACCAGAACCCTCCTTGCAATTCTCAGTCAGACTGAGTTTTATGAGGCTCTCCGAAACTGTCATAGAAACAGCCAAGTGTATGGGGCTGTGGCTGAGCGGCTCCGGGAGTATGGCTTCCTTCGGACATTGGAACAGTGTCGGACCAAGTTCAAAGGTCTCCAAAAGAGCTATAGGAAAGTCAAGAGTGGTCACCCACCTGAAACCTGCCCCTTCTTTGAAGAGATGGAGGCCCTGATGAGTGCCCAAGTCATTGCATTGCCCAGTAATGGCTTGGAAGAGGCAGCCTCTCACTCTGGCCTGGTGGGCAGTGATGTTGAGACAGAGGAGCCAGGGCAAGAGGGCTGGCAGCATGAGGAAGCAGAAGAGGCTGTGGCTGAAGAGTCGGACAGTGATGAAATGGGCCAGGAGGCCACCCCCCAAGTCCCTGACAACTCATCTGCCCCTGTTCTTTTTCGAAGTCCCAGTGGTAAGAAGCTTTTCTTTTGGGGGTTCTGGGATTAGATTTGAGGAGTTATGAGACTGCATGTGCAGTCAGGAAGTCTAATGTTGCCTGTCAGCTTTGTTACTTAAATAGAACACAAAGAGGCAGGCACTTTTCAGTTCTATGTGTATTTCATTCTCTTGTGGGAAAATTAGATAATAGTACAGAGTAATTTTAGATATTTTAAATATGTACACTCAGAAAATTCTAGAGCTCTTTAAAAGAATATCATTCCATTTCTTTATTAAAATATTTTTTTCCTGATTATAAAATCACTAACAGCTGAGAAGAACCTGGCACTATGCTATGTTTAAGGAAAATATTTATTGAGCACCTTACACAAACTGTGCATTATTTCCCCAGTTCTCAATGTCAGTTTATTTTGTGTTCCTTTTCACTTAGCATAGCATAGTGAAGGACTTCCCAAAGTTGGGGAAACATTTTCTAAGACTCTTACAGGAGATTCGCAACACACATAGTAAGAAATCTTAGTTTAACACTTGGTTGAAATATTTGCCCATGGATCTGTTTTTAAGTATTATTTATTACTGTTGATATAATTTGTATAACCATGTTGTTACGGAAAGAACACCAGAATATGAGTAGGGGGTTTGTTTCTAATCTTGACTACTAATCACCTCGGGTGACCTTCGATAGTCATCTGACCTTTTCCGAGCTGCTTCCTCACCTGTAAAAAGGGGCGTGGCAGCAGGACTACTTCTCTTAAAGTTGCAGTTTCACTGTGAACAGCGATCTTTTCGTTTTTTTATTATATGTGTGTGTTGATACTTCAGTTCTGTTACAGGTTTCTTGTCTTCCTATCTTCTTTTCCCTTTCTCAGTATGCTTTTTTCTTTCATTCTTTTTTTGACAATGGAATAAATGTAGGTAAACCACAGACATGGCACATATGCTAGCTGCCATTATTTTTATGATCTGTTCAACTTTTTCCACTGCTTTTTCTGTCTTCCAGTTCTTCCCCCAACTCCTTTACTTGACAGTGAGTGGAGGGTGATAGAAGCAGCAGCATCTCCAGGTGGCTGTCAAGTGGGAGGAAAACTCTTTGAATCTCCTTTCCCTCTAGCCTGGGGACTAGCAAGGAGCAGAGTCTGTAATCCTACTGAAGCACTGCCCAAAGGAAGCCTGCAGCACTAGTACGGGCTCAGGCTGGGAGATACTTCTCACTTTCTTCCTCTTTCCAGCTTCCACCAGACCTTTTCTCCTAAGGATAAGGTGCATGACTATCAGGCTCTCACCTTGTACCCTTCAGGTCTGAATGGCCCTTCAGGTCTTAGCTATTACTGGGCTTTTTTGAGATTGTGGCAAACGAAGAAGGGCCATAATAGGGAATGGGCAACCGCGTGATTCTGCAAGAGACTGTTCTTTGGGGTCCTGAGTCATGCTTTGAAACACTTAATTCATAAGGAAGTAGAGCTGATGGAAAAATAGTGATCAGAAAAGTTAGGGATGACTCATGAGAGTGATTGACTAGGTCTTATTCCCCTGGCCAGTTATTTTCTAGTTATGATCAGAATTCCAAAGAAATTACTAGAAGAATGGGGAAATGCATCCTCTACTCTTGACTCAGTGTAATGAGTGTTTCAGTGATCTGGTGGAAAGACTTTTTTTTTTAAATGGCTAAAGAGAAAATAGGAATCAAGGTCCCTGTGAAATTGCTGTGGGATATAGAGAAGCAAAACATTCTAATAATGAGTTTGTATAGATTTTGGAAACAAAGTATTTTTACTTTTTCACCTAGGAGCCCAAGCTTAAGTGGTTTTTCATCATACACTTGGTAGGACTGAGGAATAGAGGCTATAAAGCCCTGGATTAAGTGGTGCTGAAAATTCTTTTCTGGTGGCAGGTGTGCACTGGGGCTATGAAGAGACAAAGACTTACCTTGCAATTCTTAGTGAGACTCAGTTCTACGAAGCCCTCCGGAACTGTCACCGCAACAGCCAGCTGTATGGAGCAGTGGCTGAGCGGTTATGGGAATATGGATTCTTAAGGACACCAGAGCAGTGTCGGACCAAGTTTAAAAGCCTACAGACCAGCTATCGGAAAGTCAAGAATGGCCAAGCACCAGAGACCTGTCCCTTCTTTGAAGAGATGGATGCTTTGGTGAGTGCCAGGGTTGTTGCCCCACCTAGTGACAGCCAGGAAGAAGAGACAGCCTCTTGCCCCACCCAGACCACCAGTGAGACCAAAGCTGAGAAGCAAGCTGAGGCTGCAGAAGAGACCATAGAAGAAGATTCTGAGGATGATGAAGAGGATACTGAGGTACCCCTGGGGGTTGTCATGACCCGTGCTCCAGTCTTATTCCAGAGCCCCAGTGGTAAGATCCTTTTACTTTTTGAGGTCTGAGTAGCAGAAGGGAGACAGTGGGATTTAGGAGAAAAATCAACAATCTGAAGAGTAGGAGACTGGCTTCTATACCCAGCTCTTATGGATTCTTCTTGTGACCACCTTCTCTCTTCTCCATGTTTCTTTTCTATTAAAGCAGCTCACAGAGGGGATATAAATTATTCACCTGCCTTGCCTTCTCATAATACATCATCAGTCTGATGGGTGCAAAGTTTATAAGTTCGCTCTCATCTACATCTGAGCTAGTAGGCAGTTTACCTAGGAGGGAGTATGAAAGTTAACATCTCCTAGGTAGCATGTTGTATACCCATAGTGGGATGAAGTTGATTTTGAAAGTTCATTCTTGTTAAATGTTTTTTTCCTCTACTTCAAACTTGCATACAGGTTGCATGTCTACTTTATTCACACCTATGAAAACCGAATAACCTCTTCAGCCACGGCTGGGCAAAAGTCTGAGATTTCTTAGGGAATGGACTGTTTGAACCTTAGCCGTTGTGTAAGAAAAAGAAATACTTCACTATGGCTTCCCTCCTTGTGGGAAGAATAATTCTGATTTTGGAGTCATACATGTATGTGAATCTGAACTCTCTTGTCCATTAGCTAGCTGAATGACTCAGAGCAAGTTATTTAAAACCCTGTACGTTTGCTTACATATTACAATGTACCTCACTGAAGCTGATGTAAATGAGGTACTATGGTGAAGCACCTAGCACAGTGCTCAGGCACACAGTAAGTATTTAATAAATAATAGTTTTCTTTTCAAAATGTTCTTCAGATGTACATTCTTCAAGGGTGTCCCATGGAGGTGTTAATATGTTCCACTAAAAAAATGTCTTGTAAGTTAAGGAAGTGCTAAATTACCCTCCTCAGAGGCCCACAATACACACTCACATATTTAAGATTCTGAGATTTCATTAAATTTAACAAATCTCTGTTTCACGGGGGCATCTTACATGACTGAGTTTCTGGATAGAAATACTGTCTTTAGTGGGTACATAAACAGGCTGATGCTCAGTATTCCTTTGCTCTCAGATTTTGTCCAGGGAATTTGGGATCCAGAATTTGAAACATCTGAAAATTCTGCAAATTCAAAGTCAATTTGCAAACTGAAAACTTGCCAAGTATCTGCAAATTCACATAGCTTAGGCCTGGGGAGCCTGGTATTTGGCTCTTAGAAGAATATTAAAAACTTAGCTTGGGCATTAGAGTAGTGCTTTGGGAACACTCAATGTTTATTCTTCCAGGGAAAAGAGACTGTTTTAGGGAGATATTTCCTAGCAAAATTTCTCTCTCAGAAGACCTTCTGTTCTTTGAAAGACACCAAATATTTTCCTACCCTGTTTTCATTCTCAATATACATTGGAATTTGAGGGGAGGGGGACTCAGATAGCTCTTTTGGATATAGAAATTTTCAAGGTTTTCCTGGGTACTCCTGGACCTATCTTAAATCTGGTAGGTTTTCCTTGTTATACTGAGAGAGTTTTCTGAAGATGATGGGTATCCAGGAAGCATTAAAAGAATATATTAATCAGCCCCTATAACAGATGAGAAACATGTGATTGGTTACTAAGCACAGGAGTAAAAACACTGGAATTCTAATTGGTAGTAGTCACTGGGGACCTAGTGCTCCCTAATTTTTATCTTTAATCATCTAATATGATACTTTACCCCCAGCACATAATATTGAGGAAATGGATAACCTTTGAAATTCTATTCTTATATCAGGTTTTGAGGCTGGATTTGATAATGAAGAGAATCTAAAACGAGATATTTCTGAGGAAGTACAACTACATAGAACATTACTTGCAAGGTCTGAAAGGAAACTGTCCCGGCATCTTACTCAGGGTAAAGGTGGTGAGAGTGAATGTAAATCAGGACAACAGTGGGCAACGACCCCAGGGGAGAGAAGAGGAAAACCAACACTCCCAGAGAGGAGTTTAGGTAAAGTTCTAAATCATCAGAGACCTTACTTGGGAGAGAGACCCTGTAAATATCTCAGATACAGCAAAAACTTTGTTCCAAATTCCCACCTCATGCATCAGATATCTCATCAAGTGGAAAATCCATATAAATGTGCTGATTGTGGAAAAAGCTTCAGTCGGAGTGCACGCCTCATCAGACACCGCAGAATCCACACTGGAGAGAAACCTTACAAGTGTCTTGACTGTGGGAAAAGTTTCCGTGACAGTTCAAATTTCATCACCCACAGGAGAATCCACACAGGAGAAAAACCCTATCAATGTGGTGAGTGTGGAAAACGCTTCAATCAGAGCTCAAGCCTTATAATTCACCAGAGAACCCACACAGGAGAAAAGCCCTATCAATGTGAAGAGTGTGGAAAAAGCTTCAACAATAGTTCTCATTTCAGTGCACATCGGAGGATACACACAGGAGAGAGACCTCATGTGTGTCCTGACTGTGGAAAGAGTTTCAGTAAGAGTTCTGACTTACGTGCACACCATAGGACCCACACAGGAGAGAAACCCTATGGGTGTCATGACTGTGGCAAATGCTTCAGTAAAAGCTCTGCCCTTAATAAGCACCGAGAGATCCACATGCGAGAAAAACTTCTGTCACAGTCAGCACCTAAGTAAGCCCCTGAGAATTTAAAGAAAAGATACATGCATTGAAATTGTTAGGAAAAGTCTTCCAATAGTAGATCCATCTCCTAGCTCTGCCCAATGAGCTTAGGAAACCCTCTAAGATTTACCCCACTTTGTCCATGTTTTTCCTGGGTCTATGAATTCCTAAGGTAGTTATCTTAAGAATGAAAGGAAGATTTCAGTCTCTCTCCTTGCCTTCACTGGAAATGAGAAATAACACCTTTATCTCTCAGTGCCTATGTTGTTTCCTTAATAGAGAGGATGTAGTAGTAGATCCCATGTATTTATTTATCCTGATACTCAGCTGCATTTCAACTGGAAAAACTTACCATGACGGCATTTCAGAGAGAGGTCGTGAGCCTTATTCTGAGTGGGTCTAGCTTTTTATAAAATAATGGAAATGCAAAAAAGTGGCTTTTTTTGTTCATATAAGTCTGTGCTCAGAATGACATCTGTCATGTCCACTCTTCATTTACCTTAAAGAATTTAATATCCATCTTGGTTCTGACCTATGAATCATCTTGTTAAAAGCCTAGGTGTTCTATATGGGGAAACAGTATAAACCTTATATAAATATTGAGGTGTGAACCCTGGATTTCTTAATTTCTTCAAAGCTCTGGAATATAATAATATATTTAGAGCATTCTAGATAGATTTTTTTTTCTTCTATTCCATCTGATACGAATTTCATCTGTCCCTGCTGGTCCAGAAGTGCAAAGAGCTAGCCAGCGGGGTATGTTGATATGAGAGAAGGCATTTAAAGCTGCCAGTAGGGGGCTGTCTGCATTTCGCACACTCTAAACACCTAGTATAGTGTTACACGGCACCCCATGGTCACTGAATACTCATGTGCATTGAGCAGAAACAACTGCCACATACCCATGAGTTAGGAAACAGACCACTTTGTGCCAATAACTCTTTACCCTAATGGCAAGGAGGACAGATTATCTTTGGTCACTGGAGTTGCCAATACTTGCACACATGCACATATTCAACTGTCTAGATCTAATTTTTTAAAAAGATTTTATTCATTTGTCAGAGAGTGAGAGAGAGAGCACAAGCAGGGGGAGCAGCAGGCAGAGAAGCTCCTGAGCAAGGAGGGAGCATCCTGCTGATGCAGGACTCATGTACAGATTTATTTCTAAAAGCTCTTCAAACACAAGTGTAATTCTGATCTATATAATCAAATAGTATTGAATAATTGCCCACCTGTTCATAGCAGTAATGATGAGCCCTGTACAGCACAAGGTAAATAAGCCCTGTCCTTATTTTTATAACCTAAAACAGATGACACTGACATGGACAAATAATAAATGCACATGTAGAGCTGCAATAGTTTTAGAGAAATCTATAAATCTAGTAACATTTTGCATAAATGTTAAGGTCTAATGCATTATAGTTTTCTATAAGAAAAACCTGGGAGGATTTTCTTCTCTTTATTCAGGAAGGCTTCATGAAACAGCAAGTGTTCAAGGAAGGAAGGTTACTGGGTAAGTTAGGGTGGGATGAAATCCCCAAACCAATCACAAAACTGAGTGTTGAGTGGGTGAGAAATGGGAAAATTGGAGAGCAAGGTGTTTTACACAGATGGAGCCAAGAGCAAAGGACAGACTGTAAGGAAAATTAAACAAATCTTGGAGCTGCACAAAATCTGAGGAATAGTATTATCTAGGCTACGCACGAGGCAGAGAACTGCCTTAACTGGGACATGGAGTACCAGAGGCAGATCAGGATGTGGTCCCATCCACCTATAATAAATCAGATACTGCGCTGTTCTTATTGATGAAAGAGCCAGCTTGCACTAGAGAAGAAGAATGAGCTGTTTGAGGGGACTAGCTCCTATGGGAGACAAAGGTCAGAAACTAGTATCTTGAGAAGATACTACAGGGGGCAGGTCTGAGGAAATGTGAACAGATGGCTAAGGTCTAGGATAAGTAGCTGTTTCATATTCATATATAATCAGAGTCCTGTGGCTGGAATGAGGTATCAAAGAGGAATGGGGAGATAGAATATTCTGTCATTCATAGCTTGCTATGTTAGGTGAGAGGTTGAGTAGGGTTCTGGTATTGAGGGATCATACTACAAAGAATTTCCTAATGTTTATTAGGACAAGATGGTATCTCAATTATGTGGCCTAAGGAGACAGGAAGATAGAAGAAACACCAATCTAAAGCAGTGCCTCAGGATTTGAGATGGTTTAGTAAGTGTGTCTTTTAAATGTGTTTTTTTTTTTTAATATGGGAGATTACTGTCTTTAGTATATTTATGGATAGTTGTGTATAAAAAGTACTGGTTGGGGGGTATCAGCAGATATGAATTCCGGTTCCAGATGTCTTGTGTGTAAGTCATCCTGTTTCCATCTCCCTTTCTGTAAAGCAGAATAATGTTTACACCTTAATCTGCCTCTCAGGGATACCATGTTAATAAAAATTAATGTCTATAAAGTACCCAGTGTTTCTTCAGATGGTTCACCCCATCCCACACCCCACCAAATATACATGTGCAAATTACTAAGTTGTTGTTGCTAGGAAAAGAAATTTTTACTCACTTTTTTGGCTCCCTGTGTGGGCTTACCAGAAGTATGCCTGTTTGAATCTTTATGTGCTAGACTGAGAAACAAATTAGGATGTGGTAGAAGAGAAATTAGAATGAAAATTCTGTGGTGTCTATATCTGTATCCATTAGTACAGTGTATTCGACCTGTCATATTATTATGACCTGTCATAACTGAGCATGGAGAGTCTTACTTTAAAAGACCCAGTACCAGCCTCCCTTCTCCCCACCAACCTCCAGATGAAGAGAATGTACCTAAGGAACAGGGCAAAGGCAAACTCTCTTACTGGGGAAAGCCCATTTCATCTCAAATAGCTTAACAAGGCTTTTTCTCCTACCCAGTCTGCATTCCTAAGGATGGAAGAAGCAAGAAATAGTCTTCCAACATTCAAAGAAAGAGAAACTAAGGCCAATGTAGGTGGAGTAAGAGGATCTGTGCACCCTACCCTTTTAATATTCATAAAACCTTTGTGGGGACATACTAAGCGACACATAGAGCAAAGGAAGTAAGGATGTATTAGCAGGAGCTGAACAATCCTATCCTCATCAGTTGTTTTCTAGTGCTATTGTTTCTTTTTCTTCCATTTTCCCCACACTACCAATTTTTTTAAAGTATTTATTTATTTATTTTAGAGAGAGAAAGTATGCACTTGCAAACGGGGAAGAGGGAGAAGAAAGACAGAGGGAGAAAGAGACAGAATCTCAAGCAGACTCCATGCTAAGTGTGGAGCCAGATACAGCTCTCCAGGGTAGGGCTTGGCCCCAGGACCTTAAGCCCATGACCTGAGCCAAAACCAAGAGTCAAACACTTAAGCAATTAAACTATTCAGATGCCTCGAGGTAGGTTTGGGGCTCAAACTCATGACCATGAGATCAAGAGTTGCATGTTCCACTAACTGAGCCGACCAGGTGCCCCACATTCTTCCTTTTGATTGCTTACTATGGCCAATTCTAAGAACTTAATAACATTTATATGTTTTCTCTTGTTGTTGCCATTTCTCTTTTACTATAGTTGGAATATGGAGGCTGAGTCTTATTAACTCTGTAGAGAACTATTTTTATGGTGACCAGGTAGGAAAGGGAAGCTGAGATAGAAGCAATCAATTCTTCCATTATTCAATTCAAAATCCTATACACTCAACTGTCCAGTGAGATGCATATCAAAGTTTAGACATATAAAATAGTATATATTCTCGAATATCATTAAGCTTAAAGTAACATGTTATGTGGAGATATTTTAGTTATGAGTTTAAATTACTCCTACATCCACCATGGTGCTCTTTCAGGAACAAACTTTGGAACAATCAGAAGTCAAATTAAAAGCAGGAAATAGAAACCTAAGGAGACCTCAAGAAGCGTCTGGTATAGCTCCGTGATGGTCAAAATTACAGAGGGATAAGTTAGGAACATTTAAAAAAACCCACCACCTTGATTCCAGGGGGATTAATCATGAGAGGGACAAAGCCAGATCTCAGAAGCTAGCTTTATCTGTCACTAGTAGTCACCCTGACTACTGGGTATTCAAAAAAATCCATGGTATACAGTATAACCTGGAGTCAGCAGTTCTGGAGAATACTTAAGTGAAGGGAATTTGAGTAAAACAAGGAAAACAAAATACAGAGCACTGTTGTCACAATTACAAGGCTTAACGGTTTTGGGGGCAATTTGTTTTCCTTCTCCTCACCTTTAGTTATTCTAAAACTCTTCTTGATGACAAACTCCTTTATTTTCCTCAAGGTTTATGATCATTAATGGAGAGGGACTGTTTGGTCAAATATCTGGTGTAGTAGGGAGTTTATTTTTTATTTATTTATTTGACAGACAGATCATAAGTAGGCAGAGAAGAAGGCAGAGAGAGAGGAGAAAGCAGGCTCCCCAGGAAGCAGAGAGCCCAATGTGGGGCTCGATCCCAGGACCCTGGGATCATGACCTGAGCCAAAGGTAGAGGCTTTGACCCACTGAGCCACCAAGGTGCTGTGTGGGGAGTTTAGATAGCCGCCACCTTCAGGTCCCTTCCAGTAAGCAGCATGGAGGTAAGCTCTGTAAGACTTTAGAGCCTGCCAGCCATGGGACCAGTCATGAGTAAGCTACTGGTGATGGAGCCCGTGGTACCTGGCTGCTGTGCTTCAGAGGGAGTGGTGGACAGTTTACTATGTGGGAGATGTCAGGAAGCTCTTGGTTGCAACACATATTCAAAAGTAGTTCACCTCACTGCAGCTTAAAAATGTAACACTTTGGGTTTCAGATGATTCCACTTCCTCCTCAGTTCAGACCTGGTGCTGTCAGAAGCAAAGATGTAGTCGATGGATTTGTAAGACAGATCCCACACCTGAGACTGGGTCAAATTAAATGTTTCAGCTGCTAGTTGGTACTCTTGAGAAAGGTGTGTTGCAAAAACACCCTTATCATCGGTCTGCCAAAACAAAACAAAAATAAAACCAAAAACCAAAATAAAACAAAAAACAAAAGTTTTAAAATTAACAAGGAAATGATTTTTTAAAAACTGTAACTCATGTTTAGTCTATATTTCCCTCTTTACCATGCTTCTTTTAAGAGTCTAAACAAGTCTATAAATGCATCCATGCATATCTCTAACTAAATAGGCCTGTTTATCCTTTTTAAAACAAAATCCAAAAACACCAAGGCAGGGGCTCTCAACCACGGCTGCATATTAAAATCACTAGGAAGCTTTTAAAATGTATCTGTGTACAGGACTCACCCCAGATCAGATAAAACAGAATCTCAAGGGATGGGCACTTGGGCATCAGTATTTTTTTATGTTTCTCTGGGCACTGCCTAGGACCTTTATCCATAGAGCTAAACCTGAGTCACCTGGCCCTCTGCAGCCTCACATGCCCTGATCCTCTCTCACTCCTCTACTTTGGCAGCATCCCAAGGCACATGAGGCACACGAGGCAGTCAGCTAGTAGTGACTGTCGACCTACTACAATAATAAAACAAAAAAGGAGCAAAATACTTCATACAAAACACCTTACACAGATCACAGATGGATGGGCGATGCTGTACCAGAATCCAAAATGATGCTGGTCATAAGATGGAACTGTCTGACTTTTGATGTTTGAGGTCAAACAGAGTTCTAGATGAAAGGAGGAAAAGGTCTCTTATTAAAAGCAGATTAGTAGACTCATTCACCAGTGTTCACCAAGTAGATACATGAGAAATTTTTCCGAGGTATGTTAATTTTCAATAGTTCATTACTTTACAAAACTGACCTTAGGTATGAAAATTTATAGTTCAGTTAGTGTAGTGGTACAGGATGTATGTGCTGCAAGTTTTGGCAGCAACTGTGCCAGGCAGGGAATTAATATCTTCTTCACAGCTATGTGCGTCCCCCTTTCTTTTATCCAAAATGGAGAGGAAAGGGGAATGTTATAAGCCAGTCCCCATGGAGAAAGCAGGATAGAGTCATGAAGGAATTTTTGAATGGTTGTTGCACTTCTTCCTGGTCTTCTAGTGGAGGCTAAAACATAATGGTAGCACTGCTTGAGGGCTACAGTATTATATAAAAAGCCAAGAGCAGAAATGGACTTAAAGAAAACCCCTAAACTCGTATACTCAGACAACCATCTATTCCCTGTCTGCTGCAAGTTAAGTCCATCTTAAGAATGACTTCTATTAACAAATTCCTGCCTTGACACACTACACTGGGCTCCCCAGCCACAGCAGAAATACTTCACTGACTTAATTGATGGTATCTGCTCAGTGTGATAAGGCAGCCTCAACATAAGGCAGCCTCAACATAAGGCCGACTCAGTCTAAGGGATGGCAGCCTGCCCCCCTCACACGGCTGGGCACAAAGCTGAACTACCACACTAATCGCTATGTAAGTGTTTCCATCTTCATAACTTCCGTGGATGTTTAAAAATGTCCTTAGTAAAAAGAAAAAAAAAATCTCATTATGAATTGCTGAAAACTCCATATGTAATTAAAAAACACACATCACACACAAATGTTTCTGCAAACTGATCATTCAGTAAAATGGTTTTCAGCCAACTGCTTTTTTTCCTCTGGAGAAGGCCTTTCCCAACCATAACACTGACCAGTGGTTATCTCATCACTATTATCTCACACTGTTTAATTTTCTTCAAACACTGACATTTTCTTGTGTAACTGTTTACTATCTCTTTTACCAATGCCAAAATATAAGTTCCTTGAGAAAGAAACCTTGCCTGTTTTGTTTACTGCTCTATTCCCAACAATTTGAAAGTAACTGAAACAGAACAGGCACTTCAAAAATATTTGTTGTTAAATACACATGAGGACAAATACGTAATAGTCAACACACATATAAAACTATGTCTTGGAATCTTCCATAATTCTTAATTTTTAAATAAATGTCATATATTTTCATAACATTAATTTCATTAAAGTCATTTTAAAATACTAGATGACCCTTATTCCTTCAATAAAATAATTATTGAGTTCCAAAAACTGGGGAATGTAGCAGTGAACAAGACAGACAAAGGCCCTGCTTTCATGGAGCTTATATTCTAATGGAAGCTAAAACTTTCTATTACTTTAAGGCTCAGGAGGCACATGTCCAAGCAACTTTTAATTTCTAAATGACACTTAAATATTTAGAATAGGAGTTCTCCACATAAGGGTTGCAACCTGGTGGCTGGGGACAAATGTACACTCTTGTCTGGAGGACGTGAAGCCTTACGCCTTACCCAGTGGTATCTGGTATTGCCTCACGAAGTCTACCAGGTCCAGGGATCCTCCCTCAGAGGAGTTGAGAAATGTCCCATGCCCAATTCTGTCAGGAAGCAGATCCAGAAGTACTTGTGTTTCTTGTTTTTGGTTTGGAATCTGAAAAAAAGGGGGGGCATAAGTAACCTCTTTCAGTGATTTTTTAAAAAAGATTTATTTATTTGACAAAGAGAGACAACGCAAGCAGGGGGAGTGGGAGAGGGAGAAGCAGACTTCCCACTGAGCAAGGGAGCCAATGCAGGGCTCAATGTGGGGCTCGATCCCAAGACCCTGGGATCACGAACTGAGCCGAAGGGAGATGCTTAATGACTGAGCCACCCAGGTACCACTTTCAGGGATTTTTAAAGGTACTTTTTTCTGTAGCCAGCTACTTTGTCTCTCAGAGAAGATAATGCATTCTGGAAAGTTGAACTATCTATACCTTCCCAGCTTTCTTCTTTGCCTTTATTTTCCCATTCATTTCCCAATATTCTTCTAGATTTGTTTCAAAGGTAGTAATAATTATGGTTAACAAGCATAATAATAATAAACACTTTTAGACCTGCTTTGTGCCTTTTCACAATAAATTCTCCTTTAAACCTCACAAAACTCTTACAAAGTACTAAGATGAAAAAACTGAAGTTCAGAAAAAGTAACAGGATCAACTTGGGAACAGAATTGAAACAAGAAAGGGACCTTTCATTTTTTAATTTTTTCCTTCTACATTACACTTCTCTACACTTGGGATTTCTTCAGATATACCTAACTTATGTAGTTAAAATTTAAAGTTTTTTTTTTTTTTTTTTCAAGTTATCTAAAGCCATGGAGCTCTGTCTGACTCCAGGGCCCAGATTCTCTGTGTAGTGTACTCATGTTTTATTTTATTTTTTTTAAGGATTTTCTTCATTTATTTGAGAGAGACAGAGACAGAATGAGCTCAAGCAGCGGGGGGTGGGGGGCAAAGGGAGAAGGAAAGAAACTCAAGCAGACTCCATGCAGAACCCATGTGGGGCTCGATCTCATGACCCTGAGATCATGACTTAAGTGGAAATCAAGAGTCGGATGCTTAACGGACTGAGCCACCCAGGTGCCCCATTCATGTTTTATTTTGACACAGGTAGCTACATACATACCACAGCTACCATGAAAAGGTCTAGATGTACTCTATCTGCTAGACAGCTTACAAGACAAATGACCATAACATGAGGAAATGAAGTGTTTCATATCTAATGAATCAAACAAGAAAAGCAACAGAATAAAGAATATTAAAAAGAATTGTTAAGGAAACAAATTGGCAAAAGAAAAGAAAAAAAAAAGAAAAGCAACAGAGACTAAGGTAAAGGAAAGGTTCTGATGCTGTGCACAAAGACCACAGATAACGGGTCACAGTAAGACATGTTGGTTGTTCCATTTTATTGACCATAAGCTTCAATCAGACATCAGTTCCATTAGCAAGAGGGAAGTCCTATGAGTGACAGATCTTTTTGTTCAGAGTGTGGAAACACAGATCCTATCTTTTAAGTTCTGCCACCAGATTACTCTTTGCTTATAGACATGAAAATATCAGTATTGACAAGAAGCTCCAATTTTTCCTTAATTTTTAAGTCATGATGCTATTCAACATTTATATATTACTGCATCTAATACAAATAACTCTGTGAGGAAAGTAGCCTAAGTATTATTTCCTGTACTTGAGACAATAAACTCCAGATTCATCAATCTATATACACTAATCATGTACAGCTTTTTGTATGTCAAAAAAAAAAAAGAAAAAAGAAAATGTATGTCAAAAAAAAAAAAAAGAAAGAAAGAAAGAAAAAAAACAAAAACAAATAGAAGTACTTCGTTATAACGTAAACCCATCCGTAAAATGGGGGAAAGTGTAGTTGACTCCCTTGTTTGCCTCATAGGGATGTGCTTAAGTAAGTGATTGTTCTCTAGCCATCATCTCTACATTATCTGTCATTGTGCTCATGTTGCCAAGGAGCTGGGGCCCAATGATGGGCACCTGATCTTCTGATGAGCCTTATAAAATAATAATGAGCTACTTCTTTTCTTGCCAGTGCACGTGATACATTGAGGTCCCTTACCCTACGAGGACAGGTGAGATGAACTGGTGTTTTTCAGTGACAGCTTGCCAATGACAAGACTGATGATGAAAACTTAACACATTTTCTCTAGTAAGATGTCAATAACTTTTTTAAATGACATAATGATACTGTGAGTCAATAGCCACCCTCATGAATGACAAAAACAGAAACAGTAACAAGGGACTAAAGCAAGTCATACCTTTATCATAATTTACAGTAAAAAAATTTCTACTTTCCTTCTTGTCTTTTTTTCTTTAATCTCCAGGTTTAATTTTAGCCATTTACAAATGATTATTTTCACCGTAATCTATCTTCTCCAGCCTAATTTTATAATATTATTTACCTCTGAAAGATGCAATGCCAACTTCAGGCCTGCTTTTTTAGCTTCTAAAAGTGGTTCCAAGAAGTCTTTTGCCTGTCCTACCTTGAAGATAAAAGTTAAAATGAAGATGCATGAAAATTCTAGGCAGACTGAAGAATCAGCTACTGTGTGTCAATAAACAAAGGAATAAAATAATGGCAAGTGAAAAAATGTCAGATTGGCTCATTTGAAAATTTCAATTATAAAGCACCTACAGTGTGCCAGACACTTTAGGGAACATAAAGCTCACAAAAACAATCCCTGCTGTCAAGAATATTGAGTCACATATCAGCGAACCTGAAGTCAATCAGCCACACTAGATATAGAGGTTACCAAGTTTTATTTCTGTAAGGAAATCCTAGATATCTAGTGCTAAGGAGGAGAATCCACCTGATTTAGGAACCTGTAGGACTATAGCAAAGAAAGCTTCTACCAAATGGATGAATGAAACGAGAGCACAATGGTCCAGGTTTAGACAAAGCCTTAAGAACCAGTATCATGGAACAATCTAAATCCTGTGGTTTTCAACCAGGGACAATTCTGCCCCCGCCATCCCCCCACCACCCCGGAACTTGGTAGTATCTGGAAACATTTTTGGCTGTCACAACCAAAAATGCTACTGGTATCCAGTGGGTAGAGAAGAAAGGAATGCTACAAAACATGCTGCAATACACCGGACATTCTCCCAGGATAAAAAATTATCTGGCCCAAAATATCAGTAGTAACATAAGTGAGACACTGTGTTTGAATCTGACATTCAAGAAGCTCTAGGCCAGCCTTTCTCAACTGGGGGGTTCTGTGAGATAAGTAAGGCATAGCCATAATTAAATACTAATTATTAGATAAACACTGTATGTAATGACTTAATTTCTCTCTTCTCATTCAGATCTTTTTTCTTTTTTAGAGAGCTTAATTCTTCCATAGAACCCTGGTTGAGAACAGCTGCTATAGACATTCTGGTCATCCAGGGCAGAATAGGTCTTTTTTTTTTTTTTTTTTTTTTTAAGGTTTTATTTATTTGAGAGAAAGAGAGAGAATGAGTAGGGGGGAGAGGAAGACGCAGACTTTCTGCTGAGCAGGGAGCCCCAGTGTGGGGCTCAATCCCAGGACCCTAGGATCATGACCTGAGCTGAAGGCAGATGCTTAACTGACAGAGACACCCAAGTGCTGCCCCCCATCCACCTTTTTTTTAAGATTTTATTTAAGAATAGGTCTTCATCCACTGGGAGCCTGCTAGACCTGGAGAATGCAGGATGCCCCAACCTAATACTTATCCCACAAACTGATTCTACTTTTCAGAAATAAAAAGTATTTAAGAAAAACAGCTTACAGTAGGGTCTCCACTGAGATCAAGGCCAAGAACTGTATTGTCAGCAGAGAGGAAGAACTCTTCCGCAAGTTTAACGGTCTCCTTGGCTATTGAAGGGCCACCTCTTCTGTCAATTGCTATCAAATACCTTTAATATAAGAAAAACACAGTTGAAAACAAATATAGTGAGGATGAAAAAAACAACTCTGAGTATGGCCAGAGAAGTATGGCAGGCTACATGTAAGTCACTTAGTAGAAGTATAGCCTGACTGACAGGACAGCTTACTTTGCCAGACGGCTTGAGACCATAAATTCCTAAATAGTACCAAACATCTAGTTAGTGTTCAAATTCTTAAATGTTTCATGTTTTTTTTTTTTATTCTTGCATTTGTTTTTTAGTTTGATTCAGAATTCAACTGAAGTCCACAGTGGACTTCAGATTTATTCTGAAGGCACTCCCTCCACACCCCACCTTCCCTTCTCCGCAAACCCCCACTGTTTTTCTTGAATTTATTTCTTGAATTTAAAGAAACCATATCCTTTTTCTATAAAGTCTCCTACAATAGTCATTTTGCTGAGTGAATTCCTGTGTTGTTAACCTATTTCTTCTGTCTCTTGTATCTCCTACAAATTGAAAACTGGATCTAGTCTAGAGGCTTGATCAGATTCAAATTCTTAGCAAGATTATTTCATAAGTGGTGGTGTGTTATTTCATTAGAGGGCTTAGACTCATTATTTCAGTAAGTGTTAAAAAATGGTAATATTCTAACACATATCCAATAGCTGATACAAGTTCATTCTTCATGTTAGCTGAAATTCTACAAGCCATCTAATACCCAGAGAATCTCTACTAATATTGCATAATTTTCCTCTCACATTTATTAATTTATCTATTTTTTTTACACACATGAAATTCCTCCAGCATTTATTTATTTATCGAATTTGGATCAATGATATATAAATGCAGTCTTTTTTTAAAATTCACAGTTTATCCTAGCATTAAATATTAGAAAACAATATAAATCATATGACCATAACATAACTGTCTTCTGCTAAATGTTTTAGGATATTTTCCACTTTTTTATAAATAACCCTATAGGGGTGCCTGGGTGGCTCAGCTGGTTAAACATCTGCCTTGGGGTTGGGTCATGATCCTGGGGTCCTAAGATTGGCCCAGTGTTGGGCTCCCCACTCAACAGGAAGTCTGCTTCTTCTCCCTCTGTCCTTCCCCTTTGCTCATGCTCTCTCACATTCTTACTCTCTCTAAAATAAATAAATATTTAAAATAAATAAATAACACTGCAATAAAGATTCTTACACAAAAATCAATTTATTTCTTTGGATACATTTCTAGAAGTGGAGTACTGGGTCAGAAGGAAACATTTTTATACATCTTAATACAGACTACTTTTTTAAAGAGGTTTTATTTATTATATACGCTTACTAGCAGTGCGTAAGTTCACAAACAGTGGTCATTACCCTGTTTTCTGGCAGGGGGGCTACAGAAATGGCATTGTAACATTTCTTTTTAAAATTGTCTAAGGGGTGCCTGGGTGGCTCAGTGGGTTGAAGTCTCTGCCTTCAGCTCAGGTCATGATCCCAGGGTCCTGGGATCAAGCCCTGCATCGGGCTCTCTGCTCAACAGGAAGCCCGTTTCCCTCTCTCTCTGTCTCTGCCTACTTGTGATCTCTGTCTGTCAAATGGATAAATAAAATCTTAAAAAAAAAATGGTCTGATTGGAGGGCGCCTGGGTGGCTCAGTCGTTAAGTGTCTGCCTTCAGCTCAGGTCATGATCCCAAGGTCCTGGGATTGAGCCCCGCAATGGGCTCTGCTCCGTGGGGAGCCTGCCTCTCCCTCTCTTACTCCCCCCACTTGTGCTCCCTCTCTGTCTCTGTCAAATAAATAAATAAATAAACAAACAAATAAAAATCTTTAAAATTATCTGATCGGGATGCCTGGGTGGCTCAGTCAGTTGAGTGTCCAACTCTTGATTTCGGCTCAGGTCATGATCTCAGATTTGTAAGATCTAGCCCCATGTCGGCTCCATGCTCAGCAGGGAGTCTGGGTGAGATTCTCTCTCCCTCTCCCTCTGACTTTCCCCTAGCCCCTGTACACTTTCTCTCTCTCTCTCAAATAAATCTTTTTTAAAAATTACCTGATTAGTGAGATTAAAATAGTTCCCTACAGACTTATCAGTCATTTGTAGGTCTTCTTTTCTGAATTCTCTTCTTTTGCCTGCTTCTTTTTGGGAAGGGTGTGGGTGTTAGTCTAGTTAAGCTTAATTTGGAGAGATTTTATAAGCAGAAATTACACAGGTAGCTTTCTTCCTTCAAGGACTTATTGAGCCCTGATTTGTGTCATCTCTCGTCTAAGTACTGTGTAAACAAAAGACAAGGTTCCTGGCCTCTTGAACTTATACTCTAGTAGGTATGTACACACAAATAAAACAAGATAATTTCTGATCTTATCAAGAAGAGTGCCATAAGGAAATAGAAAGGATTACTAGAGGATTTGTGTGTGGGGGGAATCTTCAGATAAAATGGTCAAGGAAGGCCCCCTGAGGAAGTGACAGTCAAATTGAGAACTTGATAATGAAAAACCAGCCATGCAAGGATATGGCAGGAACTGTGTTCTAGGCAAAAGTAACAGGATGTACAAAGATGCTGACATGAGACATTCTTGGCCTATTTGAGGAACAGAGAACAAACCAGTGTGTAATAATGACAAGTGGTCCACATAAGGCTATTGAAGTAAGAGAGGCAACCAGGGGCGCCTGGGTGGCTCAGTGGGTTAAAGCCTCTGCCTTCGGCTCAGGTCATGATTTCAGGGTCCTGGGATCGAGCCCCACATCGGGTTCTCTGCTCAGCAGGGAGCCTGCTTCCCCGTCTCTCTCTCTCTGCCTGCCTCTCTGCCTACTTGTGATCTCTGTTTGTCAAATAAATAAAGAAAATCTTAAAAAAAAAAAAAAAGACATTAAAAAAAAAAAAGAGAGAGAGGCAACCAAATCACATGGGACCATGTAGGCCACAATAAGAAGTCTGGATTTTGGCTGAAGAGCAATGGGAAACTGTATTTGTCTAGAGCAACAGTACTCAAAATGTTTTGCCACATGAATAAACTCAGCACTGCATTCTCAACTTTAAGCAATAGATTTCTTGACTCCATTTTTCTAAAAGTCAGTTATTGTTTGATTTATAAAAATCTATTACACTCATGATCAAAATAACAACATTTTCACCTTCTAGTTTTTTTAAAATGGTGAACACTAAGGTACAATGCTTCTTACCTAACATCAATGTCAATGTTTTCTTGTTTGGACTGTTTTATACCCTCAAGTACAGATTCCACATAAGTCTTTTTAGTCATTCCTGGAAAAGGACATAAAGAAAGTATTTGTAAAGAGATAATCAACTATTTTATCCTTCAACATTAGCATCCCTCTATGAACAATTACGTTTTTACTTTATGCGGTGACAAGGGCATAATTAGAGAGGAGTTAAAACATAGTCCTATGGGTACATTTTCATAAATGCTAACAGTACTTTAGTAAATTTTTTTAAATGAAGTACTAAAAAGCAGAAATGGAAAGAAAGACATACAAAATATAAGCCCATTTAAAAATTATTCTTAGATCCAACAGAAATTAAACTACTCTCATGGGGTGCCTGGCTGGCTCAGCTGGTAGAGCAGGCAATTCTTGATCTCAGCATCGTGAGTTCAAGCCCTGTGTTCAGTGTGGAGCCTAGTTAAAACAAAACAAAAAAAAAAAAAAAAAAAAAAAACTAACAAAAAGAAACAAAACAAAAAAACCCATCACACAAATTGCTGTAAAAATCTAAAATGCCTGTTCTAAAAACACAGGAACAGCCCTTTTCTAAGGCTTGGCCTCAAAAAAAACAGAAACAAAAACAAAAGATTTTCCTCTATTAGAACAATGTTCTCCTGCTGGTCCAGAAAAAAATCCCTTCTTGGGCTCCTGTCTCTTCAATCCTGGTCAGGCTCAGTGTTTCCTATCCAGGGCACTATAGCAGTTCTTCCAATTTTGGGTTTACAAGTCCTCTTCTTCTGGGGGCCTCTGAAAGAGCACTCTCCAGAACAACTTCCTCTAAAATACTCTTGTACCCAGTCACAGAATGCTTATTTTTGGCAGAAAATCTCCAATAACACAGAAAATTATAAAGAAAAAATAATGAGTAACCTGTAATTCCACCACTCAGAGATAACCACTCTGTTTTTCTAAGTATACATATTTTTTTAATAGATGAGATGCTACCAGGTATATATGTACCCTATTCAGTTGTTTAATACAGTCCTATATTCTGAGTGTTATCCCTAAGTCTTTATAGTAGCTTTGTAAATATTTTTAGTGGCTGCCTCATATTCCATTAATCCTTATCTAACCATCCCCCTATTATTGCATATCAGGTTAACATCCCTCTTGGAATCTCCATTCAAAGAGCAAACTAGCTCTAGTAAGTGGCAGGTTTTTTTCTCTCCTTCCCTTTCACTATCCTCACCAGGGTAACTTGGAACTGATCCTACAATTTAAAAATGCGAGATAAGAATCTTCTGCTTGTCCCATCTCAACACTTACTTTATGGAGTTTTAAAAAGCTTATCCCCTAAATGACTGGGTTGTACATGTCACAAGATGAACTGGCAGAGCCTTTTCAGGTCACAGACAAGGGACTAAGAGGGACCCAATGACCCCACATACTATCTCTCCAATCTGTCCTTATGAAAAGAGGGTTCCAGGAAGTTTCTCCAAACCACATCCAGATGCACTCATCTCCATCCAGAGAGGTTCTACCACATCACCACTTGCTCCTGGCATAAGACACTATCAATCTCCATGCAATGACTGAAAAACCTTCATTTCTGTGATCATAATAAAACACGATTCAGCATCTACTCAGTGGCACTGTCTCACGAGTGCCCTTGATGAAAGGAGCAAGAAGTAGCCTCTGTTTAAGACAATGTAACTATAAGGAGCAAGTATTCTTTCCTCAAACTGAGGAAAAAACAAGAACCAGCGAAATTTTTGTAGGCCTTGTAATTTCCCTTAAACAGATAATTCTTGACCTGACTTTTTTTTTTTTTTTAAAGAGATTTTATTTATTTATTTGACAGATGGAGATCACAAGAAGGCAGAGAGGCAGGCAGAGAGAGAGGGGGAAGCGGGCTCCCTGCTGAGCAGAGAGCCGATGCGAGGCTCGATCCCAGGACCCTGGAATCATGACCTGAGCTGAAGGCAGAGGCTTTAACCCACTGAGCCACCCAGGCGCCCCTTGACCTGACTTTTTAATTTAACACCTCACTCATTAATAATGTACATCACTAATGCGCATCAGAAGATTTGGACTGTTGACTCTACTACAGTGTAAAAGTAAGTGCTTCATATTCTTAACTTACAAACACATGAATCATCAAAGCACAGAGGAAAAAAGTACATTTGCTGAGACGTAATTAAACTCTACCTGTAGCATTTTCTCCTCTGGGTGTGCTCCTTAGTTCCAGGTACTTCACACCATCATCTGCAAATTCTTTAATGACATCTTTTGTGACCTGATGGTTAAGGCAATGGACACAATATTGATAAGGTTAGTGAAAGGATCCCAATGAAAATGCCAAATGCTACAGCTTTATTTCACACATTAGATTTGATCTGCAAAAAATGCTGGAAGTCTCTCATGTGGTTAAGACAACTTGCTTTGTCACAACCCTTGCTGGAAATTGCTCACATCAAACAAGTCTGCACATCTTACATACTTTTTCTCTTCTCTCCTTTTAGCCATTTCTCCATTTTCTAGTGTTCATAACAGTAGCTAATAAGACAGAGAAATGAGGCAAAACTAAAACTGAGTGTGTAGTGCAGTACTAGGAAGGTATGTATGGAAATAAGTGGCTGAAACAATTAGGCATTACTGATGTACCACTCAAAGTCATGGCTTATGGTTCTTATTCAAGTTATTTATGAATAAGTTGGATTTTTCAAAAGTTTCTTCAGGCAGGGTGAAATTGTCCCTAGGAGTACTAAGAAAACTCTCTTTGGCAAAGAGAATTGGTGATAAATATGAGTAAAATGGTATCCAATTTAGCACAAATTAAACAACTCAAAAATGACTAAATTACCAGGGTAAAAGGTATCAAAACGATTAAGGGCACGTTTTCCTTCTCTGCAATCAATCCTAAAAAAGTACCAAATCTAGAAGAAAAAAGGACCAGGTTGGAAACGCTGTGACAACCAGCTCTAGCTAATGCTTGTAGTTGGTATCCTAATCTTAACCTGTTTTGACCACATGCACATAAGTGGGCAAGTGCAACGTCCTGGCAAGGGAACAAGGGTTGGCTGATTGTGTAGACAGTGCCTAACAAGGTGGGACTACTTTAGTGGATTCATTGTAATCCAAGGTCTGGGCTTCATCAGGGGTGTGTGTTTGTGTGTGTGTGTGTGCGCGTGCGCGCATATGTGTGTGTACACACATACGCTTACCTAAGATAAAAAGGAGTTTATTGTAATATTAGAATATAAATATTACTAAGCTCAGATTCACTAGGAGGTCTGGAGAATCAGCCTCAGAGATTATACAACTCAGGACAACACAAAAGCATTCAAAATCATGTAACACTCTTGGACCAAGCAAGACACCCCTGCTTTCTCCACCACCAAGCATGACCCTGCAGCTTCTGTACCATCATCACAGGCACTGGACCCCATGGCACTGGTGCTCCCCAAACTCCGTGTTGCTGCCAATGCTACCACCAGAGTGTGGGCCTCATCTATGCAGGCTATGGAACTGCATCTAGTTACTGGCTCCAGAGCAGACACAGAGAAGCCAGCCCCCTCTACTCCAGCTCACATGTGGCTAATGCAGAAGCCTATCTGTTATGTATGCAGTGACATGGAGGGTGAAGTGAGGGTATGAAGTAGCAGTTCTCAGTGACTGATGAGACCATAGCTACCATCCAATGCCCCCTCTCTTCGTTTCTTGAGCAGCCAGTGAAACCAAATAAAACAAGAGAAGACTATTGGCAAGTATGGAATGAGAGCAATGAGACAATTTATCTAGGTCCTAGCGAGGCCTGTGGAATCATCCCTACCCATGTCCACATCTGTGTCTGCCAGACTCAGCCCTTTCTGCTCCACACTGCAACTGGTACTAAGGACAACACTTATTTGAGTTCCTTCTTCAGACAGAGTACATCACAATTAGTTAAATTTCTGCTTACAAAGGATGTTAAGACTGCATCTCTTGAATGAGAAGGAATATAAGCTCTGGAACCAAAGACAGTCAATTCTACCACTTGCTTTCTCTGTGAGTGACCTTGAGCAAGTTAGAGTGACCTTGAGCAAGTTACGTGTAATCAATTTAAGCCTCAGGGTTTTTTTCATCTGCAAAACGGGAACAATAAAAATACCCACTTCAGAGAGCAGTCTTGAATGTAGTGTCTGGCACATGTAATAGTTAATATTATTATTTCAAACACATTCCAATCCTTTTTCTTTCAGATTACATCCAGATCATCTTGACTAGACTGTTAAGTGATCCACACACAACAAAGAATCTCTTGGCTTATTCCTACAGTGTTCATTTATTATATGTAAATGTTATTAACTTCACTCTCAGTGTCATCCTTCTGAACCACCTAAAGTTGCTCATTCTAGTACCACTATGTCAAATCACAGAATCTTAATTCCTTACCTCATTTTATATTTTTTAAAGATTTATTTATATGAGAGAAAGAGAGCACATGTGCAAGCATGATTTAGCAAGGGTCGGGGGAGGGGCAGACGGAGCAAATCCCCAAGGGGACTCCTGCACTGAGCCTAAGGAGGGCTCAATTTTATAACCCTGAGATCCTGATCTGAGCTAAGTACCCAGGCAGGGACCCCCCTCCTTACCTCATTTTATTTTGTTTTATTTTCTTTCTAAAATTTTTATATATTTGAGAGAGAGCAAGAGAGAAAGAAAGCAGAAGCAGGGGGAACGGGGCAGAGAGAGAGGGAGAAGCAGGGAGCCTGATGTGGAAATCGATCCCAGGACCCTGGGATCATGACCTGAGCCAAAGGCACATGCTCAACCAACTGAACCACCCAGGTGCCCCCTTACTTCATTTTAATAAAGTGTTTTACCAGTTTTGAAAGTAATAAAATAATGAGCCTGGCATTACTGTAGCCCTACATAAGCTCTCAGAATCCAAGATTTCATCAGTTTTGCTCTGTTACAATCAACAAAAGAAAGTGAGACATTCCTAGCAGCATTCAATAGTGTCTGCTGAGTGGCTAATTAGATAATCCTCCTTTAGGTTCCTGTAAGTCCCTATATGTATCTCTAACATATAGCTTACCTCATTATGTTGGATTTATCTGCTTATGGATCTGTCTCTCTCCCTCCTCAGGGGCCAGAGACCATGTCCATCTATCTTACCTCCCAGTCTTTAGCAGAGTGCCTAGAACACTGTGGACACTTGGGCAACTTTTGTTGAATTAGACTTTTAGAGCTAATTCTCCACCAAAAGGTAATTAATTTACTTAATACTTATCATGAGGATCAGTTTCAGCCACGAAGGAAAATTCTTTCTTGACCAGTCAAAAGTTATTTTTCCAGAAACACAAGTTTTCCTCTTACTCCACATTTTTTTCCCTAATGGTTAGGAACACTAATAAGGATTCTGTTTTTCTCCATTTAAAAAAAGTACATTTTAAAATGCCACGTAGGGATGCTTGGGTAGCTCAGTTAGTTAGGCATCTGCCTTTAGCTCGGGTCCAGATTCCAGGATCCTGGGATTAAGCCCTGCATCGGGCTCCTTGTTCTGCAGGGAGCCTGCTTCTCTGTTTACCTGCTGTTCCCCCTGCTTGTGTGTGCTCTCTCTGACAAATAAATAAAAGTTAAAAAAATAAAATTAAAATAAAATACCACCCTAGTCAGACAATGATACAGAAACCAGTCTTCCATATCAGAGAGTAGTATCACAGAGCTACAAGTAAGAGAACACAGTGGTGTCCTCTAGTCCTTCACTCCCAGAGAGAATTCAATCTCTAAGTACTTCTGAACTGCATTCTCTATACTGTCACCAAGGCACTTAAAAGTATCTCAAGCAATACAGATAAAGCCGTATCAAAGGAATGCCCACCTATGCTCAAATACTTCATGTTATATGGAAAACAGGACAAGATTTTATCCTCTATGTAACAGAATACATTGACCTTGCTTCTCTTCTCAGATCTCTTATAATTAGCTCTTGGAAAATGTCTTACATGGCTTTTGAAAAGAGTTGCCATAAAAAAGCAAAAAATATTTTTCAGTTGACTCTTGATGAAAGCAAAAATTCAAGTGCGATACCAGAAGGGCATAAATTACAAATAAATTTTAAACCACTCTAATAATTCTTCATTTCTCACCATTAGAATATCTTCAGGGCTAGTAGTAAGCTGATGAATAATTTGAAACATCTGGAAACATCTGCAACAGGAAAGTTTTAACATTCTCTAGTCATCAAAAACTTGTCACTCGACACAAGCCCACTAAATTGAATGAATATATTTTAGACTAATACTAATTATATATTGTAAGGAACTACAGAATAGGTTTTTCAAAAATTACACTGACCTGGGAGGATAATCAAATAACTGAACACTAAATGTTACTTTTAAGTGGGGAAAAACAGTTTTCCTTTGCCACTCCCCTACTCCCTGCTGATAGCAGCAAACAGGAAGAAAAATCAATAAGCCCACATTTTCAGGTCTAAAGAATATTCTAATATAGTATAACTTTATAAACAACATAAAGCATTAAAAATACTGTCAATGGTCTAACAGCTGGGGAAAAAAATGCTGTATGTCAAGTTACACTCTCCACAGCAGATGGCTACCCAATTCCTTTAACTACTAAAATCTGGATTCTTACAGACTATTTCCAATCTCAAAACAGTAACAGAGATAAAAAGAAGCATGTCCACAACTTCCCTAAACTCACTCTTTTAAAGTTCTTTTCTTTCCCTTGTCAATCATAGTCATCTGATTGTCGATTTTAAGACCTGGCTTCTTGGCTATCAATTTCTTCATGGTATTAGAACTAATGGATCCATTCAGGTGGGCATGAAGTTCCTAAAACAAGAGAATACAGTCAATAAAAATTTCTCAAGTATCCACCAGATTAATAGCATCCTACCAGGTACCTGATGTCTGTAATCTGCAGTAGGCAAACTGCCTACTAGATGTAGATATATAACTTTTAAGGTTTACAAATCTTACAAATTCTCCCTGTAAAATTTACTTTTCTTTGTGGAAAACAAACAAACAAACACAGACATTTTTATAATTAGCAACCACTCCAGAATTCTGTGGTTGAATTCTTACCACTTTAGGTAATTCTGAGTAAAAGGGTGTCTTCCGTGGCTGTTGGTGTTCTTCTGCTTCCATCCTGATTTCACAGAAAGGTCTTTCTCCAAATACTCTTCTGGTACAATGTGCTTCAGCCAGCAAGTTTTGTGGTCTTGAATTTCCTTCAGATTGCGTTACATCCACACGTTTTGATACGATAACCTGTATATGTTGCTCTGGG
The DNA here is from genome assembly GCF_022355385.1 of Mustela nigripes. Taxonomy (NCBI): domain Eukaryota; kingdom Metazoa; phylum Chordata; class Mammalia; order Carnivora; family Mustelidae; genus Mustela; species Mustela nigripes. The sequence continues at coordinate 62,013,795 of NC_081569.1, read as the reverse complement.
CTCAGCTTCCCCTATTTAAACAAATGTGAACATTTTCAGACGTTGACATAAAAACAAAGAAACAGAATTTGCCACTTTATACCTCAAAAGACAAAAGCCCCTTCAACACTATTTAGGCAAATTAACAATCTAACCTAGAAATAAGAAAAGGCCTCAGACTGCTGGAGATTCTCTCTCTCCATCTCTTTCCCCCTACCCCTCTCCCCTGCTCATGCATGCGTGTGCATTTTCTCTCAATATATAAATAAATAAAATATTTTTTAAAAACTGTGCAACACTGCACAGAGCCACAGAAATCCACAGAAAGGCCAACACAGTATGAAATAAAAGTGGCATTTCAACAAAATGCTATAGGAAGTGCTTCAAAAATAGTAACACATGAAAATGATAGGCTGTCTAACTAACATGCTTACTACTCCTACCAAAATACATAGAAGACAACATTAAGATGGAAAAACACATTTTCTGTAGGTAAAATCAATTTACCATAAATTGACTTTTAAACTCAATGTTAATCAAAATATTCCACGTTATTTCTTAGAAATTGATTTTTAAAGTTCATGTGGAAGACTTAACTTATAAAATTATCCAGAAAAAATTGTGGATCTCAAAAGAAAAATATCCAATATTAGTGAAGGTATGAGTAAAAGTTCTGGTGGAAGCAAAACTTGATATGGTCTTTTTGGAAAGCAATTTGGCACTATCTATCAACACACACAAACACAAAACACCATTTATTTTCTGACCCAATAATTCTACTTTTAAGAATTTATCCTGGGGCATCTGGATCGCTTATTTGGTTAGATGTCTGCTTTCAGCTCAGATCATGATTCCAGGGTCCTGGGATCGACCCCGCACTGGGCTCCCTGCTCAGTAGGGAAGCCTGCTTCTCCCTCTCCCTTTGCCTGCCACTCCCCCTGCTTGTGTGCACACTCTCTTTCTCTCCATCCAATAGACAAAATCTGAAAAAAAAAATTATCCTATATCTTAAAGGATATTCACACTTTTTTTTTTTAATATTTTATTTATTTATTTGACAGACAGAGATCACAAGCAGGCAGAGAGGAGGAAGCAGGCTCCCGCTGAGCAGAAAGCCAGATTCGGGGCTCAATCCCAGGACTCTGGGATCATGACCTGAGCCAAAGACAGAGGCTTTAACCCACTGAGCCACCCAGGCGCCCCCCAAAATACATTTCTTATATAATAGCAAAAACTGGAAACAACCTGAATGTCTATCAGTAGGCTAAATTAATTTTATCTCAGTCCAACAGAGTATCTATGACTATAGGGAAAGACTTCTATGATATAATGTTACTTCCAAAAAGTAGCAAAATATATTGCTTAGAAAGATGGCATTTATGAACAAAGCATGTTTTATTTATTCATAATTATGGGTTGGAAGTGGCAAAGGTCAGGGGAGAGAATTTTGCTTTAATTTACCTTACACAGTGTTCTGCAACTTAAAGGTTTTACAAACATGTAATACTTGACTGCTTTCTGAAATAACTTTAATAAATTAAAATGTTAATCAATAAATTTATATAATTTACTTAATAATTTTAATAAAAATAATAAAAACATGGTTTAAAGTAATTATTTATAAAATTAAATAATTTTTAAAACTTGCAGAACAGTGGTGCCTGAGTGGCTCAGTCAGTTAAGCATCTGCCCTTGGCTCAGGTCATGATCCCAGCGTCCTGGGATAGAGCCCTGCGCCTGGCTCCCTGCTCAGTGGGGAGTCTACTTCTCCCTCTCCTTCTCCCTGCCACCCCTGCTTGTGCTCTCTCTCTCTCAAATAATTAAATGAAATCTTTAAAAAAAAACCTTGCAAAACAATTTTATTATTATGAATTGTGAGAGGGAAGAACTTCTATGTTTAGACAATGGAATGACAGCCTAAAAAAGTACTTAGGACATTTTTCATAGCAGGCTGATAATAAATCTGACAAATGGCTAGCTTTTTTAATATATTTTCAGGGATGCCTGGGTGGCTCAGTCAGTTAAGTCTCTGCCTTCAGCTCAGGTCATGATCCCAGGGTCCTAGAATTGAGTCCCACAGTGGGCTTCCTGCTCAGTGGGGAGCCTGCTTCTCCCTCGGCCTGCTGCTCCCCCTTTCAGTGTGGGCTCTTGCTCTCTGATAAAAAATAAATAAATAAAACCTTTAAAAAAAATAAATATATTTCCAATCCCACTCTAGGATCCTGATCTTATTTTGTGCCACATTCAAACCAACCTCAAGACTGGTCTTTAAGTAAATTTACTGACCCACTGGCTACAATGTTAACCTCTGTAAATTTGAGATCCACCCAAAAGTGCAATCTTTACACATTTAAAAAACTGTTGTTTCACTGATCCATGCCAAAGATACTGCCATCAACAATACCATGCCCTGCCAAATTCTATCTTCCTGGGCAACACTGGGTGTGGGTGGGAAGAAGCTAGGATGGGAGTGAGGAGCGGAAAGGCAACACATTGAGATAAGATCTTTCTACATTTGTACTATACTTCATCAAGTTAAAGCAGAGCCAAGACCAAGTCTCCTGTCTCCCAGAGAACTTTTTTTTTTTAATAATTTTAAAAAAAGATTTTATTTATTTATTTGACAGAGATCACAAGCAGGCAGAGAGAGGAGGGAGCAGGCTCCCCACCGAGCAGAGAGCCCGATGCAGGGCTCAATCCCAGGACCTTGGGATCATACCCAAGCGGAAGGC
>NC_081569.1:61838281-62011074 GCF_022355385.1 Mustela nigripes | reverse complement strand
AGAGGCTTTAACCCACTGAGCCACCCAGGTGCCCCTCCCAGAGAACTTTTTTCATGCCCAAATAAGAAAAGGGAACTCAGAATAATAAAGACACGTGTTACTTTTTATTAAGCACTTATCATGATCCAGGCACGCTAAATTTCTTAAATGGTTGTTTTACTTAATCCTCACAACCCATGATATTATTATCCTCATTTTACGTAAGAATGAACAGGTTAAAAAATAATAATCAGAAAACAATTCTTTGTTACCCATATCACAAATTTTGCTCCATTCTCTTTCTTCCTGAATCAGTTTTCTTGATCTGTTCTTTATGAAAAAAGTAACATTTCTAACATATCACCTAAATTTTATTTTATTTTATTTTATTTTTTAAAGATTTTATTTATTTGTAACATAATGATTTTTTAAAGATTTTTCTTTATTTGACAGAGAGAGAGAAATCACAAGTAGGCAGAGAGGCAGGCAGAGAGAGGGGAGAAAGCAGGGTCCCTGCGGAGCAGAGAGCCGGACGCGGGGCTCGATCCCAGGACCCTGGGATCATGACCCGAGCTGAAGGGAGAGGCTTTAACCCACTGAGCCACCCAGGTGCCCCTCCCAGAGAACTTTTTTCATGCCCAAATAAGAAAAGGGAACTCAGAATAATAAAGACACGTGTTACTTTTTATTAAGCACTTATCATGATCCAGGCACGCTAAATTTCTTAAATGGTTGTTTTACTTAATCCTCACAACCCATGATATTATTATCCTCATTTTACGTAAGAATGAACAGGTTAAAAAATAATAATCAGAAAACAATTCTTTGTTACCCATATCACAAATTTTGCTCCATTCTCTTTCTTCCTGAATCAGTTTTCTTGATCTGTTCTTTATGAAAAAAGTAACATTTCTAACATATCACCTAAATTTTATTTTATTTTATTTTTTAAAGATTTTATTTATTTGTTTGACAGAGAGAGACACGGCGAGAGGGGGCACAACCAGGGGGAGTGGGAGAGGAAGAAGGCGGCTCCTCACCAAGCAGGGAGCCCGATGCAAAGCGGGGCTCTGTGATGTGGGAGTTCAATAGCAGGACCCTGGGATCATGACCTGAGCCGAAGGCAGACGCTTCATGACTGAGCCACCCAGATGCCCCAATACCACCTAAATTTTTAAAAATTCACTTCTACAGCACTGTATATATATTTTAAAGTCCTACAATTTGTTTTTCTTCTTCTTTGGCTGCAATCAACTCAAGACACCCCAGAAAGCAGCACTTATTCCTCTCATTTTAGACACAAATATCCCCCAGGCCTAACAACCTCAGGGTTATGCTTCTCCCATTCCATCAGAGGCAATTCCAAACACCTCAAGCACTCCACTAGACCCAATCACCTCACACCGAACTGACAACCCAGCTGCCAGCTTTACAAAGAGAGGCCATGAGGCAAGAATTCCCTCCCTTACACCTAGCTTACCTTTTTTTTTTTTTAAATTTATTCATTTGACAGGCAGAGATCACAAGTAGGCAGAGAGGCTGAGAGAGAGAGAAGAGGAAGCAGGCTCCCCACCGAGCAGAGACCCCGATGCGGGGCTCGATCCCAGGACCCCAGGATCACAACCCGAGCCAAAGGCAGAGGCCTCAACCCACTGAGCCACCCAGGCGCCCCTAGTTTACCTTTATCTACACACTTTCTTCTCTCATAACTCAGAGAAAAAGGATTCATTCTTCTGTCCTTAACACTGATCTGTGCCCTAGATCCCATTCCCTCCTAGCTATTTCAAGTCATTACTCCATCAGTTACTCTCAATTTTATGTTCCTTCAACCTCTCTCTCTCTCCATTGGCTAATTTCTCTCAGGGAACCAACATGCATGTCCTTTATTTGTTTTCACCTAAAAAGCAAGCAAACAAAAGCCTTTCTTGTATCCCATATTCCTCTTTACTGCCCTGTCTCTCCTTTCATTCTAAGCTAAGCTCCTTGAAAGCGTCATTTAGACTGGCTGCCTCCATTTACTTACCTCCCATTCAGGTGAAACATGAATTCTGCCCTTACTGCTCCACAGGAACTGCTCTCCCTGAAGTCATTAAGAGCTCTTCAACACTAAATCTTTTCAGTTTATCCTGACTCAAACCTCTGAGTACAGTATCCAAATCCAAACTGGCTGGACTCCTAAACTCTTGCTCTTACTATTCTGCTAGACTGCTTCGAAGTAACCATACTTAGAGTTATCCTGATTCCCTTCTCCACCTCAGCCCCTGCAGTCAGTCACCAGATTCCAATCAATAAATTATAAATCTTCTAAATATCTCTGGAAGCGGTTCCCTAGGGGTGATGACTTGCAGACCCTGAACTCAAGAAACTTTATTATTTTAAACCCCTGACAAGACTCACACGGTATCAGAGGGAATAATCATCTCTCTTCTGTGATTTCCCTTTTCCGTGGATATATTCAACATTACCCTAGAATCACAGACTTTTTGAAGTGGAGGGGAATGCCATTTTATAACCGAGAAACAGAGGCTGAGTGTTTTATTTATTGTCAGCTTTGCAGAGCCCCAATACAAGGGAATAACAGTATTTATCTGTGGGGAAACATTTATGGGGTGAATCGAACCTCTGTAAAAGTTTTTTCATTTTGCACCTGGCCTCAATGACTAAAGTTCAGATTTAAATGAGATCTCTCTTTAAACTATGAAAGCATTAAATAAGTACTAGTAGTTTGCATCTGAGGACGACCCCTTCTTCTTCCTGCCCACCAACCAACCTCAGTAGTTCTAACCCTACTTTGCCCCACCAGATTACTCAATGCGGACCCTGTCGTCCAAGAAGGTCTGGTTGTCAGTCCCCACACACTCACCCCTTAAAGATTTCTGTCAACAGTTGAGTCAACTATGAGGACTTAGCTAAATTCTCTCTTCAGACGGAAAGGCTTGTAGAAAAGCGACAACCTGAGCTTCCCTGACACAGTCCATGCGCCCACAATATGCCGTACGGGTCAGCCTTCCGCGAAAACGCAGTCCCAGAAAAATCCAAAAAAAAAGGTCAATCACAGTCGAACTTCAGCGCAAGCTACACCCTCCTCAATTCTGACTGGTGAGGTGCCCTCTTTGCGGAAGTGACGCAGACACACACGGAGGGGAGTCACGGAAGAGGGGTGATTTTTCTGTAACGAAATCCCCGAGGTGGGTACGGCAGAATGAAAGAGAGCTTATTCCGTTGACGAGCCGTCGCTCCTCTCCCTCATCTCGACCATGGGCCCGCGGAGCCGCGAGCGTCGGGCTGGAGCAGTACAGAGCACTAATGACAGCAGCGCCCTCAGCAAGAGTTCCCTGGCCGCGCATGGGTACGTACTCGACCCCTTTGCCGCGCTGCTCGTTCCGGGAACTGCGCGGCGCGCGCCGCTCATCCACCGCGGCTACTACGTCCGCGCACGCGCCGTGGGGCACTGCGTACGCGCCTTCCTGGAACGGACGTGCGCGGCTCCGAGTGCTCTTCGACCCCAGATCTTGTCGCTGGGAGCGGGTTCAGATTCGATGTATTTTCGCCTGAAATCTGCGGGCCATTTGGCTGGGGCTGCAGTCTGGGAAGTAGATTTTCCGGACGTGGCCCGGCGCAAGGCAGAGAAGATTCAAGATACGCCGGAGCTGTGCGCGTTAACTGGGCCTTTCCAGACCAGGGCGTCCGCGCTGTGCTTTGAGAGTGTGGACTACCACCTCCTAGGGGTGGACCTGCGACAGCTCTCGCGTTTGGACGAGGCCCTGGCCGCCGCTGGCCTTAACGCGGCCGCACCCACTCTGCTTCTAGCTGAGGCTGTGCTGACCTACCTTGAGCCGAAAGATGCCGCGGCCCTCATCGCCTGGGCAGCCCAGCGTTTTTCTGATGCCATTTTCGTGACCTACGAGCAGATGAGGCCGCATGACGCCTTTGGCCAGGTCATGCAGCAGCATTTTCGGCAGCTCAGTTCTCCCCTGCATGGCCTAGACCGCTTTCCCGACGTGGAGGCCCAGAAGCACCGCTTCCTTCAGGCTGGCTGGACTGCCTGCTCTGCCGTGGACATGAATGAATTCTATCGCTGCTTTCTCCCCTCAGAAGAATGCCAGCGCGTGGAGAATCTTGAACCTTTTGATGAGTTTGAGGAGTGGCATTTGAAGTGCGCCCACTATTTCATTCTGGCCGCTTCTAGGGGACACACTCTTTTCGAAACTCTGGTGTTTCCACCCTCAGAGATGTTTCCTCGAATAGATCCTGCTTCTCCATCAGGCGTCTTCTCTGCCAGTGTAGTCACTAGTGACAGCAAAGGCCCAAACCTTAAGAGATATGGGCATGCCTCTGTCCTTTTGAACCGAAACATTATTCTTAGTGCAGGAGGATTTGGAGAGCAGGAAGGGCGGCATTGCCGAGTGAGCAAGTTTCACTTGCTTTCAAGATATGGTGACTTCGAATGGAAAAGCAACCAAATATGCAGTTGTGAGACTGGAGCCCAGTGGGATGGGCGCCTTTATCACACCATGACGAGACTTTCAGATACTGAGGTTTTGGTTCTTGGAGGGAGACTGTCCCCAGTAACCCCAGCGTTGGGGATTCTCCAACTTGGTATCTCTAAGAGTAAGGATAATACGACTAAGGATCTAAATGTAACAATAACAAAGGCGGATCCAGAAGATTCCACATTGTCATGTTGGCGGCATTCAACAACAGAAGTGTCCTATGACAATCAGAAATACTTGTTTGTGTATGGGGGTCGAAGTGTGGTAGAACCTGTACTAAGTGATTGGCATTTCCTACATACGGGGACAATGGCTTGGGTCAATATCCCAGTAGTGGGGGAAGCACCTGAAGGTCGGCATTCACACAGTGCCTGCAGCTGGCAAGGGGGAGCCCTTATTGCTGGAGGTCTGGGTGCTTCTGAGGAGCCACTAAGCTCTGTACTCTTTCTAAAACCAATCTCTTGTGGATTCCTCTGGGAATCCATAATCATCCAGCCTCCCATTACACCAAGGTATTCCCACACAGCTCATGTGCTCAATGGGAAGCTTCTACTAGTTGGAGGGGTCTGGATTCATTCTTCCTCAGTTCCTGGAGTGACTATAATTGATTTGACTACAGGATTGAGCTCTGAGTATCAGATTGACACAACATGTGTGCCATGGCCATTAATGTTACACAATCATACCAGCATCCTCCTTCCTGAAGAGCAGCAGCTCCTGCTCCTTGGAGGTGGTGGGAACTGCTTTTCCTTTGGCACCTACTTAAACCCCCATACAGTGACATTAGGCCTTTCTTCCTTACGTGCTGGACAGTAGGACTGAACTTTTTATATATTGACGACCCACTTAGACAATAAAAGTTTGCACAAACAGGATTTGACTGCATCTATAGACACTACCAATCCTTCCTTCCCCCTTTTTTCCTTCTCATTAGCACTACTATCCAGTGCAGAACGTGAAAGAGTTTGTTAAACACATACCAACATTCAGAGAGATGACACAAAAATAAAACACGAGTAGGCCTATCTGAAGAGATTGGCCATACAGTCCTAGAGTAGGAATTGGGGAGCCTTTGGATCCCTTTGTGTCTAGTTTATTGATTTTCCTCATCTAAGTTTATCCATTTATGGAGTTAGAGTGACTGTTAGCCTAAGTCAAGTGAAAAGTTTTCCACTCTAAGGCTTTGAAGAAGTTTAAAACAGATCCTTGGTGAGAATACAAAGTTGATAACTCTGGTTTCTCTTTGGAGTACAAAAAGCTTTTGCTTTTTTCTAAAGATTTCCATGGAGAAGAACAGTAATGAGTTTTGTTTTTTTTTTTTAAAGATTTTATTTATTTATTTGACAGAGAGAAATCACAAGTAGACAGAGAGGCAGGCGGAGAGAGAGAGGGAAGCAGGCTCCCTGCTGAGCAGAGAGCCCGATGCGGGACTCGATCCCAGCACTCTGAGATCATGACCTCAGCCGAAGGCAGCGGCTTAACCCACTGAGCCACCCAGGCGCCCCCAGTAATGAGTTTTAAACTAATTTTCGAGGCCTTGTTTTTATGAGACTCCCTTTAAAAAAGAATACAAACTTGAATATAGCTGAAGAGACATGGTTTGACCTCATTCTTCATGTATGAAATCTGAAATGAACCCCATTACTTTATCAGATATGGATATTAATAAACCCTAGGAAACAAAGGGCTTAACAGCTTGGCATCTGGCAAGGCATCTGGCAAGGCTATGCGTGGGCCAGATACTAAATAACTGGGAGGAATACGATCAGAAGGCAGAAAGGCTGCTCTGTATTTCTTGTTTCTAAATTCACACCACAGACTGCCTCCAACTTGCAGGAAGGATCAAAGCAGAATGTTGATGAAAATGAGTGTTCTCAGCTTGTAGTAGTTAGTTCTAGAATTCTAACCTGGATGACTTAAAAGTCCAGGTTATACCTTCCATTATGCTACTTCTCAGATGGTGCCATCAACCTTTTTTTTTTTTTCATTAGTTTTGGTGAGGGGAGAGAAAAGGTGGTGGGGGCATGATTGTCAAGAGAATGTGGATGTGAGCCAGACCTACATTAGTAGTGTGTGGTGCCTCTTGAGTATTGCCCGGTGTGGTGCATTATGAGTAACTGGGCTTGTTCTCTTCAGAGGAATTACCTGTATTTTCTGTAAGTGATTACCAGATTAAGCATGCCCTCCACCTTTAACCCTATACATGCATCATACTCAGTTAAGGAATTATTCACTTCTCAAGCTCTACTCATTAGAACACTTAGAAGTTTTGTCAGCAGCATTTACTCTCTACCTCTGGAGCAGCACTCAGTATGGACTAGTGCTGGATCCCAGTTTCATAACTGGGATAATTAGAGATGTGGGCCAGATTGAGAACTGAAGTTGGACAATGATTTTCGCTTCTCCAACTGAGCTGAATATTTTTGTTATAAAATTCTGGTATGGAGCCTGGTGCAATTATGAGAGTCAATGAAAGGTTTTATACCTCATTTAGTGATTGCACTTCTTTTTAGACCAGAAAAACTAGTTAAAGAAGGAAGACTTTCTCATTTTGAGTATCTACTCTGTCAGGGTCTCAAAAACAGTATATCATACCACTGAGGATATGTAAACAAAGTTAAGAACAACTCTTCTAGGATATGTTCTTCAAAAGCCAGTGCTGTCACTTCTTGGAGTGCTTTCTGGATTTTACCATCAACTATCCATTTTTTGTCTTTCTGTAAGTTTACTCCTCCTTAGTGATATTAGGAAATTGACATATAACAATAATGTTCCAGTGCCCAAGGAAGTGTTTGGTCTTCTCTTTCTGTGATCTTAGACCTTGAAGTCCCGGTTTATTCTCTATGCGTTTGTAATCCCAAACCCAACACTGAACAGCCCATGCCTACTCTGGGACCCATCCTACATGATATCTTTTGGAAAATACTCTCATATGGCAGCCCCAAATGTAGCCAACTATTTCTTTTCCTTTGGGAGAGAAACCTGTACTCTGGAGAATCTGGTGAACATGAGAACTAGTCACTAAGGTGAGTTCTTACTCATAGGGATCCAATAATGTCTAATGTGACATTAAAACTAAACTCAGTTTTTGAATGCAGTAATGAAGGGGATATAAAATAGCATTACACTGGCAAGGAGGGTCATAAGTCCTGGCTAATCATGTTTGGACTTGATGTTTAAGGAGAGAATGAAAATATGTCAAGCAAAAATTATGAAACTTTTAATCAGCTTCAGAGTAGATTGAGATTTCCTTGGATGTCAATAATTATGTAAACAAAAAATTTCTGTCTTTCCACAGTTTAAAGACTGTTCACTTATCTTTCTTGGTCAATGACATAAAGCATTTGGCTGGGAAGGGGCAATTCCTTGACTATGGAAGGAATTGGGTATATCTAGTTCATTTCACTATCCCCAAAATACTTGATGCTTAATAAATACTTACTGGATGGAGGTTCAATTTGACACTCAAATAAATTAATATTGAATATTACTATTGTACATACCATGCACAAACAGATGTCAATATTCATTTAACTAGTGTGGGGGGAGCATTGAAGTTTTTAAAGACCTCCTATTGAAGAGTTTTTAAAATTCAACTGTTTCAACATGGGTAAATGTGGTAGGCTTCCTGGTGTTACTCCTAGCTTTATAGATTACACCCAAAACCTCTCTGATTGCAATTTCCAGCTGATCTTCATGCCTCTTTGCTCAGCAATGAACCATGGTTACCCCATATCCTTTGCAAATGAAATGAGTTAACTTTGCCAAAAGGCTAATCTGAGGATGTAGGAACATGCAATTAAATGTGCTCATGAACACAAACACACAGGATCTTACTAGGATGTGGTGATGCTTCACTGGGCATGACTTGGTGTGTAACTCTCAAAGTTTAATACAGAGAGAGGAAAAAACTTGCCCTAATATTTATGCAAAAAGTTATTTGCCACCTAAATGGCAGTCTAAAGCTAGAAAATAAATTGCAAATTTAGGATATGATACTACATTCTGATTTTCTCATTCCCTAGCCTTTGTCCCCGTTTTTAGGCTTTTCATTAGAGCTTCTCAACATCTGATTCATATGTAGACTTACTATTTCAGAAAAATTTAGTAAAGCAGATCTTATGTATGGCTATATCAGCAACTTAAACAGTACTTAAGAGGAAAAAACCAACTTTCCCATCTTTCCTTTCCTTCTAAAAACAACTGAAAAGGCAGTCTAGACCTCAGTAAACGGAATTTATATTTGGACAACTGAATCCAGCCAACAATTTTTTTTTTTTTTTTTTTGAGAGGGAAGTGGGTGAGAGGGCAGAGTGAGAGGGAGAGAGTATCTTAAGCAAGCTCCATGCCCAGCATGGAGCCTGATGTGGGGCTCAATCTCACAACCCTGAGATAACGACCTGAGCTGAAATCAGAAGTTGGATGCTTAATCAGCTGAGCCACCCAGGGCCCTCCAGCGAACAATTTTTATTTCCAAGGCATAACACATAGTAAATGTTCAATTAATGCACATGAAGAATGGATTTATGTTTGATTCAGGCTAAAATTAATAATAAATAGTGAGTTATAATGTTAAAATCAGAGATTATCCCAGAAAATAAAAATATATTGTAAAGTCATAGTAATTAGTTTGGTATTGGTGCCAGAATAGACAAATAGATTGAAGAAACAAAGAATTCAAGAATATCTGTATATTCTTGTATATGGGTGCCTGGGTGGCTCAGTAGGTTAAGTGTCTGCCTTTGGCTCAGGTTATGATCCTGGGCTCTCTGCTCAGTGGGGGGCCTGCTTCTTCTACTCCCTCTGCCTGCCACTCTGCCTGTTTGTACTCTCTTTCTCTGTGTCAAGTTAATAAATATAATCTTAAAAAAAAAAGAATAGGTTGTATAGTAAAGTGATATTCAGACCTGTGATGAATGGCTGGACTCTTAAGTATATGTACAGTTTGGTACTACTTGGCTAATCGTTTGTGAAAAGTGATGTCAGCTTCCTACTTCTCACAAAACACAATCACATATTCCAGGTGGATTAAAGACCAGACTTAAAAAACAAAGCCAAACTAAATTATATGAGCATAAGAACAAGTATAAAAGAGTATATTTATAATCTTAGGTGTAGGAAAGGCCTACATACATATATACCATATAAACCAATTTTTAAAAAAAATCTGATAACTATTCATGTAAAACTTCAGAGCAATAAGGAAAATACATTCTTCCCTCTCCACAGGGTCAGGTCATAGGAAAACTTGTTTTCCTTTTTTTTTATTCAGTCCCTAGAATTAAGATGCATGTGAATCATTCCTCTGTTTCTCAGTACTAGTTTTTGAGATAGGTTAACAATGGGAAATTTGGATAACATAAAGTGAAGCTTTCAGTTGACCAAAGCAACTCATTCATTCATTCATCCATTCAGTAGTTAGTATTCTAAGTGGGATAGATCAGTGAACCAAATAATCCTTTGTGGAATTTGCAGCCTAGCAAGGGGAGACAAGAAGCTAAACAACAAAGATAATAAATACATATTATATTAGAAATGATAAGGACTGTGGAAATAAGAGAAGGTATAATAGGATAGGGGGGATCAGGAGTGCATGGGGATAGGGGTAACAGGTTACAATAACTAAAAAGGGTGGACAGGAGCACTCTATGGAGCCATGAAATTTGGGAAGGTAATAGAGTTAACTAAGAAGATTATTAAGGAACGAGTGTTTCGGGTAGGGGGAATAGCCAGAGCAAAGCTCCTTAAGAAATTCAGTGTAAGAACTTTAGCTTTGATCTGGGTGAAAAGGAGGGCTGTGTAAGGTATTGACTCACATTTTTTAAAAAGACTTATTTATTTGAGAGAGAGCATATGAAGGGGGGGGAGGGCCAGAGGGGACAGGAGGTGCAGAGGGAGAGAATCTCAGGAAGATTCCCTGCCAAGCACAGAGACTAACATGGGGCTTGATTTCAGGACTCTGAAATCATGACCTGAGCAGAAATCAAGAATGAGACACCCAACTGACTGAGCCACCCAAGGGGCCCCTATTTGACTCACATTTTTAAAGGATCCCTTTGGACATCATAAGAGGAATAGATTGTAGGAGGTCAAGAGTAAAAGCAGGGAGACCTGTAGTAAAGCTGTTGGAGTCATAAAGATGAAAGAAGATGGGGATTCAACTGGAGTGGTGAAAAATGGTGGGATTGGGGTATATTCTGAAGGAAGAGCTAACAAAATTACGTAATGGACTGGGTATGGAATATGATGAAAAGGGAGGAATGAAGAATGAGCTCTAAGACTTTAGTCCAAAGGAACTGGAAGATTGGAGTTGCCATCACCAAAAGGTGGTGCAAATTTGTGGGGGCAGTAGTGGGGGTAGATCGGGGTTCAGGTTGGATATATTAACTTTGCCATGTCAGTTAGACATCCAAATGGAGAGTCACTTACTCAAATATCTATTTTATAACCTTCCTCCTTATTCTCTACATTCACTCATTTTTTCCTTTGCCTTCTGTAAATAGCCAGACCAAACACAAGAATGGAACTGTCAAATAAAAATGACTGAATTGGAAACACAAATCCTAACTTGAAGAATAAGAGGGGCAAATCCTCTATGAGATGGCCCATGCCTGGCTGCTCCTGGCTCTCAGAGCCCTTCTTAGAGCACTTTCATTCATATTCACTGTCTTGTTTTTTTCTGATTTTAACTTCTTTATTAATATTTGCTATGCATGCTGTGTAATTTTCCATTAGTAGATCTTTTCATAAAGCCAGAGTCTGACATTCCCTATGTCACAAGCCTCACCCCCTGCTATACCTCCTCCTCTTACTTGAGATCCCAGTTATGTGGAACTACACCTGAGTCTCCAAATACCTCCATTCTTTTGCTTACAGTGTTATCCCTATGAGACTCTTGATGCTTCTCTTCTTACCTTACTCTTAACCTGTGTATACAACTCCTGCTTGACTTTCAAAGCTTATCTTTTTTTTTTTTTTTAAGATTTATTTACTTAAGAGAGAGAGAGAGAGCACAAGTGGGAGGCAGGGGCAGAGGGAGGAGGGAAAAATAGTCTGAGCCCAGGGCCAGATGTGGGGCTTGATCCTGTGACCCCGAGATCATGAACTGAGCCAAAACCAAGAGTGGGATGTTAAACCAATTGCATTACCCAAGCACCTCTTGAAGCTTATCTTTGAAAAACATTCCATGATTTTAATACCCTTCCCCTTTCAGGCTGGGATGGGTTACCCTTCTATATTACAATACACCTTGTAAATGTCCTCCATATTGCACTTACCATACTGTCTTATAATCTGTTTTCTAGTCTGTCTTCTCACTGCAGATTTAACTCCCTGAGGGCAGGAATAATATCTTATTCATCTTATATTCCCAGCACCTGAAACTATAAACACTGAAACTGAACAAGGATCTCTCATTGTAGGTGTTTAACTTCTTGGAGCCAATCCTTTCTTATACCCTTTCAGTATAATAATCTTATGCCACTGGCTTCCTGTAGAAGAATAGAGAAACATCAGTGAAGAATAATGACAAAATAACAACAACAACAAAAACAAAACCACAAACTCCTGTCATGCAAGCCTATGCCGTTGGTCATAAACTCAGAAAGAATCGTCCAGAACCTTTAGAATACAGCTGTGATTATACACATCTGTTTTCAGGAACCCCATTCTAAGTCCTGCTGCTTCCTCCATCTCCCACTCAGACATCTGGTGAGTAGTAATAAAGATAAGTCATCTGAGATATTGAATTTTTTGTATTATTTTGAGGAAGATCAGTCTATTAACCACATTCTAACTATTAAGAAGATCCACTCAGTAGTGACTTGAACCTGCAACTTACCCTCTAGCCCAATATATTTTGAAATTTTCAGTTTGGGTTAAGATTCACCAGTGGTCACTTTTGGTTTGAGTTAACCACCTAGACTCCTACTAGTGTCGATTCAGCTAGAACAGTACAACCTGTGGCTTCTGTACCCTGCTATGTGTTAGCCAACAATTCATTTTAAAACACTTACTGTCATTTATTGTATAAGACATATATGCTCATTATAGAAATATTTGAAAAGCAAAATATGCTACATTTAAACATTTTCTAAGACTTGCCAACCATGCTACAGTTGCATTGTTTCCCTTCTTACAAGTTCTGAATAAAAATCCTTTCACCACTATAAAGAAAGGTAACCTCGGGGGGATAAAATCAAGTTGTTCATTGTTTCTGAGCATGTCTTGTTCAGCTGGTATCTACATGACAATTTCTTAGTTGATGAATTCCTCTTTGATAAGTGATTGCCTTCTCTTTCCTGCATTGATAAGAGTAATGTCAAGTTCCTAAGATTATGAAACTAAGAAATATATATATATATATATATATATATATATATATATTTTTTTTTTTTTTTTTTTTTTTTTTTTTTTTAAAGAAAGCACTATGCCCAAGGTGGTACTTGATGTCAGGACCCTGAGATCAAGAGTTGCATGTTCTTCCAACTGAGTCAGCCAGGTGTCCTATATGGTATTATTCATAGCATTTTCTTTCTTTCTTTCTTTCTTTTTTAAGATTTTATTTATTTGATGGAGAAAGACAGTGAGAGAGGGAACACAAAGCAGGAGAAGTGGGAGAGGGAGAAGCAGGCTTCCTGCTGAGCAGAGAGCCCTATGTGGGGCTCAATCCCAGGACCCTGGGATCATATCCTGAGCTGAAGGCAGATGCTTAACGACTGAGCCACCCAGGTGCCCCAGCATTTTCTTTTTTTACAAGATGAGAAATATGGTCTGCAAAATCTGGAAAGACCTGCAAATAGCCTGCAAGTGAAGAATCAAAGTTCTGCTACTCAGGATGGAAAGGAAGTAAAATATAAACCTGAGGAGGACAGCAAAACTGAATTAATGTTTGCTCATCCTAAAGAAGTAACTAGACAGAACTGTGTCAAAAGTTCATGCTGCATAACTAACCAATGGCAGTTGTGTAGTTTAGGCTCATGGAATTGGAATCAGACAGACTTGGGTTTGAATTCTGATTTCACTCCTTAATATCATGTGACCTTAGATAATTGTATATTAATGGAACTCACATAAGTTGATGAAAGAATTTTATAAGACAATGTAAATAGAGTGTTTTAGTGCAGTATGAGGTGTACACTAAGGACTCAATAAATATTAGGCCAGGACATGGACTGGGCTGGACTAACATTTATGTTGGACATGACATTCATGTTAGACATGACAAAGTGGAGGGGGATAGTCTGTGACCTCCCCTGAGCAGTTTGTCTCCACTGTTTAACCAGTCAGTCCAATGTTTAATGATTATTTAATACTGTGCTAGGTCTTATGGGGTGACACATGGTCTCTTTTCCCTCAAGAGGCTTACAATATTTTTAAAAAGTAATTCACATGAAAAAATTGGATAACAGTTAGTATGGACAGCATAATGCTTAGAATCAGAATATCTTGGAGAAATCAGATAAAGAATTTAATTGAGAGAGGTTTTGTAGCCACATCGATATTCTTGAAAAAAAAAAAAAGGGGGAGGTAACTAGAGTGAGAAGGAATAGAGAAAGAATACCTCAAGGATAATGTGAGATAAATGCCTTGTGTGGAAAGGATGGATAGAGTATGGTTGAATAGAGGCAAGAAGTAAGTCTTTTCAGGTACACTTGAAATGTACAGTTGAGATAGCATGCCTTTGGAATGCCTTCCAACATATTATCCCTATTTGATGGTTCCTATTTTGTTCTTTAAGTCATTTAGACTTTAATACTAGGCCATGAAGCTAGAGTACAAAATAAGAAAATAAGACACAAGGGAAGCACCTTCTAGATGGAAAGGAAGCTGAAAACTTTTTGGTCCTGGAAGGGAGAGAAAAGGAGAAGGATGACAAGACTTGATGTATGAGCTATCTTCCCACCCTCCCAACTCTACCTTGGGGTCAAAAGAGAGGGGAGGTAGAGTCAAGGATGGTAGAATCATCTAGATGGACTTAGGCAACTCCCAATGCAGGAAGTTTCTTCTCAGTTCTCAAGGCAAGGCCCGGGAAAATTGTAACCCTCTCAGCAAAACTCCATATTCAACATGGCACCAGAGCAATATGGGGCCATGGGTAGTTTAGAAATTGCTAAGGAGTATGAAGGTCTGAAGTAGCACTACCATTTCCCACAGCCAGTGTTTGGTATTTAATGAAAGCAGAAGCTCCTTTATGACCAGCACAACACAAACACACTGAAATATCCAGCAGACCGGCAGAGGCCTGGGGTCAGGCTAAGTGAAGCTGCTGGGGAAAGGACCACGAATTTCAGTGGAGGAAAGGAGAGGCCCAGCATGAGATTTGGAGAGCAAGGTGGGACCATAAGAACCTCAGCAAACCAACATAGACACAGACACAGGATATCCAAAATCAGAGGGGAGCCAAAGGTCTGTGCCCTTGCCCCTGTGAGGATGTGTAAGCTCCCCCTATACTCAGAAGCCACCTTTGAAAGAAATCAGGAAGAAGGAAGTCTTAAGAATGAAGAAATACCCCAAACAGGGAGTTTACACTTTGAAATGACTAAAACAACAGTTACCTGAGGTAATACAGTCAGGCAGTGGTGGAGCCCCATAGGCCCCAACAGAACCTATG
This sequence comes from Mustela nigripes, assembly GCF_022355385.1. Lineage (NCBI taxonomy): Eukaryota > Metazoa > Chordata > Mammalia > Carnivora > Mustelidae > Mustela > Mustela nigripes. Next base: position 61,995,990 of record NC_081569.1, on the reverse strand, counting down.
CCCTCAGTTACTGCACTAACCTGGATAGATACTGAGCAGGGTGAATTCTTGAGGGCCTTGGAAGCTTCCCAGAGAAGCTGGATTGGAAGCCATAGGTATTGGTATTAGGAAGTGGATTCTGAGCTGGAGAGCTGTATGATATTTAAGGAAGACAAATCTGGCAGAGCTCTGCAGGACAGGGTGAAGAGAAGGATATCTGGAAGCAGAATAAAATATGATACCAATATCTGTAACCCAGGTCAAAATTATAAGAGCTTAAAATAGAGCAGTTACAATAAAAATACCGAGGAAGGAATACATCCTGTACTATTTGCAATAATATTAAGACCAGTAACAGAACAAGTATGTACTATGTGCTGGCACTGTGCTGAATACTATCTCATTTAATTATCTCAGCAACTCCATAAAGAATTAACTATTACTTTCCCTATTTTGAAGATGAGAAAATGGAAGCAAAGTGAGATTAACAAGCTTCTTGCCACACAGATGAATGTGGTAAAGCCAAGCATCACACCAGGTTAGGTCTAACGATGGGGCCCAGAATCTTAACCAGTCTACTTGACCATGATGTGGTAACATGACCAAGTAGCTCCTGACAGCAGGAAAAGGTGTTGGAAGAATCAGAGATCCCACTAAGAACTCTAGGTTTGGAGATTGAAGTGGTAAATCTATTGAAAGAAATGCGTAGTCGGGAAAGGGAAAGGTAAAAAGGGGAAATTTAAAAAAAAAAAAAGAGGAAATGAATTTAGTTTGAGATGTGTTGAGTATGTCAATATGATATACATAGATCAATTTCCTGAAGGTTTAGATGGGATTTAATGGGACCTAAGTGAATTTTTAGGCCCAATCTATAAATTTAAGTTGTTAGTTAATGGGGAGGAGTTAGGAAAGCCAATTCTCAAATATAAAGACACACATTATTTTTGTTAACTTGATCCTCTGTATTGCATTTACATGATGATAAATAATTTTTTTTAACAAGTAACATATTTCCTCTCCACGATATCAGTCAAGACAGGTAAATTTGAAAAATCTAGAAAACCTAAGTATTATCATTCTTCTGCATTCAGCAAAGAACTTTGGTGGTAACTTGAGTTCCTTGCAAGGCTCAACTATTTCCAGATGCTGGACCCAGCCTTGTAGTTACTCAACAAACAGCTTCACACTTATTTATTATATCAAATAAGGTGTCAACAATCCATAGTCCTGCCTTCTTCCTTACCAAAAAGTCTGAGTCAATTGCTGAGGTAATCACCATAGGTAACCACATTAGGACAGTGACCAAACTGTCCAGAAATGGAGTGAAATTGGCTATTGGGCAGTGAGGTACAGTAAGGACTGGTCAGTCTCTGTAGACCTGGCCAGGGGCTCCTTCAGTAAAAATAAGGAAGGCAAGAAAAGAGAAGGGCCCTACTTGAACAGAAATAGGCCTTTTAAATAGTCATAATTGCTTCGGTTTATTCAGTGCTGACTCTGTGACCAGAAGTGAGCCAAGAGCTTTCAAGAATTATCTCCTATAATCCTCACAACCATCTAAAGAGGTACTATTATCATGTCCCCTTTGAAGATGAGGAAACTGAGGCTTAGGGAAGGGATGTAATTTATTCACAGACATAGGCTAATCATTGGGACAGGATTCAAACTCAGGTTTGAGAATCCTATAGTAATCCAGTCTCAAGGTAGCTCCGAGGCTTGGACTGAATACCACACCATGGCACTAATCTGCTTTGTAAGAACAATCACCATGACAAAAAGGCCTTTGACATTTTACAGACCCAAACTGGAATAGTCAAGTTAGCATCAAGGACAATACCTCTGAGAATGTGCTGCTAGTCAGACTGGCCTTACTGGCAGCCTCAGCCCTGCCCCTGGAATGCCAAAACTCCCTCTCTGCATTGTCAGCCCAGCAACCTGAAACCCATTTCTGTTGACTTTGAGACCTAAACCTTACATAACCCTTCCCTGTCTCTACTGCTTTTACAGGGCCATAATTTTATGCCACGATGAAGTCAAATAACCCAGGCATTGGTTTCTGTTGCAGCAGCTGAACACAAGCCACCAAGGGAAATCATTGTCCTTTTGTCTAGATCAACCTACCAAACATGAAACAATGATGGAAATATATGGTATTTCCCAGAGCTGATGTAATAAATTTAGCTGCCCCAGGTGCCCAGTCCCTGTGTTGTAACTTGGATGGCCAAGTTTTGGGACTAGCGCTAGAGGGTGAGCTAACCTGGAAGTCATTCTCTCATCCAGAAATGTTGCTACTGCTTTATCAAGTTCCTTAGAAGCCAGACTGCTTTTAGGTCCTGGTTTCATATCTATAACCTGATTTGCTATAGGTCAAAAGTTAAGAGTAGGCATTGACTTTCAGATTCTGGGATAACTACCCCCAAGGAAGAAACAATGTCTATTCTGATATTAGACCCCTCTGAGAGGCATCTTCCTTACCCCTTCTTGAGATAGTAAATGTCATTTTCAAGGGACTGTGAGTAATTCTCTAGTCTAGGGCTGATGGAAACAGCCACTGTTTTGAATCTTGGAACTTAGATTAATGATTACTCTCAGCACCTCATCTGTCCCAATCCCGAGGTTTTGTTCAAATCACAGGACACATTGTCTCATTCTTTTTCATTTTTTTTAAAAAAGATTTTATTTATTTATTTGACAGACAGAGATCACAAGCAGGCGGGGGTGGGGGAGTATGTCTGTGTGTGTGTGGGGTGGGGTGGGAAGCAGGCTGCCTGCTGAGCAGAGAGCCAGACACAGGACTGGATCCCAGGACCCTGAGATCACCTGAGCCTAAGGCAGAGGCTTAATCCACTGTCTTATTCTTATAAACTATCCAAATGTCCTCTTTCAGGACGCTATATTTACAATTTTTCTCCCTCTAATGTAAATCCTGAGTTTCTGCCTTCACAGGAGCTCCATTTTATTGATTCATTTGTAGTTATTTATGGGGTCACAAGTAATGGGCTGGGAAAAACGATGGAGGCTCAAGAGAAGGAGAACAAGGTGCCTATAAAGCAGAGAAACTCTTACCTGACCTAAGTCAACACTTCTCAAGAGATGAAGCCATCTCTCATTCAGGGCTTCTGGTGAAAGTGTTGAAACAACAGCTAAGCCACATAGCTGTCCTTAAATTCTGCCTGGCCCTTTGCCTATGTACAAGATTTCGTCAGCCAAAGTTAGAGAACAGCCACACCTTGCCTTAATGATTTTTGCCCAAAGTCTGTCCCAGCCAATGACAATCCAAACTAGAATAATCATTTACGTCACCACAGACTAATGCAGAATGGTCTTAACTTAATTTCTTGTAAGGTTCTGAATAAACCTTCTATCACCTAGCCTGATGACTCTTCCTCTGGCTTAAATTGTTTTTCAGGGAGTTGCTTGAATTCATTCCACGTGTGAGTTGAACCATCCCAGAACAGGCAGGGGATCGTCAGGCACAGGTGGACTCCTAGGTCCTGCAATAGGGGTTTAGGAGCCATGGAATTATTGAATGCAAACCAAGAAAGTATTCTCCTATCCCTTTGTTCAAAAGATCAAAGGGGGCTTCAGGCCATGGCTAAAACCCAGTCACAGAAACTAAGTGTAGAATGTATTCAGTCGACTAGAGAATGTTCAGCACGTAAAAAAGGAGATCAGAGTGACATACACTTTGTAGAGAAATAGTACATACCCTTTTAGTTGAAGTGGAAAGGCAATACCCTTTCTGGGCAGGCACAGGGTGTATAGGAAAGGAACACAGTTTAGAATCTGGATTCACCACTGGGTGACGTGAGGGAGGTCACCTAATCTCTTTGGGACACAGTTTTCTCATCTGTAAAATGGGTTTCACAGTACCTACCTCACAAGGTGCTTATAAAGATCAAATGATGCAGGGGTCTTGCATGGTACTTGGCAAGTAGGACACACTCAAAACAAATGTTGGTTTCCATCTCCAGTTCCGCTTCCTAAAGTTCACATTAATCCCAGATCATTCTGGGTTCTACCGCCCTCAGACCTGGGCAAGTGAGAGGGTCCTGCACTTTGGAGCGCCTTCCTCAAAATTTTCTAAATCCCTCTCTGGTAATTGCTGCCAGTGGGCACTAGCTTGGACCTGGTCCCATATGGGCCCCAAACTCTGTTTTTAATCTCTTTCAGGCACTCTAACTCTCCATATCTTTCCCTCCCCAACATGGGGTTAACCAGATACCCTGAGGAGTTCTAGGACTCAAATCTATGGGGTTGTCCCTGGGCACTGTGGCCAGGATCATGTTTTAGGAAGATTGCTGGGTGAACAGATTACTCCAGTTGGCCAATGAGATACTTCCTTGAGGGATCCTGCAAGACTGAGCTGCCAGAATGATGTTGGCATGCTGACTGGGTGATTCCAATTTTTATTCAGATAGGGACCCTGCAAAAAATATTTGCTCAGGGGCTGTGCAAACTATAAGTGTAGCCCTGCTTTTAGGAACCCAGAAATACTTGTCCCCACAGTTGGTTGGACTTATGTGGAATTTAGTAATATAGTAATTATTTATGTGCTAGCTATCAAAATTATCAAATATTTGGGCTCTGAAGAGGGCAGCAATTTAAAACACTGGTTTTAAGTTAAAATTCTAGTATCATCCTTATTTCCCTCTGCTATGTACCGGGTCCTGTCTCCTCACAGCCACCAAATCCCATCAGTCCTAATTCTGCGTGTCTCTAACATGTAGCCCCCTCTTTCTATCCTGTTGTCTTAGTCCAGATCTCCAAGGTGTCCCTTTCCCCCTGGACTATTGCAGTGGCCTCACAACTTCCATATTCTTCCCACACCATTCTATCTCCTACATTGACTGGGAAGGAAGAAAAGCCAATATAAAAATGGGTTACCACTCGAGAGCAGCACTATATACAATTGCCAAAAGGCAGAAACAACCTAAATGTCCATCAACTGATGAACAGATAAACAAAATGTTGTATATCCATATAGTGGAATATTATCCAGCCATAAAAAAGATGTACTGATCTATGCTTCAACATGAATGAATCTCAAAAACATATGCTAAGTAAAAGAATCCAGCTAGGAAAGGGTATATATTATGTGACTCCATTTACATGAAATATCCATAATAGGCAGCTTCGTAGAAACAGAAGACAGATCAGTGGTTAGCAGGAGTTGGGGTAGGGAGGAGTGGAGAGTGATGGCTTACTAGGTATGGAGTTTCTTTTTGGGGTGATGAGAGTATTCTGGAGCTAGATAGTGGTGATGGTTGCATGATGGAATGTACTAGATGCTCCTGAATTTTATACCATAAAATTGTTAAAATGGTAAATTTTATATGTTAACACAATAAAAAATATGTGTTATCAAGCTGGTCACTGTTATGGGCATCCAGGACTCAGTCTTGCTAGGACCCTTTGGAAAGCCAAGAAGAATGTGCCTCAGCATTGTCCACCCTGAAGGAGACCAGAGGGAGCATTTATCTACCAGATTCTGGTCTCCATGGCCAAGGATTACCCCTCGGAGTACTAACTTTCTTTCCCTTTTAGGTTTGTGTATGTGTGATTGCATGGCAGGTCAGAGAAATGCTGGGGCAGAGGGCAAGAGATTCTTGTTGAAGCTGAGACATGCTGCTATGGGGTCACACCTGATAGTTGCAGAAATAGCTGGGGTTAAAGATGGGCCAAGTGGATATGAGGTAGGGCATGGGATGCATGTAGTACACCCTCAGTTTGAAATACTGTGGATACACACTCATCGAAGTAGAAAGTAGATGTGGAGGAAAGAGCAACAGGAAAGAGGGCTGGTGGATTCTTATTACTCCTGATCTTCACTTGAGCTTCAATGTTGTCATCCCATCTCTCTAGAGTCTTACTTCTCCCTCTCCACCACAATCACCTGTTCTTCAAGCTTGCCTGCTCAATTTCTTCGGCAGGACTCTTTCTTTCACGGCATCAGGATGTCTAAGTAGTAAGATCTCCACTTTCTCTCCAGCCTTCCGTCTCCTCCTGCCCTCATCATTCTCCCCAGACTAGTTTAAAATCCATGGTTCATACTTTTAGTCACTCTCTCAAGAAGTTCTAGACTCTTGCTCTTTAGCACTTTCATACCATTTGTCTGATCAAGTCCCAACTCCTGGTGAAACCAACTCCCAGGTTATATCCTGGGATAAGCCCCATTAGAGAACAACAGATCACTGTGGTAAAAGTTAGCAGTTCCATACTCTCAGGTATATTCTTTAATAATAGGACCCTGATGTCTACTAGGACACATTGTTGCCAGGGATAAAAGATGACATTTCCCAGGTTCCCTTGTAGACAGGTTGATCTTCTGATTGCATTTCAGCAAATGGGGAAGGATATAGGGTGGTTGCTGCAAGAAAGCTTAAGAGAGTTGATTGATCAGGAAGAGCTACCCTCTCCCCCTTCCCCCCTCTATTGCAGCTCCTGTGGCCATCTTGAACCATGAGGGAACCTTAGGGATGGAAGCCACAAGCCAAGCTGTTGAAGAAAAACTAGGTTTTTTTTTTTAAACTATAGAACACAGACTAAGGGTTAGCAGAGGGGAGGTATATGGGGGGATGGGGGGGATGGGGATTAAGGAGTGCACCAGGTGATGGATGTAAGTGTTGAATCACCATATTCTATACCTGAAACTAATATTACACTGTATATTAACTAACTGGAATTTAAATAAAAACTTTTTAAAAAGTAGTAGTTTTTATCCCTGATGAAATCATACACCAGCCCTAGACTTACCTCTACAATTCCTTTATATGAAAGAGAAATTAAAAAAATTTTAAATAGAGAGAAATAAACTGATTTTTGAAGACACTGTTATTTTGGTTAGTTTTGTTTCCTGTTATATGCTGCTGAACTCAATCCTAATTAATAATCACCAACCTCAGAAGGGCCTGAAATGTTACCTAGAAACCTTGTCATCTTTTTCATGCTCGAATTTTCCTCTCAGGCTCTATCATACCATCACCACTCTCCTCAAGTATCTGACTTTCCACCTCCTACCTCATAGTCAGCAGATAACTGGGCCTCCTGCTTCACTAGCAAAACAGACTTCTACTTTCCCATCAGAAATCCCTCAAATTCCTGCCACAAAATTGTCTTCCTGGTTTCATTCCCTTACTACCTTTCCTCCCAGTACCACAGAAATCCTATTCCTCCTCCAGCTGATATGAGTCTCTCTGCCTGATGTCTAGGTCCCGTTCCTCACATCTTTTCAAAAGCTTTATTCTCTCAATTATTCTAGAGACCACAAAATGATGCTTGTAGCCCACAGACATATCCTATGTTTGGCTTATACAGGTTTTTTCCCCCTTTTATTGATTTTTTTACTTACAATAAAGAAAAATGTAAAGTAAAATCCATTCTTTTTAGTGTGTAATTCTGTGAGTTTTAACCAACACGTACATTTGTAGGCATACTAGCATCACAATCAAGAAGAGCTCCCTCACCTCCCAGAATCTATATCTTTATCTATATCTATATCTATATCTATATCTATATCTATATCTATATCTATATCTATCTATCTAGAGAATATGCTGGGGGTAGGGGAGGGGCAAAGGAAGGAGGGGAGAGAAACCCAAGCAGACTCACACTGAGTGTGGAGATCAATGCAGGGCTCAGTCTCACAATCCTGAGATCATGATCTGAGCCGAAATCTAGAGCTGAATGTTTAACCAAATGAGCCATCTGGTTGCCCCCAAAGTGGATAATGTTTAAATGTTACTGAATATTGTTTTGAGTAGAAAATAAAGGGGCAGTGAAAGAATTCTCTTCAATTGGCCTCTACCTCTAGGTGTTCTGAATTTTTCCCTTTGCTGGTTATTTTTTAAAAGAATGAAAATGAAGCCTGGCAATAGGAAAGAAAGTCCACCCCAACACTGTCCACATTCACTGGATCCCTTCCCTCCCCTGCCATGACATTCTCAATTCTCTCCAATATCTTCTTTCCCACCATCTCACCATCAAAATCTTTTTCTCCCAGGTCCAACTGTCTCCATACCACAAAGCTGATGGACACTTCTCAGACTTTGTGTTACTTGATAGCTTGTCAGCCCTTCCTACCGATAAGCACTTTCTTTTTCTTGAGATTCCCTTTCTTTGTCCTCTTGGGACAACCCACCTCCTTGGTTTCCTACTACCTCTCTGGATTCTGTTCAGCCTCCATGGCTATCCTCCTCCTCTAACCACCCTTCAAGTGCTGGTGTTCCTCAAAATCTGTCTTAGGTGCTCTTCTCACTCTACAACTTTTCCCAGGTGCACACATCCAAACTCTCAACTCTAATGACTTCTTACATCTTGAATCCAGACTTGTCCTGTAAGCTCCAAATTCATCTGTTTAACAGCCTAATCAGACTTTCTGTTGTATGTCTAAAGGGCATCTCAAACTCAATCACAAATCCTGAATCTGACCCTACAAACTTGGTCCTCATCCAGTATTTCCTATTTGAAGAACAGCATCACTACCCACCAAGATGCATGAAGCCAGAACCCTTAGGACTCATGACATCTCCTTTTACTTCGCTCCACATATCCAGCCAATTACCATAGTCTATCAGTTTATCTTCTAATGCCTCTAGTGTCCTCTGCTGAGAACATCTCTAATGCCACTACCCTGGTCCAGGTCTCCATCGTTTCTCTCCTGCTTCACTTCAGGGGTCTCCCAATAGGTCTCCTTCCATTCACCTTTGCTCCCCCCCACCAATTGCTCTTCCATCATAAAGTCAGAATGATCTCTTTAAACACAAACATGAGGGGCACCTGGGTGGCTCAGTGGGTTAAGGCCTCTGCCTTTGGCTCGGGTCATGATCGCAGGGTCCGGGGATGGAGCCCCGCATCGGGCTCTCTGCTCAGTGGCGAGTCTGCTTCCTCCTCTCTCTCTGCCTGCCTCTCTGCCTACTTGTGATCTCTGTCCGTCGAATAAATAAATAAATAAACAAACCAAAACAAAAAAAACATAAACATGACATTTCCTGCCTTACTTAAAACCCTTAATGGCTTCTCATTGTCATAACCCCAAAATGAAATCTCTGGCTTTCATCTCATCCTATGCTCCTCTTTGCTCTAGGTACTTCAGTTGCACCGACCTTCCCTCAGAAATGTTAGGGGACTCACACCTGCTTCTTTCTACTGCAGGGTGTTTGCACAGCTCCTTGCCACTCAACATCATCTTCCCATACTTAGAATTTCAAGTTATCTTATAAAACAAAGTGAAAGATCTTTCCCCCTGGAGGACTTCCTGTCCCCACCTTCTACTATTCCCCAGATTGAAATATGGTTTCAGAATACTCTTTACTTGCTCACTTGGAGCTAAGTAATTAGTTTGAAGATGTTTATCTCCCTTGGTAGAGTATAAACTCTATGAGTAAAGGAACCATTTTTTGTTATTTACTACTGCACCTTTAGAATCTAGCTGAGGGCCACACTCATGGAAGCTCTCAACAAAAATGTTTGTTCAAACTGAGGGTCTCTGGGGACTGGGGGTAGGGAGAGGGTGGTTGGGTTATGGACATTGGGAAGGGTATGTGCTATGGTGAGTGCTGTGAAGTGTGTAAACCTGGCAATTCACAGACCTGTACCCCTGGGGCTAATAATACATTATATATTAATAAAAAATTAAAAATAAAAAAACCCTAGTGATAATAAATGAATAAATTTAAATGCATAATTAAAAATTTAAAATGTTTGTTGAATGAATTAAAAAAAGACTTGTTTTGTTGAGGCACTTGGGTGGCTCCGTCATTTAAGTATTTGCCTTCAGCTCAGGTCATGATCCCAGGGTCCTGGGATGAGGCCCATGTTACACTCCCTGCTCAGCATGGAGTGGTCTTTCTCTGTCTCGAATAAATTTTTAAAAAATCTTAAAAAAAAACCAAAACAGAATTTCTTTGTTTAAGCTTTCAGAGGCTCATTCTGAAAGGAGTCATTCCAGACACCACTTGGGGTTGCAGAATTCCATCTGGGAAATAGTGGCAGCCCCTAACAACTTGCTACTTGAGTCTGCAGCAGAGGTTGGATACAGCCACTTTTCACTAATAACCATATGTCTCTTCTGCAGACTAACAACCATATATCTTTTTACTAATAACCATAAGTCTATTCCACTAATAGCCATATGTCCTCCGTGGGGTTGGTTAGGGAAATCACTACTGTTTCTAAGTAAATAAACTTTGGATTTCATAGTGCTGTCCATTTGAGAAGCAGCAAGGTCCCAAATCAGTGCCTGCAATTAATTTGAAGTCGCTACTTTCTTAGGCCTACTATATCTTCATAAGATGTGTCCCGTTCAGCCCAAAGCCTAGAGATGCTTGCTGTACCTTTGTTGCTCCAAAGGATGTCCATCTCTTTAAGATGCTCCTCAAGGAAGTTCCCTAAGATAGATTCTGGGTATACCATGTAAAACACATTTCCTGTCATATCATCCCACACATAGCTTTCTAATTTGATGAAAATCTGTTTAGTTGTATCCACAGAGCCTAGAACAGTGCCTGGCACATGACAGACACTCAATATATTTTTGTGGCTGAATAAATGAAACGAATGAAAACTATGAGACATTTATCAAGGAAGTCATCCCGAAGTAAGTAATGTTTAAGCTAGAGGTTTAAAGAAAGAAGAACATTTAGCTAGCAGAATAGAAGAGGGGAGAATATTCCAGGAAAATGCATGTAAGTTATTGGGAGAAAACATATGTGCCTAAGAAACCAGGAAAGCTCAGAGGAAATCTGAACTAACCATAGTTAACATGACCAGTGGGGTTCATCCTCTTCTTCTCTGACCTTTTCCTCAAGTCATTCCCCCCACCAACCTCACCCCACTCACACTGGCTGCTCTTTTCTTCCAACAGATGCTTGGCAAATATGTGTCAAATGAATGAATGGTTGCAGCAGAAAGAAAACAAGGAAAAGGAAAGCAGAGTTAGAACATACAAGACTGTATTATATCTTTTGGACCTTACTCTAAGGGGAGTAAGAAGATACAGAAGAATTTAAGCAAGGGAATCATCTGATAATCTTGGCTTTTCTGAAGGATTACTCTGGGTGTTGTGTGATATAGGGATTGTGTGCCATGGGAGGCCAGTTAGAAAGTGGAGTGGTCCAGGATGGGGGGATAGTGAACTGTGCTGGTGGTAGGTAGAGTTGGAATAAAAAGTAGAGGAAACTAGATTATGTTTAGCTTGAAGACAAAATCTGGTTGCAGCATAATTGATGGGATTAATACATACATTATAAAAAGGATAAAAATATTTTTGTCCATTTTGGGGTTGTTGTTGGCAAAACTGGCCTTACCTCCACCCTAGGTTTTAATGTTTAGGTGAAACTCCTCCATTACTCTACCTCCATCATTTTCAAGTGGCAAAGGAACACTTTGGAAAGGGGGTATTAGGAGACCAACTATGACTAACTAACTTCCCTTGGATGCTTGCTCCTTAAAACAAGTTTGATGGCCTGGGTGGTCCAGACTATGGTCAGACAGGTAGGCAGGGACTCACAACCAGGAAGGGGCTGTTTGGATGAGAACCTGGTCTATAGCAGGGGTTCAGGAGCTACCCAGGCAGTGGGTGTGGCCGATCTTATTAACCCCTTCTGCCACACCTTCCCAGCTATATAGCTAAATGCCTCTGTAATCCTCCCCAGTTTGTGGGGTTGGCCAAGAACCTCTAGCCTGCCACAACCAGTCAACCCATCTTTGAAAGACTGCAGTTGAGTTCCCATTCTCCAAGCAGGCACCAGGGGTCAAGACAGCAGAGCTGATTTGTGCACAAAAGTAAGGACCCTGGGGACTTCTAGGGAAGGGAATCTAGGACTTCTGGGCAGGGGGAGGGGATCTCAGGAGTTACTTGACTTCCAGCTAATTTCATAGAGGAGGGATTGGTGTTGTTGTAATTCAAGTATCATAGAAAACGGGCTTCATTTTGCAGATGGCTCAGTCTGTTTGGGAGGAATCATGCAAACAATGCATAGGAGGCAGGGAGTCTAGAGGAGAAGAAAAAGTATACATATGGTTGTTTCTAGTGTGATCGGTGCTGTGAAAGAGAAGCTAAGCATTCCAAGAGAGTAAATATGGGGTCTCAGCTAATTAGAAAAAGCTTCTGTGATAAAGCGACATTTCAGTGGAGGTCTGGAGAGGGGGTACAGAGTGTGATCAGGGAAGGGAATGGATTGGGAAAGCCAAGAAAAGATCAGCAAGCAAGTGAGAGGAAGAATGGTGGGCAATACTGCTGGAGATGTGGTCAGGGTAGAACATGGCAGAACGTGTGAGCCTTGTGAAGATTTTGGACTGTGGAGCAAGGCAAGCCATTGGTGAGTCTGAAGCAAGAGTATGACCTAATCTGTTCAGGTCATATATGTTTTCCATCCCCTTGAGAATAATCAGGCCAGGAGTAAAGACAAGGCTGCATGAGATTGGGCTGGACTAGGTTATGGCAAGTTCTCTATGGTCATGAATGTCTCTTTGGGAAGCTTAGCCCATCTTGACACATTCTTGTATGAACCTCATATTCTGAAGGATCATAAATATTACTGTTATTACCAAATAAAACTGGCTAATGTTTGTGTAGCACTTTAAGGCTTTTACAAACATTATATATTTGATTCTCAAAGTGACTCTGTGAAGTAGGCCCTGCTATCAGCCCCATTTTATGTAAGAGTAGAGTGCTCATCAAGGCTTACTTGCTTACAGTCAGGGAAGCACTAAATCTCAGAAAGGACAGAGCTGGATCCTGAACCACTTCTCTAACTCGGAAGCCCGTGCCTTATCCATTGGGTCATATAACCATCAAACAGAAGCCTCCAAAAAACTAATGAAGATTTATAATATTTACAAGGATGATTAAGGATATGAATTTGGGGGTTGGGTGGGACTAAGATTCAATTTTGAAAATGTTGAATTTGAAGTAACAGCAAGATCTTCAAGCAGTAGACACATACAAGGATATGGAGCCAGGAGAGGGTTACAGGAGGTCTGTTCTGTATTTATTTTAGATTTAAGGGTACTCAGAGTTTATGACCTTGTTATGGGACAAATCTAGTGGATTAACCCTAGTAGAGGTTAGTCTACTATCAAAACAGAGATGATTCTATGGAAGAAAATCTTTTCTGTTCAGGAAACCTAATTTAAAGCTTGACTATATTAGGCATTTGTCTTTGAGAAAAATCTATACACAGAATATAATATACTCAGTCAATGAACATGATTTGCAATACCATGATGGATACTGATAACTTAATCATGTGATTCTAACTCCATTAAAAAACCTTTTTGGGTTTGACAATCATGTAGAAGGAGCTGGTGTAGGTGGTGGTATGACAAAAAGCGAGGGGTAATCAAAAGCTCAATATTTTTTTTTAATATAATTTTTTATTTTTTATAAACATGTATTTTTATCCCCAGTGGTACAGGTCTGTGAATCACCAGGTTTACACACTTCACAGCACTCACCAAAGCACATACCCTCCCCAATGTCCATAATACCACCCCCTTCTCCCAAACCCCCTCCCCCCAGCAACCCTCAGTTTGTTTTGTGAAAGCTCAATATTTTTTTTAAAGATTTTATTTATTTATTTGTCAGAGAGAGAGGGAGAGAGAGTGAGCACAGGCAGAAAGAATGGCAGGCAGAGGCAGAGGGAGAAGCAGGCTCCCTGGGGAGCAAGGAGCCCAATGTGGGACTCCATCCTAGGACGCTGAGATCATGACCTGAGCTGATTAACAAACTGAGATACCCAGCCATCCCCAAAAGCTCAATTTTTTCAGTGATGTTTAGGTTTTAAAACTGGTCACTTGCAGCTATAAAACTATACTTTCTAAAGCAGTGCAGGAAAAGTAGCTTTGTTATCCACCATTATCGAGCTTTCAAGCCTCTCTTCCTTTTTTTCCCTACCAAAGACAACTGGTTTATAAAATAAGTTTGGGTTGCTGCAGCCAATTCCTCTGCTGGTTTTAGAAGCCCTGGCTTTCCCTGCTCTCCCCCTTTACTGGTGCTGTGTCTTTGGCCCGAATGCCTTTCTCACACCAGCTTTCTCTCTAAAATCCTCTTCATCTGCCAGTGGCTGCTCACAGTTCACAAAGCCTTTCCAGAGCTCCTCCCTAGTAGACCTCCACTGTTTTGAGCCTACGAAAAGCAGTTTCCTTTGTAGAGGATATTGTGCGTGTTTCCTCTCCACCAATGGACTGTAAGCTTCTTTGGGTTGAAGACCACCTTTGTTTGCCTTGAAACTTCTAGTATGGTGCCATCAGTATTCCAGGCATTCAAACTTGTAAAACAAAGGAAGGAAAGGCATCAAAATAGTAGGGAAAATTGGGATACTCGGTCTTTTTTTTTCCCTTGAAGAATTTATTTATTTATTTGAGAGTGAGAGAGAGAGTGTTCACACAAGCAAGGAGGAGGGGCAGAGGGAGAGGGAGAAGCAAACTTTCTACTCAACAGGGAGCCTGATGCGGGACATCTCCCAGGACTTTGGAATTATGACCTCAGCCCAAGGTAGACACTTAACCATCTGAGCCACTCAGGTACCCCAGGACATCCAGTCTTAATGAGGCTCTTAGGCTGACCGAATGAAATTTCTTTCATTAACCCAAATAGTAGTACTGTGGTTATTTTTGGAGTAACCTCTTTTCTCATCTAAGCCCCCACCCAAATAAGTAAGTGAGCGAGTAAATAAATAAATAAATAGAATTTGAGACAAGAAAGTTTATTTTTACAAGGCAAAAGTCATTGCACTGTGAAAGCTGTATTTTCAAATAAGATGGCAAATTGTTTTATATGGAAATTTACACTTTAAGCAGGTCCTGTCCTCAATATACAGTGTGATTACTACTAAGGAAAAAATCCCACCTCTGCATAGACAAATAACAGGAAGGAAATTTCCCAAAATGTATACTACCCTCTACCATTAAAAAAAATCTATTTTCAGGGTGCCTCGGTGGTTCAGTTGGTTAATGGTCTGTCATCATGGCTCAGGTCATAATCTGAGTCCTGGGATCCAGCACTGTGTTGGGCTCACTGCTCAGCACACCCTCTCTCTCTGCCCCTCTCCCCTGCTCATGCTCTCTTTCTCTCAAATAAATAAATACAATCATTTTAAAAATTCTATTTTCAAAATATCTTCAGTATGAATTAGGAGTTCTATTACAAAGAGGTTTTTTTTAAAAAATTCTACTTTCCTCAAAAGAGCATATGGTTCTAATACAAGAGATTTTTGCACTAGTAACAAAAGTATATTTTTCTGAGCCAAAGTTTTTTTTTTTTTTTTTAATAAAATAAAGTCCCTGAGGTGTTCAGTAAACACTTGGTAATGAGTAAGTTTAATGCATCTAATTGAGGACCATTTCCTAAATACATTCAACACATTAAAAAAAGGCAGAGGATGTGACAGAAAGCTTTGGTTACAATAGGTGTGGGAATTTTCGATGAATCACCCAGATTAACCCAGGGAATTAGGCACCTCTTACATACCTTTGACAATGATCAGTGAACATGTAAATAGCTTTATGTTTTCTCTGCAGCACTATTCTTCACCAAACCAAATTCTTCCTTCAGGTGTATTGACTAAATACTTCTGTTTCTCCCTTTACACTGTGAATCAGATAAAATATCCATGTCCAGATTTCCAGTCATGGTCTTCCTACCACTTTGCTCCCTTACTCTGAAAAGCATTTAAAAATATATATATTTTATTTATTTATTTGACAGAGAGAGGGAGATCACAAGTAGGCAGGGAGGCAGGCAGAGAGAGAGGAGGAAGCAGGCTCCCTCCTGAGCAGAGAGCCGGATGTGGGGCTCTATCCGAGGGCCCTGAGATCATGACCTGAGCCAAAGGCAGAGACCTAACCCACTGAGCCACCCAGGCACCACCTGAAAAGCATTTTTTTTTCCTCCCTGGTTAAAAACATCTTAAACTCCCACCATGAAAAATTTTTTTAATTCAGAAAAGTATAAATAAGCAAATCACGATCATTCACAATCCCACTGCTCTTAAACAATCACACTTTATATTTTCTTCCATCTTTTAAAGATGGGTCTATTTATATAAATAACATTTTTTACACTACTGAGATAAGCTGCACTGCTTTTGTACCCTGCTTCCCCCCCCACACACCTTAGTTAACACTATTTATAGGCATTTCCCCTTGTCATTGGAAAATTTTACCAACTTCATTTTTTTAAAAAAAATATTTATTTATTTTAGAGAGAGAGAGCATGCAGAAGCTGGGGTTGGGGGGTGGCAAGAGAAGAGACCGAGGAAGAGGAAGGGAATCTCAAGCAGACCCCCTACTGAGTACCAAGCCAGATGTGGGACTTAATCTCATGACCCTGAGATCATGACCTGAGCCAAAAGCAAGAGTTGAATGTTCAACTGACTGAGCCACTCACCTGCCCCTATCAACTTCATATTTAATCAATGGCATAATAATTCACTGTGTCAACATACTTCATTTTTCAAGATGCAAAGGTCTCCAGGTCCTAATGGGCTGTTCAAATCTGTTTTCATGACCACTGGTGAATGACCTTCCTGAAGGCAGCTCTGCTCCTTACTCGTCCCCATCTGGACGCTGACTATCTGGCAGTACCTGACACCAGACTGAGCTGGTTTAGAGTGAACTGGGTCCCAAGCCTTAGAGTGACATAGGTGCAAAGGGACAGATCAAATCATGCTTTGCCTTCCATATCACTTGAGTCTTCTCAGCTTAAAAAGGAGGCCACAGAAACAAATCCCTCAGCAATTTTTTAAAAGGCTTAGGACAGAAACTTCTTTCCTTATGCAAAGATGCATCCGGAACAGTGGGGAAATTAAGAGCAGGAGGAGTCTTAGGAGGAGGAGGAAATGGCAGCCCCACCCAACCAACTCAGGATGCAAGAAAAGGTTCTAGGAGGATGACTGTAAATGCTCAAAGACACAATTAGGTCTGGAATCTTAATACTGATTAGCTGAAGGGCCTTGGCTGACAGAAGAAGGAGGGAGATGGACCAGAGTGAGTACCGGGAATCTGACTTTTCTGAGGTGCTGAATTAAGAGAGGGGAGGTGTTTGGGGAGGGTGGGGGGTGAACAGAAGAGACAGGAGAACTTACATGAATGGTGATAGTTCATTTTGTAATCTGGCTCCTCCCCCCATTTCCCCACTTTCATTCGGAAGATATAAATCATTGGGGCACAACCATTACTTTTCTTATGAATGGATTCAGCTTAACCTTAAAGCTGTGAGCAAACTTTGCTTTGACATCTTGTGACTGGAATGGCCTTGAGAAGTCTGAGGAAGCCCTTAAGGATCTTGACCTTTCCCACCAGATGTCCTTGGTACTTGGGAAGCCATTTCTTTGGCTAACCCTGCAGCTGTGGGAAGACCACCTCTTAGATCCTAGACCTTTTTCCTGGCCCAGCTTCTCCTCTGACTCTGAGCTCCCCTTAGAGAGTGCTGCTTCTGCCCTCTGAAATCAGGCTCTTTTTTGGGTCCCCTCAGAACCTCTGCTGCTAGGAATGTAAAGAACACTCCAGCCTGGCAGGCACACAAGGCCTGCTGGGAGAGGACACTAAACATGGATTCTGTATTTCTTAAAATTGTGTCCAAATTTATGTATCACAGAAACTACTAGAGATTAGCGATATACATGGTATTATACCACAAGTCATAGTTTAATAGAGAAGTCTCAAGACATCTCTTTGTACACTAGATTCTAGGGTGTTTTTTTGCCAACGTCTAGGGTAATTTTCCCCCTCAGGTATCCTCAACCTAAGCCTAAATGTTATATTATCTTTTTTTAAGCTATACTTTAATTAAGCAAGTAAAACACACACAAAAAATATGTTTGTTATAAAAAGTAAAAACTTCACGTTTTAGAATAAAAAATGCCAAGTCCCCCTTCACATATGTATGTGCTCTAAATCCTGCTCCTTCCTCATGGGAGAGAACTGTTAACAATGTGGTTAACTGTTTCCAGATAATAATAGATGTTATAGAATTTTTCATTTTAAAAAATGGAATTATGTAATACATATTATCTGTTGACTTGCTTTTTTAAAAACTTAATCATATATCTTAGAAATCTTTGCATGCCACTGCATACTTATCTATCAAAAAATTTAAATGAAGTATATATAATTTTCCATTCTGGGCATATAAATAGTTTAATAAATTTATTAATAAAAATGGTTTTATTTGTTACTATGCCTTTTTCATGGGCATTTAGATTGTTTCCAGTATTTTGCTCTTATGAATAATGCTGCAATGAACATCCCTCCTGATAAAACTTTGCATATGTGTGAAAGTCTTTTTTATATGAAAGATTTCTTTTTTTTTTTAAGATTTTATTTATTTATTTGACAGAGAGAGATCACAGTAGACAGAGAGGCAGGCAGAGACAGAGAGAGGGAAGCAGGCTCCCTGGGAGCCCGATGCGGGACTCAATCCTAGGACCCTGAGATCATGACCTGAGCCGAAGGCAGCGGCTTAACCCATTGAGCCACCCAGGTGCCCCTATATGAAAGATTTCTAAAAGAATTGTTAGCTCAAAGACAATACCCACTAAGTTTTTAATGGATATTATAGAAGAGGGAAAACTTCACTATTTTTCCTGCTACCCAGTCAAGTTCATTCGCTGGGGACCAATAAATAGACTGATAAAAGAAACAGAAAACAAACTGAAGTGTATTAACATGTACTTTGCACACACATGGGAGCACTTAGTGATGAGTAACTCAAAGAGATGATCAGAACTTGGGCTTGTAAGCATCTCAACAAGAGAACAAGACATTTTTAAAGAAGTGACAAGACAAAGGAGAAGGACTTGGAGTACCTAGGGCAGAAAGTTGTAGGAAGGTAAATTTAGGGGGAAACTAATAGAAGAGAAGAGCCAGTTAATAGTTTGTTATATAGATTTCCTCTGGTGCCATATCTGGGTGATGAGGGTCTAGAGCTGTCTCTGGTGATGGACTTCTACCCTGCCTGGTAGAGAAGGGTAGAGTAGAGGAGGGACACCTTTGTAAATGTGCGTCCTGCTTTTAGGCAAATAGGGGAAGTGCCAAGACCTTTTCTTGTATCTGCTTCTCAAGCGCTCAAAATAATCTTTATGTCAAAGTGCCATATTTTGGGTTGGCATATTCTGTTCCTCTTCAATATCAATTGATTTCCTCTAAAACATCTGTATGAATTTATACTAACACCATCAATGTATGAAACAGTACACTTCCATTTATAGCATATTCACAGAATATGCTATTTTAAACAGTTTAAATATTTTTAAATATTTAAAAAATATTTTTAAATTTAATTTTATTTAAATAAAATTTAAATTTATTTTAATTTAATTTAAAAAATAAAAGTATTTTTTTAAAGATTTAAAAAATAAAATAAAAAGATTTTTAAAAAATCTTTTAAATAGTTTAAACGGATCAAAGACAGGATCTCATTATTGTTTTAGTCTGCATTTCTCTGATTACAGCAAGGCTTCTTAATATTTATAGCAACTTTTCTACATTATGGATATATGTCCTTTATTACATTTGCTGCATTAGGCCTAAAAATTTAGGGACACTTGGCTCCTGCTAGCAGCTATTTGAATTGCTGAGTTCTAGGTATAAACAATTACGTAATACAGTTAATCCTGTAGATATCATTAAAGAGAAATAGTGTTTCAAAGAAACAGCTTAGTAGTACATGATTAACTGACAAATAAATGGTTCAGAGTCCGAGAAATTCCAGAGAAGAAGAGAGGGACACCAGGTGGGCTCTGGAATTGATTCTGACCTGACCACCTGGTGTTTTCAGATGAGGAGGTTGGGAAGAATCTATGATTTTCATTGTGTTCTTTAGACCCCTAGGGCTCTACAGAGAAGCTCCCCACTCTTCCACCAGAACAGCTCCTCTTAGGTCTATTCATTACACTCTCATTTGAATAAAGCACAATATTCACTTACTTGGGAGAAAAAAAAAAAAGGTGAAAACCTCCAGACCAGAACCACAAGCCAAATGTGAAAAGCTAGGTAGGCTTTGAAGTCAAGCTGTCTAGGTTTGAATGACAATTTTTCCACTTACTAGGTAGTTGACACTTGGCAAGTTACTTAAGCTCACTGCTGGTCTGTCTGCTCCCTATAATATGGAGTTAATAATATCTTTTTGGGTAGTTGTAAGGATAGAAGGAGATAATAAATATAAAGCCCGGGGCTTAAAAACACTCAAGAAATATTACCCAGATATAAAACTATTGTTACAGGTGTTAAGAAATCTCCATGTTCCTAAATGCTTGGGTAGGATTTCGTGGAAAAGGTGGATGCTGAATTTTGCTGGAAGAATGGAGACCGTAGGGATGTAGGGATTGGGGAAGGGACCATCCAGAGGTAGAGCCAGCCAAGCATGATCTATTTAGAAGACACAACATGAATTAGGCAGAGTTCATTTATGGGCTACTGGGAGGTAAGTTTGGATAGATATGTTGGCACCACATTGGGGAGAGCTTTGAATGCTTGACAAAGAAACCTGGACTTGAGCCTTTAGATAATGTGACATTTTTCTTCTTGCACACTTTAAGAGACACAGAAACACTCTGCAGTAATCTCATCCCTTAGGAATCTTCGAGAGCTCTCACAAAGCCAGACCCTTTCACATTTTTTAAAAGGGAAGCAATGAAAAGGAAGGGAGTATTTAAGAAAGCACTAAACTTATCATAATAACAAGAAGGGGGAAAAGAGAAGAAAGATACTGACAGAGGAGCTAGACTGAATGCAGGGACAAAGGCAGGAGAAGGAGAAGGAGCCGAGTGCACCTGCTGTTCGGTGGCCGGTGCCAAATCTCATTGCTGGCTGTGCCTAGGATAATTTACCCTTCGTTATCTCTGGAGCTTTCCAGTCTTTCACCAGTAGCCTGACTGCCTAGGACGTTGCTTAGGACATTGTGCATGCTTTTAACCTGCCCCAGTCTTCATCCAAACTAGCTTAAGGAAGCCCTGGAATTATTAGGTATTTCCACAAGTGTTTACTAGCCTGTCACATGCCCGTGGATGCCAGTCCCTCACCAGTCCCTCGCACACACCAGGCGGTCCCTCCTTTCTTCTTGCCAACACCTTTGTTTAGATCATCTTAACCTTTTATCTGGGTTATTAGGACAGAGTCTCACTGCCCTTCCCACCCCAGACTTTTCCCCTCCGTCTGGGCTACATACCATAGCCAGATTAATCCTGACCTACAGCTCTGAGGGCGTCACTCCTGTTTAAAAACCTGCCTCTAGCCAAAGTAACACTTTACCCTAAATACAAAAGGAATACATGCTCAAAGCAAAAGCTTGGACAATACCAAAAAACTCAAAGGAAAGAGGAATTTCCCATAGTGCCACCTCTTACCATATCGGGTTTGAGTCTTTTTATGTTGCTTCTTAATGCCTCATGAATTATTTCCTCAGATTCTTTGTTCTTTCTGTTGGTTACATTGAGATGAGAGGAATAAAGTTTACATATCCAGCTCTTACTGTAGGATATTTGGGTTGAACTGAAAATCCTCATTGCTTACATTTTTATACACAAATTATGATTTTTCTTAGGAAAAATTTCCAAAAGAGGAATTTATGGCTCAAATATATTTATGTTTTAAGACTTTCTTTTCTTTGGTAATAAATACGGATAAATTGCCCTCAGAAAGTTGTACCATTTTATCCTCCCACCATGGATAGGTGTACCCATTACCACTGAATCGAATAGCAGCATCTTGGCCTGGAGTCAAGCACCCACTCATGTTAGACCTGCTGCCATCGTGGGCTTCTCTCTTCTTCCCCTATAGTCCCAATGCCCTCCTGTAGGGCTATTCTCCTTGTACTTTATCCATGCTGCACATACTGCTGCAGCAAACATCCTAGAGAACCCACCAAGGAAGGCAGGAGACTGTGAAGGTTAAGAGGGAAGGCTCTGGAACTAGCCCACATGGGTTTGAATCCCAGCTCTTCCCTATACCTCTCTGCATGTGGGGAACAATATTAACACCTCCATCACAGGATGGTTGAAAGAACAGAAATGGTTTCAGATTAATAAAATAACTTCTGATGGTCCTGGCATGTAGTAGGCAGTCAGTGAGCATTCGCTACCGTTGACAGCAATTAAGAACCATGCTCCATCCTAGGCATGGGGGATCCAGGTATGAGAAGACAGCCAAGGTCTCTGCTTCTGAGGAACTATTTCTAGGTATTATGAATAGCAGAGAATAAGGAGGGTTTTGTGATGGCAAGCAATAGGGTGAGAGGTGAGGCATCATATTCAGTGGTCAAAGAAAGCCTCAGTGTAGTGGTTACCTCTGAGCTAAGACCCAAGGGCAAAGATGGATCCACCCTCGAGAGCAAGGCTGCCTCAGGCTTTGGTCTCAAACGGCAGGAGCTTCAGCACTCACCTCAGAACTCATCACAGACAGATGGCTGTTTAGATGTCCACCCCGCCCCAACTTTTTAAGACTAATAATACATGGGGGTATATTTTGATCGTTCCTTGTCTTCATATTAGTCAACCACCAGGAATCACGTGGCCAGGTCTTACTGTCCCCTCACTCAAGTCATTAACTCTGGCGGACCTGTGACCAAGTCAAGAAGGCCTTATGGGTGCTGACATGTTTTTACTAATTGCTTCTGCTTGATTTCCTGCTTTGTTGAACCTCTTCTTGAGCCTTTTGGTTTTCTTTTCCTACTCCCTTGAAGGACCTCTCTTTTGTTCTCTGAAGTCACTGTCTCCCTGACAGGAAATGCACTTTAGTGAGCCAAATACATAGTACTATTAAGTGGAATAAAAAGAAAACCCGAGTCTCCAAAGGAGAATGAGTTTTCTCCGTGCACTGCAACCTCAGGCATGGAGAGGAAGACATCTTCTTTCTTCCTCTTCCCCTTTCTTTCCCAAAGCAAGATCCAGCCTGGGTAAAGGGAGAATTGACTTGGCTGCCCTTAGGAACTATGTTTCCAGCTGTGAACAGCAGCCAGGAAAAGGCTGGCCCCAGTCCTGTTCCTTTCTGTGGAAGTGATAGAAGCACTCCTGGGTGCTGTTCACTGCCTTCTTTGGGAATCTGATCTTTCAGGGTGGAATGGCTACTGGGCTCTATACATGGGGTGGAGAAGCTTCCTTCAGAGGTCTTGCAGTTCCTGGTATGAATACATCAGACCCCTCAGGAACAGAGAAGATGCAATCTGTTTCCACCAGTATCTAGGCCAGTTTTCAAATTTTTGACTATGACCCACAGTTCACATCATGACCCAGTTACACATAAAATTACACTTGCTCTCCTTATGTGTGATACATTGTGATATTTTCTATTTTAAAAAATACTGGTCACATTTCTCTAAATTTATTTTCTAACTACTAATGGATTGGACTTGACTTTTTTAAAAAATGCTATTAAGTAACCCAAAAGCAACTGTCTTAGATCTTGCCCTGACTTTTCTGGTTCTAATAATGTAATTATTTAAGTGCCTAAGTTACATCAAGAAGTTAAAAACTTTGTATTATTTGATCCACTAATTCAGCTTTGAATCTACCTCAAGGAAAGAAGGTTACAAGAAGGGAGATCAAGGGATCAACAAGAACAGTGTTTTTAGCCAAAAGTTTAACAAATTTGTGGGAAAGATGTAAATATTAAATTTGATTTGCTCTAGACTGTGAAATACATTTTTTAAAGATTTTATTTATTTATTTGGCAGAGAGAATGAGCGAGAAATCACAAATAGGGGAAGGGCAGAGGGAGAAGGAGAAGGAGGCTCCCAACTGAGAAGAGAGCCCAATGAGGGACGGGCTTGTTTCCAGGATCAGGGATCATGGCCTGAAACAAAGGCAGATGGCTTAACTGATTGAGCCACCCAGGCACCCTCCTGAAAAACATATTCAAATACCTAATCCACTTTCCTCATGTGAAGTATTAGATGTAGTCACAGGTAGTTGAACAACTATACTTAAAGAGTATTTCCTAATAGCTCAGCATTAACCTGGAAGAAAGCTCTAACATGACTCCATTGGCTTCTGACTTACGCCCTAATGTTTAGAACCATCTTATTGCCAGTGACAGTTTAGGCAATCCTCGGATGGTGTTTGAGTGAAAGAATTGGAATTCAAGAAATCTAGCCAGGTGGGAAAGATGAGCTGAAACTAGCAAATTGAACTCATTTAGTAAAAACATAAAGAATATATGTGGAAGTTTGGGGGCACCTGAGTGGCTCAGTCAGTTAAGTGTCTGCCTTCAGCTCAGGTCCTGATCCTGGAGTCCTTGGACGGAGTCTGCATTGAGCGCGGCATCAGGCTCCCTGCTCAGAGGGAAGTCTGCTTCTCCCTCTGCCCCTCACCCTGTTGCTCGATCTCTCTCACATAAATAAATAAGTCAATAAAATACTTTTTTAAAGGGACGCCTGGGTGGCTCAGTTGGTTAAGCAGCTGCCTTCGGCTCAGGTCATGATCCCAGCATCCTGGGATCGAGTCCCACATCGGGCTCCTTGCTCTGCAGGGAGCCTGCTTCTCCCTCTGACTCTGCCTTCCACTCTGTCTGCCTGTGCTCGCTCTCACTCTCTCTCTCTCACAAATAAATAAATAAAATCTTAAAAAAAAATAATTTTTTAAAAAAAGAATATATGTGGAAGTTCAAAATGTGAATGGCACAAAAACCAAGTAGGTGCCGACATTTGTTTTTCCTCTAGGATGCTGTTTGGCAGCATCCTCGGGCTCTATCCCAGTTGTGACCACCAAAAATGCCTCCAGACATTGCTAAATTTCCCCCAGGGGACAGAATTTCTCCAGTGGAGAACCACTGAGATAAACTGATATGCTATTAGGAACAAAGGCTTAACAGATTTTCATTTATGGTAAGTGCAATAAATACCACCAGCAGAAATAACAAAGCAAATGCAGTCTGAGGCTGCGTTATTCCTAGCACTAAGAGCAATGAGGGATTACTGAGGGCTGACTCTCCACCTGCCACTACAATATGGTCTTTCCACATGAATCCTCACTCAACGCCCATGTGAACCCTATGGGGTGGGACTACCACAGTCTCTGTTTCTCAGTGGAGGACACTGATGTCTAGGGACATAAGTGATTTGCTCGAAGTCTCACAGCTGAGGTGGTGAGAGCCCACAACTCTGGCCCATGGAGCTATGAGAGTCTTTAATCTGTATATTAGGTGTACACCTACAGGAACATCCTGGGAAGAGTCAGTGCCCTCATACACATGGAATGTGGCTGACAGGTGAGAAATAAGCCACCCACCTAGGATCTTAAAGCCCGTAGCTGAGGTCCCAGCCTCCAGTCAACTCATTGACTTAATTTGTACAAAATTCTAATATGCTCTTTCTTCTATCAATAGGACAATAGAGTAACTTCTGGAAAGACTGTCAACAAAAGTGGTTAATAGTACGCAGTGGCCCTTCAAGGGTTAAGTTTTAGTGCTGTAGAAACATTTCTCTTCCTGGGGCCCTAATTCTTAAGGGGGTCCGGGGGCAGAGGTCACTAGGATCAGTCTTCCCACTCCAGGGTCAGATCCTGCTACATTGCCCTCCGAGGCTAGGCTGTGAAACTAGGAGGCAGAGTGGCAGAAGGGCTAAGGTCTGGATGGAATCCTACCTAAGATAGAGTCAGGGAGCCACAGCTGGGTAATGACTGGTCTCCTCCTTGCCCCCTTCCAGTGGCAGCCTTGGAGCTCAGGTCTGTGGATCTGCAGAGCCCGAGGAACAACAAAGAGCATCACACCCAGGAGATGGGCCTGAGGCGGCTCGTCGTGCGAAGGGGCCAGTCCTTTGGGCTCCAACTACATTTCAACCGACCCTTTCACTTTGGGACAGACTATCTCACCTTCGTGGCCGAGACTGGTGAGTTCACCTGACCCCAAGGCAAAACTCACCTATAGGGCTCCCACCTCTCCGTTCTGAGTGCTCCCTCCTCTCTCCTTTCTTGGGATCTCCAGGGTGCTGTAAGTGATGTTAAGGAAAGATTTGGCCAACTCAGCAAACTGCAGTTGTAATAGTAATAGCTGATTTTTCCATATGCAACAGGTGCTATGCTCACTTCATACATATTATTTCATTTAATCCTCATGCTGAGAGTTTCAGGTGGGTAGTATTATGATCCCATTTTGCAGATAAAAATACTGAGGCCCAGAGGTCCTAAGTGGCTTGCCCAAAGACACCCAGTGGCAATAAAAGCCTTAAGCCAAAAAGATTAGCAAGGAGGTGAGGGTCCTCTCAGTTTCTTCCTAGAATCACGTCACATAGATTTTAAAACCTCACTCTGGGGTCATTCTCTCCCACACAGGACCGGCACCCAAGGAGTTGCTGGGAACCCGAGCCACCTTCTCTCTCACCCAGGCTCGAAAAGGAAATGTCTGGAGCGCCTTTGACTTCACCATTGACACCAACTCGCTCTTAGTTGCCCTTTTCACGCCAGCCAACGCAGTCATTGGTCCCTACACTCTGAAGCTAGAGATCTCCCAGGGTCAGAGTCACAGTGTGGTTCACCCACTGGGGACTTTCATCCTGCTTTTTAACCCTTGGAATGCAGGTACGACTTGCTCACAGGGGGTAATGCTAACCCGAAACACTGGGAATGCTCAGTGAGGTTCTTCTGAGAAAACCCAGAAGATACAAGTCAACTATCTATGCCATATATTACCATGTGCTCACTAAAAACCATCTTTACCAAAAAACAAAACAAAACCCCCCAAAATTGAATGGCACAATGAAAATGTTCATGGTGTGAGGTTAAGTGAAATAGATTAGGAAATGGAACACAGTAGGACCTTAATTGTCTAAGTGGAGAGAAAGAATGGCTGGGATTCACCAGTTGTAACGGTGGGTATCTCGGAGTCGGAGACTGAGTGATTTTCATTATCTTCTTTCCATCATCTGTATTTTCCAGATCTCTACAAGAAGCTTTCCACTTTTACCATCAGCAAAAGATAATGATTATGTTTTAAAGGGACTGATTCTATCACTGGCCTCTAGAAAAGCAAAGTAGATTTTTAAAGGGTCCAGTCTTGATTTCTCTTGCCAGCAACATGTTTGTTCCCTTGTTATCCAGCAGGACGCTGTCATTGCTGTCTTATCTCTTTATTACTTTTTGTTTTTTGCCCCCTCCACTCCTTAACCACTCAGAGGACGATGTCTACCTGCCAAGTGAAATACTGCTACAGGAGTATATCATGATGGACTATGGCTTTGTTTACAAGGGTCATGAAAGATTCATCACCGCCTGGCCCTGGAACTATGGGCAGGTAACCCTGTCACAGAAAGTGGGCCTGGGGCGGGTCTCCTGAAGCTGGTTCTTAATCAACTCTATTAGCTTACAAAGGGCCACTAACAAAAGTCAGGGTGTATGGCTCCTGCTGATTTCCCATCCAGTAAGAGAGGGCAAGGGAGGAAGGGGAGATGTCTTTCAAAGTTTTGGTTTTTGTTTCAAGATTTTTTTAAGTAACCTCTACACCCAACATGGGGCTCAAACTTACAACCCAGAGATCAAAAGTGGCATGCTCCACTAACTGAGCCAGCCAGGTGCCTCTCAAGTTTTTAATATTTTATATAAAAAACTACAAACATAATCCAAATAGGCTACTAAAATTAACCTATCTCTCAAGTTCAAAAGTGAGCAATTTATGGTGAACCTGATTCCATCTACACCAGGGGTTTGCAAACTAGAGTCCACTGACTGTTTTTATATGGTCCCTGAGTTAAGAATGATTTTCATATTTTCAAATTGTTGAAAAAGAACCAAAAATTTTTTTGATGTGAAAGTTATATGAAGTTCAAACTTTGGTGTCCATAAATAACATTTCATGGGAACACAGCCACACTCATTCATTTACGTATCATCTATGGCTGTGTTAATGTTACAGAGGCAGAGTTGAGTAGCTGAGACAGAGACCCCACAGCCTGTAAAACCTAAAGTACTTACTATCTGGTCCTTCACAGAAAAAGTCTGCCCATCCCTGGTCTATGCTGTCCCTGTCCCTCCCAACTCATCACTGGAATTTTTGGAAGAAAATTGTAGATACTATATCATTCAGTCCAGTAATGCTTCTGTTTATAGCTCTAAAAGATGATGACTCTTTTTGAAAAACTGAATAATACATTATCATAACTAAAGAAATGAACAGCAATTTCTTTAATAATATCCAATATCCGGTCAGTATAGAAAGGGTGGGACCTTTGACTCTGGGCAACTTTCCCACTCCCAACCACCAGCCATGATGGATGTACTTTTTGCCTCCTTCCCACTGACATCTCAGCCCCCTCCATACTCACCTGGAAGGTAGTGGGGAGAGAACAGCGGGCCTTGCCCTGTTCTCCCTCTGTGACAACTTGTGTAATTTTTTGAAACTGAAACAAATACCTGTGCATCTGGCAGCCAAAAGGGTGGCAGCATGTGTTGCTTTACATGTTATAAACGTATGTCGTGAGCTTACACTGGCTTCTCCTGGGCTCCCAACTTCAGCTGAACTCCTCTACCGATTTCCAGGATCCCCACACTCGGCCTCCTCTCCTTTCATGGCTGATCCTGTTTTTATCCATCTGATCTTTCCTACTCCCTCATGTCCTCCAGAAACAAGAACCTCTAAACCCTGTCCTTGAAATCAAACTCAAAGACCTTAGGTGAACATCTCTACCCTGCTCTCTTCCTGTCCATCTAGTCCTTCAAAGCCCCCTGGCACCAATGGCCTTCTCCGATCTCTTGGTCAATAGGGATCTCTCACCTCCAAATTCTGTTTGCATTTTTCCATCAGAGCCACACAGTTCATTTTTCAGAATTCTTTATCTCATAAATTCCCAATTTGATTTGTAAGCTCTTTGAAGTCAGGGTTTTGTCTAGTATTTAACCCTCAACCCCAGCACATATGCCCCATCTATAAAAATCTGTCACTGACTTGATGTTTCAGGATAATGGACATTTATACTCTTCTCTTTTCTCTCCCTTGAAATCACTTGGAAGTTTGAAGAGGACATCATAGATATCTGCTTCGAGATCTTGAACAAGAGCCTGTACTTCTTAGAGAACCCGTCCAAAGACTACTCTCAGCGGAACGACCCAGTGTACATCTGCAGAGTGGTGAGCGCCATGGTAAGGACTGCTCTCCCGCCTCTGTCTGGGGATGAGCTGAGCTTCCCTGGGGCACTGCAGAAACGCACCTGTCTGGCCTTTGCAGATCAACAGCAATGATGACAGCGGTGTGCTGCAGGGGAACTGGGGAGAGGACTACTCCAGGGGGGTCAGCCCGCTGGAATGGAATGGCAGCGTAGCCATCCTGCGGCAGTGGTCAGCCAGGGGCAGGCAGCCTGTGAAGTATGGGCAGTGCTGGGTCTTTGCAGCTGTAATGTGCACAGGTGAGTGGTGGGGAGATGGGAATGCAGGGTCATTCATTTAATTTTCGTGATAACCCTTTGAGGTTGGGCTCTGAGGATCTCCATTTTCACATAACTGTGGCTTGTTGGTAGCCCCCCAGCTAAGGAATGATGTTCATGTGACCCTGAACCAGCATAGACTGAGGAGTCTTGCATGTTTGCCTAGGAGGGAGGCTGACCTGTTGCAATTATTCAGCAGACTCCTGGATGGCAGATAGACTATTAAAATGGTCACCCGGAAAGAGAAGCCTGTGGTCTCAAAGTGGAGGCAAATGCAGCTCCCTTCTACCACAGTCAGGCTTCTCAGCTCCAAGGGAGCCTGGAATCAGGGACAGGCTGGGGGAAACTTGAGGTGCAAGCAGACGGTCTGGGAAAGCCTGGTCTCAGCTGTGGGCAGAGCTGGTAGCTACCAAATAGTTTTCAGAGAGATTCTTGAGGAGTTACAATTGGAGGTTTGCTACTTGGCCAAATACCTGCATGAAGCATCGACGTTTTATGCATGATCATTTATTACAATTTAGTGCAAAGGCATTGATTGGATTATCTATGAAGGTGAGGGAAAGACAGAATATTGAGGTGCCTTCCTGTCTTCCCCTATGCAAGGAAGAGTGTACCTGTTACATTGTGGGGCTCAGTCAATGTTTGCTGAATAAATGGACTGGCTCTCAGTGGGAGGGAACATAGATCAGGGAAGACAGAGACAGAGGCCAAAGACAAAGTTCTAAATTTTCCTGACAGGGAGAGCATAGCTTGGCAGTTAGGTTCGGGCACTGCAGGCAGAGGAGATGTTCAAATCAAGTGACCAAATCAAGTGACCTCATTTTGCTCTTCCATTTTCCCATTTTCCCCGAAAAATGCTCAGCACAGCATCAGAATTTAGTATGGCCACATGCCTGGGCTGGAGAAGTCCCTGGGTAGGCAGGTGTCATGGAGGAGGGCTTGGGTCCTTAGATACTGGGATGAGAGGATGAGATCTAGGTCTGCATCCTTACTCCACGTTGAAGCCTCTCCTTGCTCCCAGGCCCTAGAGCCCTGGGGCCACTGAATGAGGGGACTGCTGTTCCCATCAGACAGCCTCTGGCCACTTGCAGCCCTGGTTTAGCTGTCACCCCTGCAAAGGGTGACAGGCCCAGAAGCTGTGCTGGGCGTAGATAGGTGACTTGTGAACAGGTGACTGGCTCCCTTTGGGTTCTTGAATCAATCAAAACATTGATCAATCTCAATAGTTCTCTTACTTTTCTTACTTATTATCCTCCCAGCAGCCTCAAGAAGCACCCTCTGCTCCTCCTGAACAAGGGAGAGGTAGAGGAAACCTCTGCCGAACCTCCTCATCTAAACTCTTTGTCTTGCTGGCTGAGGTGGGGCCCTATGTCCCAAAGGCACATCTGGCTCTTGATTTTATTTGGCCCTGGGCAGATGTGTGTGTGTGTGTGTGTATCTGCTTTGAATGAGTAGATCTTAACCACTTAACATGAAATCTTAACTCAGCTTTAAAAATCCTTTATAGAGGACATTAGGAGAAGGAAGGGAAAAATAAAGGGGGAGAATCAAAGGGGGAGACAAACCATGAGAGACTGTGGACTACAGGAAACAGAGTTTCAGAGGGGAGGGGGTGGGGGGATGGGTTAACACGGTGCTGGGTATTAAGGAGGGCACGTACTGCATGGAGCACCGGGTGTTATATGCATACAATGACTCATGGAACACTACATCAGAAACTAATGATGTACTGTATGGTGACTTAACATAACAATAAAAAAATAATAATACAGAAAATAAAAAGGCTTTATTGTACTATCCTAAGAAGCCACAAGAGGGTGCTGTTGCCTTGTCAAAGATCGTTGTTGCCTCTACCTGCAAGTTCCCTTTGTCCCTGAGGTTTTCTGTTTAACCTCCATTAAGTCTATATTGCCCTTCTATCCTTTCTCTGATTTCTCTCTTACCTCCTCCAAACCCTGTATTTCAGTAAATCAGCTGGTCCAATTCCTTATTTTGTTACACATAAGGAGACTAAGAGCCAGAGAAGTTAAGTCACCTATTGATGGTCACACAGCTTTTCTCCTAAAACTGGCCACAACATAAGGCCTAAAATTTCTTATTTTCTTTTGAATTAGCAAATATTTCACGTTCTCTGTTTCTAATGTGGAAAGCTGCTGAGTGAAAAAAAGATCTAAATGATAAACTGAGTTGCTTATTGTTGTTTTAAGTTACCTTCACATGATTTCTTT
Source organism: Mustela nigripes (assembly GCF_022355385.1). Lineage (NCBI taxonomy): Eukaryota > Metazoa > Chordata > Mammalia > Carnivora > Mustelidae > Mustela > Mustela nigripes. Next base: position 61,964,442 of record NC_081569.1, on the reverse strand, counting down.
CTCCTAGTGGGATGGAGACCTTTGATGGGGCAGGTAGGCAGCAGGGTTTTGGGCCTGGGTGCAGTGCCCTGAAAATAAAGAAGTTACAGGTATGGATCTGCAAGAATCTTGGCCTTCTTTCTGTCCTCCAGCTTAAAACTTAGAAAGGATGCCTGGGAAACCAAAGATTCTACTTGAAATGGACTCAGTGATTCTCCACGCTTTCCTTCTCTTTAGTAATGAGATGTTTAGGTGTTCCAACCCGTGTGGTTTCCAGTTTTCGTTCTGCACACAACATGGATGGAAACTTAACCATTGACACCTACTATGACCAAAATGCAGAGATGCTGCCAACTCGGAAGCGAGACAAAATATGGTAAGGGGACACAGTCTCAAACAGATCTCTGCTCCATCTCAGGATGGGCAGGGAAACTCTGACACACTGCTCTCTGGTCTTGAGGCAGTATCATCCTTCCCTTTGTGGCTGGTGCCCAGAGAGTAATCCTGCCACCTAGGAGACTGTTCTGGCTAATTAGGTCATCACATCACACTCGTTTCAGAGACAGAAGACTATGGGGTAACATTCCAGAGCCCAATCTTAATGAATAGATTGTGTGGTCTGTGAATACTGATCTCAAAACCTGCATGCCTCTTACTCCTCCTTCTTTGAGCCATTCCGTCTGTGCCATTCTCTGCTTGCCTTCTTGGGCCTGGACTTGCTGTCTTTGCCTACTTCCTCAGTCTCTTCTGCTTCTTCCTCTACCTACCCCACTCTCATTGCACGCATGTGAGCGTGCATGTGTACGTGCATGTGTATCTTTGTGCATCCCTTCATTTCTGTATCTCTCATCTCTTCCCCTGGCTCCTCTTTCCTCTGCTCTACTTCAGATCTGATTTTCTGGTTTTCCTTTCCAGCTAGTTTCCAGGTATGATCTTTGAGTTGTGTGAGAACTAGTGGCTATCATTGGAGCCCCTCCCTCTCTGAGCTCCTAGAGGATGAAACATCCCCTGTTCAGTCAGCAGTGGTGTATCTGGGAAGGTGGGATCACAGAATTATGTCGAATTCTGTGTATGAATGCACAATCTGAATATAATCCCGAGGAAACATCAGACAAGCTCAAAATGAGGATCACTCCAGCAAATAAATAAACACTATATTCCAAATGTCAGTGTAATACAACAAAGGATGAGGGGCCCTTCCAGATCCAAGCAAACAGAGGGCCTTACCCAACTAGATGCGGGTGATCCTGGACCAGGCAGAAATGAATGTCATAAAGGGCATCACTAGGTCAATTGACAAAACTGAAATATAGACAGTAATTTAGAAAAAAGTGTTGTATCAGCAGTAAATGGATGAGGTTGATAACTGTACATGATCATGTAGGAGAAGATCTCTAGGAAAGTACACACCGAAGTAGAAAGCAAAGGGGAAAAATGTATTCATCATCTTCACATCCATACTGAAACAAAGCGAATGATAAAGCAAATAGGCAAAATGTTAATGATAGATGAATTGGGTAGATGGGTATTCTTTGTACTACACTTGCAACTTTACTGTAAGTTTGAAATGACTTCTAAATAAGTAAAAAAAGGGAGGGGTGTGAATATAATTAAAACATAATAGCTTTGTGCAGTGCCAGATGGTAGCTAGATTTTTCATGGTGATCGCTTCATAACTGATATAAATGTTAAATCGCTATGTTGTACACCTGAAACTAATACAATATTGTATGTCAGCTACACTTTAATTAAAAAACCGTTATAAACTACAGGATTCAGTATAGTGTCCAATACCTGGCAAATCTTCTGAAATAAATCCTCATCTTCTTCCTCTTTTCTGTAGGAACTTCCATGTCTGGAATGAGTGCTGGATGATCCGGAAAGATCTTCCTCCAGGATACAATGGTTGGCAGGTTCTGGACCCCACTCCCCAGCAAACCAGCAGCGGTGAGTGAGGGGCCCTGTGGAAGGGTCTGGGCTCTGTGCGGAGGCTGGTCGGGCACTGACCACATGAGCAGGAGGCCAGAAAGGAGCAGTATTTTTCTTACTGTGTCGCTTTCAGCTGGGTGACCGAGAGGAGTAACAGGACCTCTCAGTTGCTTCCTCACCTATAAAGTAGGGAAGATGATGATAACTGCCACTTCACAGGGTGGCTGTGAGGATTGGGTGAATTTGTGGGAATCTGAGAGCACTCTGTGGATGTGGGTCTTCTCCATCCCATCTCCCTGCCTGCCCCTGCCGCCCTCCCCCTCAACAGCCACCCCAGTCCACCTGCTGGCAGCTGGCAGCTGTCCTCAACTTCTGTTCCCTCCACAGGGCTGTTCTGCTGCGGCCCTGCCTCTGTGAAGGCCATCAGGGAAGGGGAGGTCCACCTGCCCTATGACACCCCATTTGTGTATGCCGAGGTGAATGCTGATGAAGTCATTTGGCTCTTTGGGAATGGCCAGGCCCAGGAAATCCTGGTCCATAACACCAGCTCCATCGGGAAGGAAATCAGCACCAAGATGGTAGGGTCAGATCAGCGCCAGAACATTACCAGCTCCTACAAGTATCCAGAAGGTGCTTGGGGCCCTGGGGACTCAGGAGGTGGGGGGTGGGTATAATCTCCTTCGAATGCCTCCCGGTGAGGATGGCTTGCTTCTGTTAAAACCCCGCCTGATCACCTCCTCCTCAAGGCGAACTCCCAGGGGCTTTCCTGGACCCTGGCCATGTGGCCCTAGAGTTACTAGATTGAGCAAATAAAAGTAGAGGGTATCCAGGTAAATCTGAATCCCAGATAAATTCAAATAAGCAAATATTTTATTAGTATAAGTGTGTTCCAAATATAGTATCAATATATCTAAACTGAAAACTATTTATTGTGTATCTGAAATTCAAATGGAATGTCCTTTATTTTACTTGAAACTCTGTCCTAGGGTCATATCATGATCTCGTTAAGTCAAGACAGTAGGGGGGGTGGATGCTTAAGGAGGCAAAGGATGCCTGACTTGTGGAAGGGAGTAGATGTCCCTGCAAAGAAGGCCAGGGGGAGTCAGACACCCTGAGTACCAACCAAGGCCCTGCTGTGTAAGCCTAGCCTAGTTCTTACCATCATGGTGCCTCCACTTCCTCATCTATAAAATGGGTTAATGGCACCTTCAAGGGCCGTTGTGGATACACAGAAAGCACTTGGAGCAGTGCCTCTGGTGCATAGCAGCTACTATAGAGAGAAGTCCACAGTTTGGGGTGAGGTGAGGTTCAGCCTGAATGTTGAATAGCCCCCAGGACCAAGAGATGAAGATCCATTTAGAAGACATGAGCATGTATTTTAGAAGTGAGGATGCTGGCAGGGGAAGAAGTCTCTGGCTTTGATGACAGCAGCAATACTGACAACAAAGAACCATGCCGGGTGCTTATGCTCAGCAACTCATGTAACTCACCATTTTGGCCACTCTAGAAGGCAAGGAGCTATACTTGGGCTATAGATGAAAGGACTGAGCACCCAGAGATTAAGGGACTGTGCCTGAGCAAGGACTTGAACCCAGCACCGAGCACTGGCAATCCCCATGTTCTCAACCATGATGCTGTCCTGTCTCCTGCTGCAGCTCTTCACATGGCTGGGGCTTTGGGAGGGGAGCTGAGAGTTTTGGGGGTGGCTAGCTTCCCAAAGGAGGCCCCTGGTCTCTCAGTCTCTCCTCACTGGCTCTTCTTTTGGCCAGGATCCCCTGAGGAGCGATCTGTGTTCATGAAAGCTTCCCGGAAAATGCTGGCCCCAAGAAGGGCCTCTTCCCCTTTCCTAGATCTGCTGGGCTCTGGGGGCCCTGAGGACCAGCCTGCACAGCTGCAGCTTCACCTGGCCAGGACCCCCGAGTGGGGCCAGGACCTGATGCTGACACTGCGTGCCTGGAGGGTGCCAGACAGAGTCCACTCCCGGGGGTCCATCAGCCTGGTGGTGCGCTTCAGCGCCCAGGCCCTGTTGCACCAGGGTGGAACCCGGGAGCCTCTCTGGAGGCAAACAGTGCACTTGAACCTGGATTTTGGGAAGGGTGAGTATGAGATAGGCCTGGAAAGTTGCCAAGAAGGATGGGAACCTTGGGGTCATGAATGAAGCTGGGTATGGTTCAGCCAGATTCCATGGAGATCCCCGCACCCCAACACACCCACATGGCAGACAGTGAAGCTGCTGGTGGCAGGACGTTGCATGTTCTGTGCTGTACTCCGACACCATCCTGCCAGGGGAGACACAACAGTGACCTCTGGGGGTGGTGGGTAGAGGGTAAGTGCTCTGAATCTCTCTTAGACACATGCACACAAACATACTTGCACACACATACAGACTCACACACATGTTCTCTCTCACACATACACATACTCTCTGTCTCTCCTCTCTCTCTTTCCAGACTCCTCAAGGTGTCTTTTGTCTGTGCTTAGAGATACAGTTGCCGCTCTTGCTACCCTACGACAATTACAGAAACAAGCTGACAGATGAGAAACTGATCCGGGTGTCTGGCATTGCCAAGGTGGAGGATACAGGGAGGTCCATGCTGGTCCTAAAAGACATCTCTCTGGAGCCTCCTCACTTGTCTATTGAGGTAAGGTGTCTGGACAGAGATGGAGCCTGGGGGCCCTCAAACTCACCCAATCCAGGTCTTGGGCTCCAGCAGTGAACAGAACATAGTCCCTGCTTCAGACACCGAATATATGATTAAAGCCCAGTATGATGTTACCTCGTACCCTGCAAAGTGCAGGGCAGGGTGAAAGGCTTCTCAGAGGAGTGATATTTTGTGGGGGCTACACAGGAAGACACTGTACAGAGAAATGAGATGGAGATAGAGGCATGTTAAGCAAGGAAAAGGCTTGGCAGAGGCAGACAGACAGGAGAGGCATGGATAGGAGATGGAGTTGAGGAGTTGGATTTGAGAAAAAACACAAGTCAAATTCCAAAGCTGACTGCAGATGTTAATACAAGTGTGACAGGGAAGAGGGAAAACAAATGAAAGGTGAGGCTCGGACTTTGAGCTTGAAGATCATGTGGCTGGCAAGTAATTACATGAGGAAGGAACACAGGTAGAAGAAAGGTCAATAGAAGCAGAAATGTTCCCCATCTCCCCTTACCAGGATTTTTCTTCCCTTGAAGCCTCCTTTCCCCAGCCCCACACCCCATTCTGAAGGACTTGCCCTCTGCCTAGTCCCAGGCTGGCTTTGCCCCTGCTGGATCTGTTAGCAGCATGCTCCATCCCCACCCAGAGCAAGAATGGAGTGGTTCCACGTCATAAGCCACCTGGCCCTGCTGTCAGGTGGCCAGACTATGATGTGGCAGACAGTGGGCAGTGCAGACAAAGTGTGGTGCTGAGGTGAGCACCCTGCCTGTTACCCAGAGTCCTGGTTCCCAACAAGATCCAGTGCAAACACATGGGATGCTGAGGAGACTATTAATTGGTCCCCACCGGTAAAGGACCTAAGGATTATCTGTACCACTAGGAGAGAAGCCAAAGACATTTTTACCTGTTCTACTTTGCTGCCCTCATTAGAGTACAAAGGGTTTGTTTCTTTCATTTGAATTTTAGAGAAGTCAGGATGTGTTCTTGTTTTTCCTTGTTTTGTTTTGTTTTAATTCTCTTTTGAGCCAGAACGTGTCCCAAGTATGATCTGGGTGGTCAGAATTCATCTTAGTTCAACATTCATCCACCACTTGGCAGGAGCTGAGCGAGGCACCAGCTCTAGGAGTGAGTAGGATAGAATCCCTGCCTCCCACTCACAGGCCAAGGCTGTGCTGCCCTATGACAGATTCCCATGGGATGCACAGAACACACCTGGAAAAACTCAGTGTTTCTAATGTCAGAGCAACGTGGGGAAAAGATCCTGTCCACAGCCTGGGACATCTGGGTCAGGTCCTGGCTCTGCTATATCATATGACCTTGGCCTTGGAATGATATTGCTGATAGCATATAGATGGCACATAGGATACCACTTCCTTACCCTCTTCCTGTGTCAGACACTACTAATCCATCACAACTCTATCTGACTCTGGATTTGTCCTCAGGAGTCTTTCCAACACACCATTTCTATCAGCCATGATTAACAGATTGGAGCTGGCCCTTAGGTCAAAATCAAATTGCCATCCTGAACCAGATGGTGGGGAGGGAAATAGATTTCTACGTGGTGCCAGGTCCCAGACGATGGTGGCTTCTTGAAGCATTGTGACCTTCTAAGACAGGTCAGGATATGTGTTAACCTTGAATATTCTGGGCTCATATTCTTCTCACCCTGCAGCAGTGTTACCACTCAGTAAGCAGTCCCTGGTGGTCAACAGTGGGATGGTGGAGTCGGGTGACTGAGCTGGAGTACAGAAATCAGGCCAGCTGACCACAATATCCCACCTTCTCTCCGCACAGGTGTCTAAAAGGGCTGAGGTGGGCAAGGCACTGAGCGTCCACATCACACTCACCAATACCCTGACAGTGGCTCTGAGTAACTGCACCATGGTCCTAGAGGGAAGTGGCCTCATCGATGGGCAGATATCCAAGAAGTATGTACCATTTGTCTCGTGCTGGTCTCTGACAAGGGGTACCTTGTGGGGTCACAGGATGATCCTTCATCTCCTGGTTGGTGCCTACTCACCCCCGTTTGCCCACCCTCCTTGGGGAAGGTTGAGCTTGGTGGTACTGAGGCATGGGAGGTGCTTACCTACCAAGAGGGGAAACCGGATTACCCTCCCCCCTCACCCCCAATCCCTGACAGTTACTTAAAGCTTTAACAGGTTCTTTGACTTTCAGCATTGGGACGCTGGTGGCTGGACATACCATCCAAATTCAAGTGGACCTCTACCCCATCAAAACTGGGCGCCGCCAGCTGCAAGTCCTCATTAGCAGCAAAGAGATCAAGGAGATCAAGGGCTACAGGGACATCTTTGTGGCTGCCTCCAGGGCTTCTTGAGCCCTCCTCCCCAACCCTTACCCTCGCCTCCCAACCCCTACCCTCCCAACTGCCCAGCCCCTCCCTGAGCTCCACCCCTCCTCTTTCTCCCAACTTCATCCCCCTCGCCCCCAGTCCCTCCCCTCCTCCTCCTGATGCCCTTCCTCACAGTCCCACCTTGGTGTTTTCTACTCCGAAGGTTTAATGTTATCTTTGTTCCTTCTCCTGCAATGTTATCTTTGTTCCTTCTCTGTCCTCTTCCCGGCCTGCCTGGAGGTGAATAAAACTCTGTTGGAACCGCTGAAAAGACAATGAAGAAGTCTTTATTTATCACCTGTGTTCTTTCTTCTCCACTAACAAGCTCCTTATTGCTACTGGGTGGTCCTCCGGCCTGGCTGCCAGCTGTGTCCACTGGGCCCTCCCTAATCTTCCTGTCTTCCTTCTCCTGCTTTAAGATTCCCCAATCACAAAATAAGCCTAATATGTTCCCCTCTAAGTCAGCTTCTCTGGAATCAAAGTTCCCAGGTCTCTCCATTTAAATTGTTTTAGCAAGCCTGCAGACAGAGGCAGGAGGAAGGTAGTGGCCTGGGACGGTCCAGGGGCACAGGCCAGAGCTATCTAGCAGGACTTCTCTGCTGAGAGCATGGGAATGGCTGGGCTGGGCTCATGCAAAACCATTTGTACTCAGTCTCGATATTTGGGAAAGAGCAGAAAAGTGAACAGAAACAAAAGAAAAAATCACAAACAGTTCCCTGTCCCAGAAGAAATCTCTGATAACAGTTTGTGGTATATCTTTCTGTTCTCCCCCCCACACACACACACTCATTATGCTTTTCAAGGTTATCATTACATGGCTATCATCAAAAGATAAGAGATAACAAGTGTTGTCAAGGATGTAGAGAAAAAGGAACCCTCATGCACTGTTGTCGGGAAGGCAAACTGGTACAGCCACTGTGGAAAACAGTATGGAGGTTCCTCAAAAATGAAATATATAACTACCCTAGGATTCAGCAATCCCATGTTTGGTATTTACCTGAAGGAAATAAAATCGCTATCTTTTTTTTTTTTTTTTTTTTTTTTAAAGATTTTATTAATTTATTTGACAGAGAGAAAGATCACAAGTAGGCGGAGAGTCAGGCAGAGAGAGAGGAGGAAGCAGGCTCCCGCTGAGCAAAGAGCCCGATGCGGGGCTCGATCCCAGGACACTGAGATCATGACCTGAGCCGAAGGCAGCGGCTTAATCCACTGAGCCACCCAGGCGCCCCTAAAATCGCTATCTTGAGGAGATATTTTCACCCCCATGTTTATTGCAGTGTTATTGACAATAGCCAAGATATGGAGACAGCCCAAGTGTCTGTCAGTGAATGAATGGACAAAGATGTATCTCACGCACACTTGCACATACACACACACACACACACACACACACGTTATTCAGTCATGAAAAAGAAAGGAAATCCTTCCATTTGCTCCAAAATGAATGGACTTTCACTTATGCTAAGTGAGAGATAAATCAGACATGGAATGACAAATACATATCACTTATATTTGGAGTCTAAAAAAGCTGAACTCCTAGAAACAGAGAGTAGATTGGTGGTTACCAGGGGCTGGGGGGAGGGAACTGGGGAGATGTTAGTCAAAGAACTTCCAGTTGGTAGATGAATAAATTCTGGAGCTCTAATGGCATTGTGATTGTATTTAACAATAGTGTATTATATACTCAAAGTTAACAAGAGACCCGATCTTAAATGTTCTTACCACAAAAAAGAAATAACTACGTGACATAATGGGCGTGTTAGTAACACTACTGTAGTAATAATATTAGACATATAAATGTATCAGATCAACATGTCATATACCTAAACTTACACAATATTATACGCCAATTATCTCTCAGTCAAAAATAAAAAGCAGTTATTATAAACTGGCATATTTCCATCATGGAAGATTTGGAAACTTCAGAAACACAGAAAACGAGATCCTCCTCCTGGAGGTTTTCAGGCATGGTTCCTTCATCCTTGCCACTCCTCACCTGCTTAGTGGCTTTGCGGGTTCACTTGGCACCTCTCCCCAGCCTCTCCCCTCCTCCTCTCTCTTTTTTAAAAATTTATTTTGCAGGACGCCTGGGTGGCTCAGTTGGTTGGACAATTGCCTTCGGCTCAGGCTCCCAGCTCCACGGGGAGTCTGCTTCTCTCTCTGCCCTTCTCCTCACTCATGCTCTCTCTCACTGTGTCTCTCATATAAATAAATAAAATCTTTAAAAAAAATTATTTTGCTTTTGCAAGTTCCACCCTGTGTGCCCACTGCACCCATCCCCACTGAGTTCCAAGGGCATTTCTGTAGGGCTCTGTCACTGCTTTGTCACTGCTGTGCTGCATCTGGGTCCCACCCACTGAGGGAGACCTAGAACCTGGGCTGGCTCCTGCGGAAATCTGAAACCTTGTTCTGCCTGCCAAGTGCCTCCTCCTCCTTTGTTTAGTCATTGCTCTTCCTGTCAGGTTGGTCTGGGGGTGCAGAGCTTCCTGGCTGTGTTACTTGTGTCCCTGGAGGGGGAACAGTGGACAGACTTCCTACTGGGCCCTCAAGGGCCTTCGATGGGAGGGGATGGTTAGCCACTTCTATCTTCACAGTCAACCTTTCAAATACTTTCCAGTCTCCTCATCCAAAAATTAGCTTAAAAAACTGTACTCTGTAGTGTTTTCTGTGTGTAGGCAAGTCTGTCTGGCTTCATTTCCCTACTTCAGCTGGACAAGCTAGACAATCTCAAAGTCCTTTCCAGGGCCCAAGACCCTGCTGCTGAGCACCTTCAGAATATGTCCTTAACTGGTCCTGCTTCACCGTCTTTCACCCTCCGCTTGTATCAAAAAACCCAGTGTTGCTGGCCTCCCAGGCAGTGGTGCCCATGAATGAACTCTGAAAGAAATGTCTGGGGGCATAGATCAGGGGCATAAAGCAAGCCAGCCCCCAAGTCTCTTAATTGCTGGTCTTCCCCAGGAATCCCCTGTAGTGTTCATGGAGACCGTGGTGCTCATGTCCTTTCAGCTGGTAGTGTTGGGGTCCATGCTGTTCACTGTCATTGTGTGATATAAAGCAAAGAGCTCCGGGGCTGAGTCCTGGGTCCCTCCGGTGTGAGACAATACCAGCAACAGTAGCACAGCCAGCCCTCAGAGGACTGTTGTGAGGACCAAATGAGAGAGTGCGTTCTAAAGAGCTTTGCCATTCTTGAAGTACATTCATGCTCAAAGGTCCTCCTATCAGTTTAATCACCTCTCCTGGGTGACCGGCTCCATTTCTAGTCAGAGCAAGAAGGAGGAGGCACAGGAACACACATGGATCTGTCAGTTCGGGCTTCCCTTTGCAATTGTCTGTGGGAAACTCTCTCCCTCCCCTCAGATCTGGGCACCCATGGAGTCATGGACCCTGAGTATACAGGTAAGGAAATTGAAACATGGCTCAGAGAATACTGGGAATTCATGGTAGGGTCAGAAATACCATCCTAATCTGAGTTTTAGAAACTTCTGGGTACCCCACCCCCATCTTGGGAGAGCTGGCCAGGGGGAAGATAGGTGAGCCCACACTTGCCTTCTTGAGTGTTTCAGGATCTGCTCTGTGCCCTACCCTTGCAGGTCACAGACCTGCTTCCCTCCGGAGAGGAAGGTGCTCTTCAACTCTGCTCAGCTTCCCTGGCTCTCCTCCGCCTCCCTTACCCTGGACCAAGGAATGAGCTACTGTGATCAGTGCTGCCTCCTGCCCCCAGCACACACACCTCCACACACTCTCTAATGGTTTGTAGGAATCCAATGACAAGCTGAACCTGTGAGTCAGCTCATTAGCTCACTGCCATGAAATAGGCTATTATTGTCTGGTGGCCATTGGGCACCTTCCTCTTTGTCTACCCCACCTCTCCAGACCCACTCGCCCTCGCTGCACTCACCTTCTTGTCTCTCCTCCCAATTCAGCTCTCCTGCCTATGCCTCCGCCTCCTCCTCCCCTGGGCTAACCCATTTCCACTAATGTGGTAGTGTGTTCAGGCATTTATCCATTTGTTCATGCATGGGTCATCTTTTAATTCACTCTCTGCACTGGCCAGCAAATATGAACTGGAAAACTGCCCATCCTTCAGATTGTGCATTAAGCACTTAAGCAGGACTCTGGAGTCTGACTGACAGCCTTCAAATCTGGCTCCACTAGTTTTTAGTGATCTTGGGAAAACTGTTGAATGTCTTCAAGCTTCAATTTCCTCACTTGTAGTAGAGGAACAATAATAGTTCTATAGTAATAGAACAATAATAGAACTCATGGGGAACAGCATGAAGATTCAGTGGGATAAGGCACATAATGTAAGGCAGTGTCTGGAACTGAAAAGATGTCGCTAGTCTACTAGTCTAGTCTACTAGACTACTACTAGTCTACTAGTAGTTTTACTATTTGCCCCCACCATTAATAAGCACTAGGGATATATTAATAAGACTAGGCCATACCTTCCAGGGGCCTGGGGGAAAAATAGGTTAAATATTTATAATGTTGTGTATTAGTTGGCTAATAGGGAATGAAAAGGGGGTGCCCCCAAATGCCTGGTGTGGTAGTTGAGAGGGTGTTAGGAAAACTTCCTGGAGGGGAAGTGCTTGAGCCTGGATCTGAGAAAGTAGACAATTGAGAGAAGGACATTTCAGAAAGAGACTGACAGGTGCAGGAGAGCAGGTCTGCATCTGAGAACAGCAGGGCTTTGGCCTGAGTGGACTCCAGGCAGGAAGGAAAGATCCTGAAGGGCTTTGGGGGCGATGTTGGAAAGTTTGGACTTGACCCACTGCTGGATTTTTTTAAAGATATATTTATTTTAGAGAGAGAGAGAGAGCGTGACTGGGGTGGGGGAAGCAGAGGGAGAGAGAGAATCCCAAGCACTCTCCCCACTGAGCACAGAGCCCCACACGGGGGCTCGATTCCACAACCCTGAGATCATAACCTGAGTCGAAATCCAGAGTCAGATGCTTAAGCAACTGAGCCACTCCGAGAAGCATCCCGAGAGGGAAAGCGAGAGAGAATCCTAAGTGGGCTCCATGCCCAGTGTAGAGCCTCACACGGGGCTCAATCCCACGAGCCCGAGATCACAACCTCAGGGGAAACCAAGAATCGGATGCTCAACCGACTGAGCCACTGATGCACCCCAACCCACTGCTGGATTTTAAGCCAAGAGCAACTTGACTGAGGATGACTCTTTTGGAAAAAGGATGGGTGGGAGTTGTCCAGGCAAGGGGGTGCTTCAGAGAAGGCAGGGCCAAGGGCACAGGGAAGATGGGCTAATGTTAGGAGATAATCAGGAGCTGGACTGGCAGGGCTCAGCGACTGATGGCCTAAAGGAGGCCAGGAAGACAGAGAAATACAAGGTGGCTCCCAAAGGAACTGGGCAGGCACCATCCTCACTCACCAAGACCAGAAATGCAAGAGGAAGGGGAGAGGGGAGGCGTTCCATTCTGGATTAAAGGTATGTGTGTGTGTGTGTGTGTGTGTGAGGTAGTGAAATGCATATGTGCATGGATACACACACTGTAAGAGCAGACTGGGGAGAGGGAGAGTCGAAAATACGGGAGAGAGGGAACCCTCCTACACTGTTGTGGGAATGCAAGTTGGTGCAGACACTCTGTAAAACAACATGGAGGTTCTTCAGAAAATTGAAAATAGAGCTACCCTACACCCCAGCAATTGCACTTACTGGATATTTACCCTAAAGATACAAATGTAGTGATCAGAAGGGGCATGTGCACCTGAATATTTATAGCAGCAATGTCCACAATAGCCAAACTATGGAAAGAACCTAGATGTCCATCAACAGATGAATGGATAAAGATGTGGGGTGTGTGTGTGTGTGTGTGTGTGTGTGTGTGTGTGTGTGTATATATATTGTGTGTGTATATATATGTGTGTATATATACGTGGTGTGTGTGTGTATATATATACACACATATAACGGAATACTATGCAACCATCAAAAATTGAACTCTTGCCATTTGCGACAGTGTGGATGGAACTAGAGGGTATTATGCTAAGTGAAATAAGTCCATCATAGAAAGACAATTATCATATGATCTCCCTGATATGAGGAATTTGAGAGGCAGGGTGGGGAGTTTGGGAGTAGGGAAGGAAAAAATGAAATAAGATGCGATCGGGAGAGAGACAAACCATAAGAGACTCCTAATCCCACAAAACAAACTAAGGGTTGCTGTGGAGAGTGGGTTATGGAGAGGGGGTTGGGTTATGGACCCTGGGGAGGATATGTGGTATGGTGATTGCTATGAAACGTGTAAGCCTGATGACTCACAGACCTGTAACCCTGGGGCTAATAATACATTATATGTTAATAAAAATTATTAATAAAAAAATACAGGAGAGAGGGCAGATGGTGATGAGTGAGGTTCCTAAGGAGGGAGGTTAAGGGATGCAGAAAGCAGGAGAATGCACAGAAAAGGGTCCCACAGGAGGGAGAAGAAGTGTGGAGGTGGGGTGGGGGAGGGGAACTTTAAAGTGTCCCACCCACTCCCTGAGAAGAGCCTTTTCCCCTCCTTCCACCTGTCTTCTCCCATTTGTGCTTTTCTCCCCTCACACTCACTCCCAGAACATGTAATGTTCTTAATAGAATCAAGGTCACTCATTGGCATTCCCACCCTCTAATCTACTTCCAAAACTCCTCCATGAATCTTCCCAAGTTTGCGTCCTCTACTGCTTTTATCTAAGTTTCACCTTCACCAGCAGGTTTCACCCAAGACAATAGCTCTGCCAAAAAAGGAATACCACAAAATCATACCAAGGGTGATCCAGAGTGGGTTCCATTTGCATTTGATGTCTAGAAAGTGACTCTTCAGGGAAAAAAAAAAAAGGCCAAGCAGAGTTCTAGGCTTGAGAACTCTCCCAGGCTTCCTCAGTTGTGAGCTGTAGTCTTGGGACCCTGGTATTCTTTCTTGCAGGGGGCACAGTCCCCTCCGTCCCCTGAGAGGCCACATCAGCTCATCTCTCCCACCTGGCTCCCTGACTACAGCACAGCAACTGCCATGGAAGGCCCCATTGCCCAAGAGCTGTCAAAAGCTCACATGGCACACAGGCCTGAGAGTTCATTGGCCTCCACACGTCCTCTCAGCCAACCAACGCTGCCAAGAAAAACCTGAGGGCAAGTGAGAAAACCAGTTGTGATCTGCCCAGTAAACAGGTGGCAGTGCAGCAGCCACCCTGCCTTCGGTGTCTCCTGGAGTCTTGAGGATGGAAGGGGAGTAAACCACTCCAGAACCAGTTTCCTGAAGCTCCACACCACCCAGCTCTCCTGTGAGGAGCAGGCCAGGAACCAGAGGCAGCCACCATGGAGCAAGGTAGGGAAGGCCCACGGGGCTGCTGGAACAGAGAGAGAAAGAAGAGAGAGAGACCATAGGAGTCAAGGGGAAAAAGGATTCAGGGGAAGAAAAGAGTAAATAAAGAACTGAGGCAGAAAGAGCAGAAACTCAGGAACCTCACTATTTGTTGATAGCCTGAGACCCAGGAGACAAAGTGGAGGCTGGCTGGTAAACATAGCCAAACAGCTGTGTACCAGCATGCCTGCTTCCATAACCCAGTGGGACGGGGCAGGGCCAGGGATGAGTGGGTCAGGGATCCTGTCCTCTGCCACTTGCTGACTCTTTAACATTTAGCAAGTCACTTCTCTAGTTCCCAGCTAGAGAAGTGGGATGGGGGTGAATAAGAATCATCTCGAAGTTGTCTTTCAACTCCAATATTCCCTCATCTTCATATCTTCCCTTTTTTCCCCACTTCAGGAGGTCTCTTCCTCATTTTAGCTCATCTTCCCACCACCACTCCTCTCTGTATCAACTCCCTCTCTAGAAAGCTTCTACTGAAGAGTAAATGGTTAGTTGAAACCATTTATAAGAACGAACTCCATGCTCTACAAACTTAACAGCCTCATCTTCATTTACTATTTTTTGTTTAAATTTTCATAATTTTTAACTACACAAGAAATACATGGGTACATAGTTGGAGTAAAATAAAACAATAATTACAGATAAAGCTACAGTCGACTGCCTGCCACCCCCAACCTCAGCCTCATCTTGAGAAACCACTGTGATCATTTCTAACAGAAACTACTGTTCTAGTCTTTTGTCTGTAAATAAAGATATATATTCAGTATAAGACAAGCTTGTTTTTGGTGTATCACGGTATCATCATGTTGCACGTATTTTTCTACAGCTTGATACTTTTTCACTCAATAGAAATGTGTTGGAGCTCTACCTGTGCCATTTAGTATCTATAAATCTACCTCAAAATTTCCCACTTTGCAAAGTATCCCATAGTATGGGTATAAATAATTTATTTATCCAGTCCCATTTAAAAAAAAGATGTATTTATTTATGAGAGAGAGCAGGGCAAAGGGAGGGGGAGAAGGGAAGCAGACTCCCAGCTGAGTGTGGAGCCGGCTGCGGGGCTCAAACCCATGAGCCTGAGATCAAGGCTTGAGCCAAAACCAAGATCAGGATGCTCAACCAACTGAACCACCCAGGAGCCCCTATCCAGTCCCTTTTTGGTAGGCATTTAGGTTGTTTCTCATTTTCCAGTTATATAAGCAATGTTGCAGGGCACATTCTTCTGGATGCCTCTGTACTCATGTGGGACTGTTTCTCTAGGATAAATACTGAGATAAATTACTTTAAAAATTCTTCCTATAATTTCCTTTCTATTTCCCTGATCATTTCACTCCCTTCTCTCCTCACATGGAGTGAGAACAAACATGGCCAATAGTAAATGTGCCCCATATTTGAACATCTGGTATCTGGAGTGAAGACCGATCCCAGCATGATAGGCAGAGATTAACTTGACCCATGATATATCCAGAAGATGAGATTTGGCCTCAGTGCTTGCTGTCAGACAAATGTTGCCGTACCTGTTGTGTGTTCTGGGTCACATGCCCAACCTGAATTAGAGCCAGTTAGTAATGTCTGTCTAGTCATCTGGTCTCCAAAAAGAGTGAATTCTTTTCCCACTAGTCCCGCTGAGAGTGCGCTAGATGTCCTTTCTGAACACGAGTGAGGAAGAGCAATGCAGCTAGTGTTGGGTAACGGAAAGAGCACAGGACTTGGGCCAGTAACCCTAGGTTCAAGCTTAGATAAGAAATTTAATCTGTCTGAACTTTGTTTCCTCATCTCTAAGTGTGAATGACATAGCATTTCATCCCTCCAACATTGTGGTGAGGATTCAATGAGACAGAGTGCCTAGGATGGTGCCCAGCCTCCAATGAGGTGTTGGTTGAATTTGAAATAAGTGCAGAATGATTATGCAAAGGAGAGAGAACTCTATTCAAACTAACAAACATCTTTTTTTTTTTTTTTAAGATTTTACTTATTTATTTTAGAGAGAGAGAGCAGGGGGAAGGGCAGAGGGGAAAGGAGAGGGAGAAAGAATCTCAAGAAGACTCCATGCTGAGTGTGGAGTCCAATGCAGGGCTCCATCTCGTGACTCTGAGATCATGACCTGAGCCAAAACTGAGTTGGATGCTTAACTGACTGAGCCACCCATGAGCCCTAACAATCTTTTAGTACATACAATGTGCTGACCATTATGCTTATATTTCTTTTATAAGAAACACCATACCTATCCACCGTCACATCTCATTCCCACCTCCTCCCAGGCCCTGGCAAACCCTAATCTACCATCTGTCTCTATGGGTTTACCTATTCTGCAGATTTCATAATGTGAATCATATAACATGTGACCTTTTATGTCTGACTCCTTTTACTTAGCATAATGTTTTCAAGTTTCTTCTATATAGGTATACCACATTCATTGATTCAGTAACCATTTGATGGTCTCCATCTTTTGGCTATTATGAATAAATATTCTATCAACATTCATGTACAGATTTTGTGTGAACATATATTTTCAATTTCTTGGGCACATACCTAGGAGTGAAATTGCTGAGTCACATGTTAACTCTATTTTTGACTTTTTGAAGAACTGCCATACTGTTTTCCAAAGCAGCTACACCATTTTACAATCTCACCAGCAATGTATAGAGTTTCAATTTTTCCACATCCTTAACCAACACTTGTTATTTTCTATCTTTCTTATTAGAGCTACCCCAGTGGGTGTGAAGTGGTATTTAATTTGCATTTCCCTAATGATTAATGATGTTTACATTTTTTCATTTGCTTATTGGTCTTTTGCATATTCTCTTGGAGAAATGTCTATTCAGATCAATTGCCCATTTTTCATTTGGGTTACTTTTTTATTATTAGGTCATACAAATTCTTTATATATTCTTTTTTAAAGATTTTGTTTCTTTATTTGAGAGAGAGAGACAGTATGCATGCAAGACAGCATGAGCAAGGGAGAGAAGCAGAAGAAGAAGGAGAAGCAGGTTCCCCACTGAGCGGGGAGCCCAATGCAGGGCTCCATCTCAGGACCCTAGAGGCAACAGCTTAGCCAACTGAGCTACCCAGGTGCCCCTCCTTATATATTCTTGATACAAGTCCCTTATCAGATATATGATTTACAAATATTTTCAATCATTCTACGGGTTGTCTTTTCACTTTATTGAAGATGTACTTGAAACTACAGTTATTAGTTTCGATGAAATCTAATTTATAGTTTTTTTCTTTTATTGCTTGTGCTTCTATTTCATATCTAAGAAATCATTTCCTGGTTCAAGATCATGAAAATTTACCCCTATGTTTTTTTCTAAATGTTTTATAGTTTTAGCCCTTACACTCAAGTCCTTAATTGATTTTGAGCCCATTATTTTATATGGCATAAGGTAGGGGTGCAGCTTTATTCATCACAAGTGTATGAAATGTAATTAATTTTTGATGAATGTAAATGAATATGTCCACTAGTTCTAATTTTGTGTGTGGATTTGTTAGGATTTGCTATATTCAAGATATGTTATATGTTAATAAAAAAATAATAGTACATCTTCTTTCCAGTGTATATTGGCTAGAAACTCCAGTATAATGCTAATGGATGGGGAGAGAGGAGACATCCTTGTCTTGTTCCTAAACATAGGGGGAAGTACCTAGTTTTTTACTATTAAGTATGGTTTTGGCTTGGATTTTTCCCAGATAATCTTTTTCAGATTGAGCAAATTTACTTATTTTCCCATATATAATTTACTTGTATTTTATTGTGAGAGGGTGTTGGATATCATCAAATGTTTTGGTTTGTATTTCTTATAATCTACATACAGCTGAGACAAAACAGCTAGGCCTTTATCCTCATGGAAGACAGACGAAAACTTGACAAAACTACCTGAATGTCTCATGCTGATCCTGAAATTAGTAGGCTCTCAGTAAAAGTTTGATAAAATTGAAAAAAAAAAAGAGCATGGTATTAACTAAATGAAGCAATTAAGATTTTCTGTAAGTGATGCAGTTAAGTATGGCAGGTCAGTGGGAGATGGGAAGAAGGTTGGGTCAACTGGGGCAGGCTTCATGAAACAGATGGGTCTTCAACAGACCTTGAAGGACAGGTGGAATTTGGTTAGATATTTGGTTGGGACAGATGGAATGAGAAGGCATTCTAAGTTGGCTGTACAGCAGGATCAAAATATATGGACAGGCAAGGCTACCATTTGCTTGAGGACAGATTGGCTAGAGGAGAGAGTCCATAATGGGAGTGGTGAGAAGTGAGAATCCAAGTGTAGGTGAAGACCAGGTGTGGTAATAAATGTCAGGCTAAGGAGTGTGTCTTTTGTATGGTGGGCTGTGGGGTATCACAGAACTTTTAGAGCAAAAGGTTGGCACGATCAATTTGTTTTGAGGAAAGAAAATCTGGTGATGTGTTAGGAGGGGATGAGTAGGAAGCAGGAGATCTGACAGAGGCTCTTATGGTCACTAGGTATGAAGTGAGGAGGCCAGAATTGTGTAAATTTGGAAAGGGACGGGTTGGCATCAGAGATATTTTATTTTATTTTTTAAGATTTTATTTATTTATTTGACAGAGAGAAATCACAAATAGATGGAGAGGCAGGCAGAGAGAGAGAGAGGGAAGCGGGCTCCCTGATGAGCAGAGAGCCCGACGCGGGACTCGATCCCAGGACCCTGAGATCATGACCCGAGCCGAAGGCAGCGGGTTAACCCACTGAGCCACCCAGGCACCCCCAGCATCAGAGATATTTTAATATGGGTAAAGGGACTTGTCACACACGAATGGATAAAGACTAAGAAGGAGATAGGAGAGCCAGTTGTGCTTTAAAGCTTGTAAGCCCAGGTGCTTCCCCTTCCCCTTCTCCTTCTTCTCTTTTTAAGATTTATCTTTATTTGAAGGGTGGGTAGGAGGGAGGGAAAGAAGGGAAACACAAGCAGACTGCCCGCTTAGTGTGGAGCCCTATGCAGGGCTTAATCTCACAACCCTGAGACCATGACCCGAGTCAAAACCAAGAGTTGGACGCTTAACTGACTAAGCTACCCACGTACCCCTGGGAGTGGGCCTTTCTTTGACTGTCCTCAGAATCCCAGCTCCCAGGGTAATAGGCACATGGCATTAGTGGTGGGCAGAGAGTCAGCAAATTGCTAAAAGCATAGTACTACCAGATCTAGATGTGGAGGCTGGTACTGGGCCAACTGAAACTGTTAACTTGAGTCCAAAAGCTGGATGCTGGGGTGAATCTGGAGATATGCTAGGCTGAAGGGAGCGATCACACTTGACCAGGACTACAAAAGGGGTTGGATAGAGGCAGAAAACCATGTGTCTCCAGGAGAGTGTAAGCAAGATGCAGATAGAGGGTCCCAGAAGCAAGGAAGGGAGGGGAAAAGGAAGGAAGAAAGAGGCACCTGCATGTATGAATCTTCATTTAATCCTCATAAAAACCATGTAAGGCTGGTATTATAGGTTTTGTTTTACTGACTTGGAAACTGAGACTCAGAGAGGTTAAGCTTCTTTCTTAATTTTGTACAACTAAGTGGCGGGCAGGATTGGACCAGGCTCCACAACCCTGCCCTTTCATATGCTCCTGGCTGCCCTGTTGCAGGGCTGGAAGTGGTCCTCACAGACCTCCAGAGCTCCCAGAACAATGTGAGGCACCACACAGATGAGATCAGCTCTGACCGCCTCCTAGTCCGCCGGGGCCAGTCCTTCAACCTCACTCTGTACTTCAGGAGCCGGGGCTTCCAGCCAGACCTGGACAATATCATCTTCGTCGTTGAGACTGGTGAGGACCCCTGAAGGTATTTGTGTGTGTGTGTGTGTGTGTGTGTGTGATGTATTTAGGGAGATTCTGGAGGGTTGAAACACAGAGCTTCTGTTCTGCTTCCCTCCCAGGACCCCTACCAGACTTGTCCAATGGGACTCGAGCCCTGTTCAGCCTAACCGGTCGTCATGGCCCCAGCCCATGGATTGCCTCTCTGGAGACTAATGGGGCCAGCTCCATGGAGGTGAGCCTGTGCGCCCCTCCTGTGGCACCTGTGGGTCGGTATCTCATGAAAGTTCATATTGACTCTTTCCAGAGATCTGTCACAGCCTACCAGCTTGGGGAGTTCATCCTGCTCTTCAATCCCTGGTGTCCAGGTAAGGCGAGTGTCTGTGTGGGGGCCTCTTGTCTCTGCCCCCTTGTCAGTGCCACAGAGAGCCAGGCTCAAGGATTTCTAGACCCCTGTTCCTTGGCTACCAGAAACCTCCCAACTTCATGCACTCAGCATCTACTCCCAACCACCACATCTACTCCCAACCATCAGCATCTACTCCCAACCAACCACAAAGAGGGCGGGAGAAGTTGCTATTTATTTACTTATTTAGAATTTTAAAAACATGAGCCGAGCTGGGAGGCCTGGGTGGCTCAGTTTGTTGAGCGTCTGCATTTAGCTCGGGTCGTGATCCCCTGGTCCTGGGATGGAGTCCTACATCCAGCTCCTGGCTCAGCAGGGAGCCTGCTTCTCCCTCCCACTGACTGCTGTTTTCCCTGCTTGTACTCTCCCTCTCTGTTAAATGAATAAATAAAATCTTAAAAAAAAAATAAGACTAGTTATCTTTACTTGAAAACTATTATAATTCAATTTGACCACTATTAACATCTACCTTTACTATAGATTTTTAAAAGATTTTATTTGTTTATTTATTTATTTATTTGAGAGAGTGAGCGTGTGTGCACGCAAGTGAGAGAGAGAACAAGGGTGGGGCTGGGCAGAGGGCAGGGGAAGAGCAGACTCCCCACTGAGCAGGGAGCCGGATGCGGGGCTTCATCCCAGGACTCCAGGATCGTGACCGGAGTTGAAGGCAGGCACTTAACCAACTGAGCCACCCGGGTGCCCCACCGTATATTTTTAAGTTAACTTAAATTTTTTCATTATAAGTAAAATTGCATTGAGTGTGGAATGAGGTAAAGGGAAAGAAAGAAGGGAAGGGAAGGGAAGGGAGAAAAGGGAGGAAGGAAGGGAGGGAAGGTGAGAAAGAAAGAGAGAGAAAAAGAAAGGAGGCAGGAAGGAAAGTATAAGGTGATGAGTAAAACCTTATTCCAATCTCCAAGTTCCATCTTCCAGAGGAAAATCCTGTTCACACTTTCTTGTGCAGCCTTACAAAAATGTTTTATGCTTAAATAAATATGTACTTATACATATATGCATATGTGTGTGATTATATAATCATACCACAAATGGGATTATATGGTACATAGAATGCCCTGCTTTTTTCATTCAACAATTCAATTTTGAATGTATTTTCCTATCAATATGTCCTTTTTTTTTTTTTAAGGTTTTATTTGTTTATTTGACGACAGAGATCACGAGTAGGCAGAGAGTCAGGCAGAGAGAGAGAGAGGAGGAAGCAGGCTCCCTGCTGAGCAGAGAGCCCAATGCGGGACTCAATCCCAGGACCCTGAGATCATGACCTGAGCCGAAGGCAGTGGCTTAACCCACTGAGCCACCCAGACGCCCCAATATGCCCTTTTTAATGGCTACAATTACTCCACTGTTTGGATGCATCAAATGTTTTTAACTGGTCTCCTACTTATGGGTACTTTGGCTGTTTCCAGTTTTTGTCTTAGACAAACAAAGCTACACGGAATAGCCCAGCACTACGTGTCCCCACAATCCCTGTCATCTAAATCTACCTGGGGGCAGAGTAGTTATACAGACATATAGACATGGTGTGGGCAGAATGAAGGACAAGCCAAGAGGAAAGAGTGGGAAGAAGGGCAGAAAGAACTCATAGTAGAGAATGGGGCTGGTGGGCTTTTGGGCAGAGATCAGACTCAACAGTCTTACTTCTAGTTAGAGGATGTCCCTTCCCCTTCCACCCCCTCATCTACTGCTCCCCCAACCTTATCCCAAGGGGGCCAGGTGAGTGATATCAGAATCTGGCTGGGGGGCACCTAGGTGGCTCAGTGGGTTGAGCCGCTGCTTTCGGCTCAGGTCATGATCTTAGGGTCCTGGGATCGAGGCCCGCATCAGGCTCTCTGCTCAGCAGGGAGCCTGCTTCCCCCTCTCTCTCTGCCTGCCCCTCTGCCTACTTGTGATCTCTCTCTCCGTCAAATAAATAAATAAATAAAAATCTTAAAAAAGAAAGTTAATGAATTGAACTTAAAAAAAAAAAAAAAAAAAAAAAAGGAACCTGGCTGGAATCTAGCATCTCTAACCGCCTCCCACCACACACAACAAGTGTCACTGAGTGGCTCAGAGCTCTCACCCATTAGCCATGTGAAAAGGCCCTGCCACTGGGTCAAGGAGGACAGTTGTCTGTCTGTTTCTATCTCTCCCTCTCTTACACACACTCCTCCTGGCCTCCAAGACTGTGGATTTCAGACTGTACTGAGGTCTCCCCTGAGCTATAAGGAGGAAAGCGATATCTTTGAGGACTTTTTTTTTGTACCCTATCCAGGTTCCAGGGAGTATCACTATGGGACTAGGGAGCAGTAGGGGCTGAAGTCAGGCTCAGGGGCTACACCATGACCATGTCCAAGATATTGGCTGGGGAGCCCCACCCTGGAGTTCTGGCCACTGCTAGCCCCCACTGTGAGAAGGGATGTGTATAGTCTCAACCGTGAACCCGCAGGTCTCACCACACTGGTCAAAGACCTCAATAAAATGCATCTCTCCCGAGGGTCATCCTCCACCATGCAGGCTGAGTCTGAGGAAGCAAGGAGAACACTTTTACCTAAGGGTTTGGCAGTGCTTCCAGACTGTTCCAGGACACTGCAAGGGGGACACCTGTTCCCATGACCTTTGTTAGTTCATTCTCAGCTTTAAAAAGATAATTTTTTTTAAAGATTTTTCTTTATTTATTTGACAGACAGAAATCACAAGTAGGGAGAGAGGCAGGCAGAGAGAGAGGAGGAAGCAGGCTCCCTGCTGAGCAGAGAGCCCGATGTGGGGCTCAATCCCAGGACCCTGAGATCATGACCTGAGCCGAAGGCAGTGGCTCAACCCACTGAGCCACCCAGGCGCCCCAAAGATAATGTTTTTATATCATGAAAGTAATACGTGTTCATGCCAGAAAATCTGGAGAATAGCAATAGGAAAAAGGAAAAAAAATTACTATTAACCCCTTTTAGAATAGCCTTCAAAATCCTCTGCGTAAATATGTTTTTAACAAACATCAATTTATGTTATAACATTATTATATATCCCATTTAATCTTAATATACCATGTGTAGATTTTGATGCCTATATATACAATTTTGTGATCTTATTTTTTTATAGAGATTTTATTTATTTATTTGACAAAGAGAGAAGAGAGTAGGCAGAGTAGGCAGAGAGGCAGGCAGAGGGGGAGGGGGAAGCAGGCTCCTCGCCGAGCAGAGAGCCCGATGCTCAATTCCAGGACTCCAAGACCACGACCTGAACCGAAGGCAGAGGCTCAACCCACTGAGCCACCCTGGTGCCCCATTATGATCTTATTTTAATAGCGTACAGAAGTATGGCTATTTAATCAGCTCCAAGAACCAGGCATTTAGGTTGTTTCTAGCTTTTCAGTGTCATAAACAGCACTCAGATAAACAGCTTACCATCCAAATCTCTGTGTACTTCCAAAATGCTGTCTTTAGACTAAATTCCTACAAAATGAATGAGGAGGCTACTGCGAACCCCAAAATTCTGGTTTGCTCTTTTCCAATCAGGATTAGTTGAGTGTAGCAGAAAGATCATGGAATATGGTGTCATATGAATTCTGTGCACAAATTTCACTCTGTACTTACATGTGATTTGGACAAGTTACCACTTTGAGCCTGTTCCCTCATTCTTAAATGGGGTGAGGATGTAAATGTGCTGTGTGAACCAAGAAATTCCACCAAAGATAAATTTTTTTTCTGTTCAACCTCATGGTTGGATTGAACCTGTGGCTGGTGTTGAGGGACTGTAGAAGGTGGGTCTCTCCAAGAACCAGCCGCCTTCTGCCCCTCTTGGTGTCATCCAGTGCCCTCCCCAGACCTTTTTTTTTTAAATAAAGATTTTATTTGTTTATTTGTTAGACAGAGAGAGCAAAGGTAAGGGCAGAAGGATAGGGATAAGCAGACTCCCTGCTAAGGCCAGAAGCTGGAGCCCTAAACCCAGAGTGGGGCTTAATCCCAGGACCTTGAGATCATGACCTGAGCCAAAGGCAGTCTAACCAAGTGAGCCACCCAGGTACCCCCAGAGCTCAGTTTCCATGGGACTTTGTCTTCTGGGGATGGGAATGGGGCAGGAAGGGCAAAATGACTTCTTTGCTTTGTGTCCTCCCACTTTGATTCCTAGACGATTCTGTCTACTTGGACAGTGAGCCCCAGAGGCAGGAATATGTTGTGAATGATTATGGCTTCATTTACCAAGGGAACAAGAACTGGATCCGCCCATGCCCCTGGAACTATGGACAGGTGAGTCTCAGTCCTATTCACAGCTCACGGGAAGAGGGGAACAGGAGCAGGGTGGGAGGGTTTTCCTCATGCAGGGTTCACCCAAAACTGAGAAATGGGAACAGTAAGGTGTGAGATGACACTCCAGGGAGCTAGAGGAGCAGTCATAGTCAGTTGGAAGATGTTCTTTGCTGATCATGTCTGGTTTGGACATCAGGATCCAAGGGGGAAGGGCAGCTACAGGCACCCACCCTGGAATTCCTTTGAGTATGATGATGAGGATGAAGGGACAAGAGTGATGATGGCCATGATGGTGCCTGGTTTTTGTTTGTTGAACTGTTTCCACTAGGGCCCGCTTTGCCTCTCTCACTTCAACCTCATTGCCCAGGCCAGACTCTAGGATCAGTTCTGTCATACAGAGGTAACTTGTCCCTGAACATCTCAGGGACGTGCAGCGATGCATTTCCCTCCTGGTTAATATTACCTCTTTGTTAGTTTGATATCTTTTTTCATTATAAAACTAATACCTGACTGATTAAAAAACTTTACAAGAAACATCGCAAAAATAGGTACTTGGAGTATGAAGGCCACGCTAAACACTGTCACTAGCATGGTGTATGTTTCTCTACATTTTCTTTTATGTGTATATTCCAAAGCATGATTTTTAAATAAAAATTGCATTGTGTTCATCACAGTGTTTTACAACTCCTGCCTTGATGAAAGCCTGCCTCCCACATAAAGTTCAGCCTCCAGCAGGTGCTCCAGGAAGCCCAGCACCAGGCCAGGGAAGAGGGTTCTCTCTCAACACCGTTGCCGGGAGAAGACCAGCTCCCGCTGCCAGCTGCCTATTGGCTGGGAAATCCTGGGGGCTCTTGTGTCCATTTGATATGGGTTCCTCTCCTAGACCTACCCAAATCGAACTCTAACGCATGTGGCTGCAGCCACACAGCCTAGGCCCCCCAGGTGGCCATAGGTAAGATGAGATCTGGCAGCCTCAATGGGCCCCAACTGACCTCCCCAGCTCCTCACTTAGCATGGACAAATGAGGATCTAGAGAGCCCCTAGAGACAGGAGCTTATCATCATCTGTGAGCAACAGAAGTAAGCAACTGCTTCTTTCTGACCCCCCTCCCTTTCTCCTTGCCTCTTGTTTAGTGGACTCACATTGAACGCCTACTGAAGGCCAGGCCGGGTGCTAGGTGCTAGGAATGTGAACATGAATTCAACACGGTCCCTGAGCTAACGGTGTAATGGAGACTCAGTCACATAAGCAGGTCACTTACCATGCAGTGGGTATTGCAAAGAGTGAGATGGGCACAGAAGGTTCTGGGAGACCAGAGGAGGAGCATGTGGTTGGGCATGGAGCTCTCAAGGAAGAGAGGATGGGAGGGAGATGTTTGGACTGAGTTAGCCAAGTGAAGGAAAGTGGAGAAAATATCCCAGGCAGAGTGACACATTAGCCGAAACACAAAGGGGAGAAATGGTTTGGTCTGCTGCAACAGTTACAAGGAATCTGATTTTTGCTGAAGCAAAATGATGAGGCAGGAGGTGTTGAGTCATGAGGCTGGAGAGGTAGAAGGGGGCCGGATCAGGGAAGGTCTTATGTTTAGAGGAGGTGAGAGCTTTGATTCTGAAGGCCCAGAGGACTTCAAACATTTCAAAGCAGAAAAGTGAATTGATGGAACTGTCCCCTGAGAAAGATGGGTCAAAGAAGCCTCCTAATCCTATTTATTGTCCAGTGGGAATATTACATGGGAGTAAATGCATTAATTTACTCTCATTCAACTGTGGAGTTGAATGCATGGAATCCCTACTATGTGTTGGGCACTGTGCCAGTTCTGGGGCATAGAGTTGCAAGAACAGCTGGAGAGGGGGAACCTGGTTGGCTCAGTTGGTTGAGTGTCTGCCTTTGGCTTAGGTCATGACCCCGGGGTCCTGGGCAAGCAGTGAGCTTGCTTCTCCCTCTACTCCCTGCTCATGCCCCGCTCTCATTCAAATAAATAAATAAAACCTAAAAAAAAAAAAAAAAAAAAAAAAAAAAGAACAGCTAGAGAGAGACAGAGCATATGCTCAGGCAGGGAAGACAGAACTTGCCTCCATCCTACCTGAAGCTAAAACAGGCTCAGGTTCAGAGAAAGCCTCAGATAAAGTGGCATCCATGTCAAGCCTGAAGGACAGGTCAGCCTGCCTTGGGTGGGAAGTTTCTGTACCTCACATGCTATTAGTCATTCCAGAGCCCAACTGAGTCACAGATGCCAAGGCAAGTTGGCAGCAGCACCTGAGCCACAGCTGCCAATGATGAGCTGGGTCAGCAGCTGGAGGTGGAGGATGAGGCAACATGGTTTCAGCAAGAACATCCCATGGGCTCCAGGAGTGTGGGCATTGAAAAGTGAAGAGGAAAAGGAGACTTTTTAACCAGTCAGACTCATTTTAACCAGGGATTTGATTTGTAGGATATGCAAACCCTGTGGCTTGTGACCCCAGAGCTCTCAGAGCTCTGAGACCCAGCATCTAGCTTAGGATGCACTATGTGTCTGGGCTACTGGACACAGTTACCTTCCAAACAGGTCTGCATTCCACAAACACACTCTATTTGAGAGCTGGGCGGGGTGGGTCTGAATTTCTTCCCATATCTGCCTGTGCCAATTATGGGCGCTCCGCCCCGCTGCATCTCCCCTTGTAGTTTGAAGAGAATATCATAGACATCTGCCTGGAGCTGCTAGACAAGAGCCTGAACTTCCAGATCGACCCAGCCACAGACTGTGCCCTGCGGGCAAGCCCGGTCTACCTCAGCAGAGTGGTGTGTGCCATGGTGAGCTTGGATCTGGCTCTGGCTCTGACCACCCAGTGTGTGTCCAGAGAGGGAGGAAGCTGTGTGTGGGGTGGGGGTGCCAACTCACAGTTGCCCCCTGCAACGGAGGGATGAAGAGTCAAGAGCAGGGGCCCTCTGGCAAGGCCGATTTGGCTGAGACTGAGGACAAAAATCTGGGTAACAGGTTTTCTCAGTCGAGGTCTGAGTTAGCTGGGTGTGGGCCATCACCTTGATTAATTCCAAAGTGCAATTTTTAGGGAAGGCTGAGTGTAGCTCTGGTTTGGGAAATGGTCTTGTCTTTTCGAAATTTCCTTTGCTCTGAAGGATTTTTAAGAGCTCGAAAAGCTGAGCTCTTGCTTTGATGGGGGTGGGTAGAAATAGAATATTAAACTAATTAACAGTGGAGACAAGTTAGAATGACTGGCTGGCTTCCCACCCCACCCCTTCCCTAGCAGGTCTGGAAAGTCCCACGTAAAATGAGATCAAGGAGTCTGCTGTGTTTCGGGCCCACAAACCTTGTGAGGAAGCCCACACATTACATCTTGCTGAGGAAAAGGATGCTTTTAATGCGTCTGTATATGGTTTCTCTTCAGATCAACAGCAACGATGACAATGGGGTGCTCAATGGAAACTGGAGTGAGAATTACTTAGACGGGGTCAACCCTGCGGAGTGGACAGGAAGTGTGGCCATCCTGAAACAGTGGCATGCCGCAGGCTGCCAGCCAGTGCGCTACGGGCAGTGCTGGGTCTTTGCTGCCATCATGTGCACAGGTAGGGAGCGGAACGGGCCCCCTGGAGAAAACCCAAAGTGTTCTGGCCCACGTCATAGCCGTCTGAACCATTCTCGTTCCAGCCTTGCACAAGTCCCACCAGGGAATGTTTCAAAGGAAGTCGTTTCTGTAGAACTGTCTCATCACTGGCTTCAGGCTTCATGTGTCTGGGCTTATCTTAAAGGGTGGTTCTGAGGATGAAATTGCACCCTTCCCCACTCTTCTCTTCCTTTGGTTTTGGACAGCCTAAGAGCCTGGCTAGAAATTGTCTGGTTCCAGACAGGAATGAGATGAAAGGTCAAGTAATTAGAAAACTTACAAACTGATTATTGTCCTTTCTGAGCCTGGAGAGTGATCTTGACCTGGAAGGGAAATGTGCATCACAGTGGTGGTGTGGGCCCCATAGGGTCAGAGCAAGATGGCGGCTGAAGTAAAATGACCTTGAATTTGGAGTTGTCTCATGTTCAGCAGGTCTAGAGGCCTGACTCAGTCAAGGGAGATAGGGAATGAAGGAAAATGGGAGATCAGTTCTTCAGATAGGAAGTATATGTTACACTAGTAGAAGAAAATCTAAAAATTATGTATGGGAGGTGGGGGTGTCTGGATGGCTCAGTTAATCAAACATCCGACTCTTGATTTCAGGTCAGGTCATGATCCCGGGGTCATGAGATTGAGGCCTGGAGAGATGGCTCTGTGCCCAGCAGGGAGTCTGTTTGAGATTCTCTCCCTCTCCTTCTGCCACCAACACTCCCCACACCCTGCTTGGGTTCCCATACTTGCTCGCTCGCTCTCTCTCTCAAATAAAAAATAAATAAATCTTTTTTAAAATTAAAAAATAAAATAAATAAAAATATGTAATGGAGAAGGAAAGCCGATGGAAGTTGATTTGTAGGTGGCAAGAGGAGCAAGCAGAAGGAAGTGGGGAGTGGTGAATCTTGAGGCAACTGATACCTGGAAATAAGTCACATATTAGACATAGCAGGAGGAAGCCTTCTGCCTCACCCAGGGCCCAACCTGCTACTGGTCCAGACCTTCACCCTGCCCCCCGTGCCTAGGCTAGCTCTCAGCCTCTAGGCATGCATATCTGTGTACCTGACTTGGGTCATGGTCAGGAAACTCTTACTCTTGTTAGCTGGGAAAAGAGGCCAAATAACTACTTTTGCTCAGAGCACCCTCTATTCCAACCCAGGAATGTTAGTGTTCCTTGAGAGCTCAGGCCTTTCATGTAGATATTCCCTATATGACAGGGGCACCTAGGTGGCATAGTTGGTTAAGCATCCGACTTTTGGTTTCAGTTCAGGTCATGATCTCAGAGTCATGAGATGGAGCCCCGCATCAGGCTCTGTGCTCACAGTGGTGTCTGCTTAAGATTCTCTCTCTCTCTCACTCTCCTTTCTCCCCTCCCCACTGTGTTCTCAGTCCCTCTCTAAAATAAATACATAAATCTTAAAAACAACAACGACGAAGTTCCCTGCATGGCAAAGCCTGGTGCAGTCTGTGTGCTTATGTGTGCTAAGCCCATCTCTGGACTCTTGGGGAAGCCTAGGGACACCCCCGTGCCTTGATGCTGGGGAGCAAGTGCCAGGCCTCTGGCCAAGGGTACAAGGAAGTTTCTGCAAACACCCACAGAGGATGACTTCATGGGTTGATGAGGAAGAAGTCCTGAGCTCTTCCCCCTCTGCCACTGCGGAGCCGCACCTTGACTCGAGGCTTCGATTGCTCAGGGACAGGAAACTAGAAATTCAATAGCTTTGATACGGGGGAGCCACAGAGATATGGGCAAACGGGGGTGTCTGAGTCATCCAGGGAGCAGACACAGGACTGGCAGGCAGAGGATGGATTACTCTTGGGCATGATGGAGAGGGAACTTTCCTCCGCATGGAAAAACCTAGAGGGGAATGGCTGGGTCTGTATGTGTGAGGACGGAGAGGACTAGGGCTTTGGGTGTAGTTGTCTGGAACTGGGTAATGAGAGGGGTGGAGCCAGTAAATGGAGATTATGCAAGGAGAGCAAGCCAATTAATATGTTTATGAGAATCATGGCCCCTTAGTGACCTGGGAAGCAAAGGGTTGGGCAAAGTGGGTCAAATGTGACTTGATCCAACTGTAGCTCAAGCAGCAGCAGCCTTCCCCAAAAGGGCCACTGTGGGGTATATTAATAAGTGCATCTGTTTGAAAAATTGATTTTTTCATTCAGCCACACTTATTGAGTCCTTATTCTATGCTAGGTATGGTGCTTTAAGTACTCTTGGATACAAAGTTGAGTAAGACCTAGCCTTTATCAAATCCCAGGACTTAACAAATTCCTTAGCTCAATATAGCTGCCAAAGCACATTTGTTGTTAGTATTGTTATTTCACACTCACAATGGCTGTCATTTACTGGGGATCTCTTTAGTGCTAGGCACCGTGCTAAAATCTTGACAACCTAAATGGTGAGGCATGTGGACTCTGGAGGCAGGCTGCTTGGGTTCAAATACCAGCACTACCATCAGTTGGCTGAATAGCTTTGGGCAAGTCATTTAACTTGTGCCCCAGACTTATAATGGAGAAAGTAATAGTACCTACCTCATAGGGTTATTGGAAGAACTGAGGGAATACATATATGAAGAGTGCTAAGAATAAATAGGGCCGGGAATGTTTAGCAAGTACAGCTAGGATCACCTCGTGGGATCCCCCCAAATGACCTTAGGAGGTAGGGTCTACCATCATCATCTCCACTTTGCAGATGAGTAAACTGAGCAGCAGGGCGGGTCTCATACCCAGGTCTGGCACGCTGTGACCACTAGGTTATACTGATGCATAAACCTCACTAACAACTGCTATTTACCCAGCATCCTCTGGACTTCAGGCATATGCTGGGTACTTTCACTCAGGACCACCTGTGAGGTAGCATCATCTACAGATGAGAAAACTGAGGCTTGAAGTGACCAAGTGGCTCTTGTGTCTGACTCAGAAATGCATTCTTCCCTCTGCAGCACTGCCTCTGTTCAGAACGGCCTTTTTAAACGTCAATATATTAACTTCAACTTCCTAATGAAAAAAAATCACCAAAAGGAAAATTTGCTTGCATCAAAGATACACTTTCAATTTTTTGAACAGGTTTTTACTTTGACACTCATTTAGGTGGCTGTTATTTTAGGAATTTCAGACAAATCTCTGGCCTACCTTCTCTGCACTCCGGGTTGGCCACCCACAGCTCTTAGTCATCAGGCTTTTCCTTTTCTGGCCATCTACTCCCTGTGACAGGGAACCTGGAGAGAGTTCCAGCAGCTCCACCACCACCCCCACCCCATTTGTCAGGGTTCTAAGTCTGGCTCCCAGTATCATCCATCCCTGCTGCAGTTCCCAGAGTTGGGGTGGGGGTTCCCTTTGTCACTATGTCTCCCTCTCTCTTGTCACTCTCTATGTGGTCTGTCTTTTGTTATGCAGAAGCTGTTCAGTCAGCCCTCAGTTCTTTTTCAAGAGGAAGTGTTCAATAAATAGGTATAGATTTGGTGTGTGTGGAGGAGGTTAAGTTCAGAGTCTTCCTACGTCACCATCTTAGACCAGAACTCCTGAATTATACATTTTACAAGGGTGAATTTCATGGTATGTGAATTATATCTCAATAAAATTGGGGTTTTGTTTTTGTTTTAAAGCTAAACATCCTAGGAAGGTGCCTTGTCTGTTCCTGCCCACAGCTGCATGGGGCAGGAGTGGCAACGACTTGGAAGACATGAACTCTGACTGTGAGCAGGTCTATGGAGTATGATTCCCCTCCTCTGTAGACACCTGGGCCCAAGAGCCATGGTGGGAAGGGTGGTGGGAAATGAGGAGGCTGTGTTGCTCAGGACTGGGCCCTCCTCTCTGCATCCAAAACTACCCCATCTGTATATTTTTTGTATATTGGGTCCCTACTCTTGTCTTGCCTTGGATATAGGATTCTCTGCTTAATACTTTATTGAACACACCTAGGCTAGATGTCCACCTAAGATTTCTTCTCACTCAGTTGTGTAGTGGCCTCTATAAAGTACCTCATTGTCTTCATTTGAATACAACTGTTATTCTCATTGTTTTTATTGAGCCTTTAGCTCTTACAAAAAGAACCTCAGCCAAGTTCCTGGTGTATTATTTTGCTTCATCCTTTGGCTCAAACACAAATCTACTATTATTCTCCATTGATTTATGAGACATCTTGGGTTGTATGGAATGTTCCCTTACCAGGTTGTGGATTAATATATGGCCAGCACCTAGAAAAATGCCTGGCACTTGGTTAGCTTTACATAAATGTTAACTATTATATTTAGTCTGATACTGTTTTAATCTCAGCCTCTTGGACTCCAGAGGTCTTGCTGGGTCTCATTCACAAAGTGTTTCTGGTCATCCCCTAAAATTGACTTTTTTTTTTTAACATTATTTCCTTTCTTTGTTCCTTGGAGGGTTTAGGATTAAATTAATCATATTCCTCATTTCATAATATTTATCATAACAGATCTGCTCATGTCCCTTTTTATTTTATTTTATTTTATTTATTTTTTTAAATGTTTCCAGAATCTGATCACAGCTCACCATCTTCCTTGCCACCATCCTGGTACAAACCAACAACCCATCTCATTTCAACTATTGCTTCATGCCCCTTTTTAAAAAACTAACTAATTGGGACACCTGAGTGGTTCAGTGGGTTAAAGCCTCTGCCTTCAGCTCAGGTCATGGTCCCAGGGTCCTAGGATCGAGCACTGCATTGGGCTCTCTGCTCAGCAGGGAGCCTGCTTCCCTCTCCCTCTCTCTGCCTGCCTCTCTGCCTTCTTGTGATCTCTATCAAATAAATAAATAAAAATCTTTAAAAATACCTAACTAATTGGTTTTCCCTCACTTTTGTCTTATAACCCATTCCTATTCACCTCCCCCCATAAGAGGGAAACATTTTGATGTATTTAATATGTAACATTGTCTCTGAAAGTGCTCTTACAGGAGGAAAAATATATTGTTATAGTGCAATATATTGTCCAATATGTTTTTTGTTTTATATATTGTATTTTTCATCTTTAGAAGTTCCATTGGATCTTCTTTCTATCTTCCATTTCTCTTCTTATGTTCATGTTTTCTTTTACCTCCTCTTGAGCATATTTGTAACATTTAAAATAGCTGCTTTAATCCTTGTCAGCTCATCCTGTCATCTCTGTCATTTCTAGATCTAGTTCTATTGATTGACATTTTCCTGGTTATGAGTCATATTTTCCTGCTTCTTTACATGCTTGGTAATTTTATTAAGTAGACATTATTTGTTATTATTTTTTTGAGAGAGAGTGTGTGTGTGTGTGTGAGGAGGGAGAGGGATAGAGGGAGAAAGAGAGAGAATCTTAAGCAGGATCTACACTCGGTGTAGAACTTGACTGGGGCTTGATCTCACAACTCTGAGATCACGACCTACATTGAAATCAAGAGTCGGACTCTTACCCAACTGAGCCCCCAGGTGCCCCTATAGTAGATATTTTTTAGAGCAGTTTCGGGATTCATTGCCATTGCAGATAATGAAGAACAGTTCTAATATGACCTTGTGAAGGTATAGCTGAAAAATCAAGACAATATAACCTTCTGGGCTTAAGGAACAATTAAAGGCATAGGAGGGGAAGGTACTTTTCCCATATGGAAAATTTATGTGTCCAGGGAAAAATTAAAAGATGCTAAATATCATCATATTTAGATGCAGTCCCTTCAACTCTATTAGCTGAAGCTTTGACTATATTCTTCAGTATAAACCATGGAAGGGTGGCAGCAAAGTTGACCAAATAATGTCAACAAATTGAACTGGAATTTACACTGATTTATCTTTTATTTTTTTTTTTAAAGATTTTATTTACCTATTTGTCAGAGATCTCTCTAGGCAGAGAGAGAGGGGAAAGCAGGCTCCCCGCTAAGCAGAGAGCCCAATGTGGGGCTCAATCCCAGGACAGAGATCATGACCTAAGCCAAAGGCAGAGGCTTAACCCACTGAGCCACCCCAGCTGCCC
Source organism: Mustela nigripes (assembly GCF_022355385.1). Taxonomy (NCBI): domain Eukaryota; kingdom Metazoa; phylum Chordata; class Mammalia; order Carnivora; family Mustelidae; genus Mustela; species Mustela nigripes. The sequence goes on along the minus strand of NC_081569.1, from coordinate 61,930,216 downwards.
CACTGATTTCTCTTTTAAATGAGAGTCACATTTCCACATGAGGAGGTAATAGGGGAGCAGGGGACGGAAAAGAACTTGTGAGAAGCTACATGGCCAGTCCTGAAACAGACTCCATGGTTTTGTTTTTTTTTTTAATATTTTACTTATTTATTTGACAAAGATCACAAGTAGGCAGAGAGGCAGACAGAGAGAGAGAGAGAGAGGAGGAAGCAAGCTCCCTGCCGAGCAGAGAGCTCGATTCGGGGCTCGATCCCAGGACCCTGGGATCATGACCCGAGCCGAAGGCAGAGGCTTTAACCCACTGAGCCATCCAGGCACCCCCAGCCTCCATGTTCTGATACACCATTGGGATGTACCAGTCGAAAATGAGCTACACTCCTTGAAGACAGGGATGTCTTTCATTTCTGTGTATGCATTTAACCCATTGCCTGGTTAATCTCAGGGGCCTGACACGTATCACTGAATGAGTGCTGAATGGCTGAATGAAGAGACATAGTAATTCATGCTGGCAATGTGGTGTGGTGTATCCCTTGGGAAATCTGCAGCCTTCTCCCGATTCTGATATCGTGCCCACCTTTGTCTAAGCATCACTGTGTGTGCATGCAAGCATGTGCATACACACAAAAACACACACCTCCCTTTTACGAGGGACTCAGCTCCCAAAAAATTATCACCGTAAGAGTCACCTGAGTCTCATGTCAAACTGTGAGTCACTAGGACTGACAGTCTGCGGAAATCTTTTCCACAGGTTAAAGACAACTCATGTCAGCACAAATTTAATGATCATCTACTTTGTGCCCAGCATTATGCTGGAAACAAAGAAATGCAAGAAAAGTGTCCTCTGAGAGTCCTACTCCAGAGGGATGTGTGATCTGGCTGACAAGATCTACAAATGCAGGAAATCCCAGAGAGCTCCATCCATTGATAAAATATGTAGCAGTGACTGGGATTAAGTGAGAGCATGGGAAGGGAGGTTAGTGTGGTGTGAAGTAGGCAGTGAAAACTCACAGAGAAAGATGCACTGAGAATGAGCTGTTGCCTGGATGCTTGGCGAAGTTGCAGCAGTGTGGCCTGTTGCTAGAAGCATGGGGATGCTTTGAGATCAGAGAAACATGGGCTTAAATCCTGCCCCAGCTCTCCTCTTTCTGCCATGTGACCTCAACCTCTCTAAGCTTCAGGTTTCTCCTCTTTAAAGTGGGGATAACTCCAGTATTGTGGAGATAGTTTAATGAGATCATGCCTGTGCAGTGCCTGGCACTGTAATGATGGTGATGCCTTCAGCTGGCAAGGAAGACAAGCACAACTGGGGATGTGTTTACCAACAGCGAGGTCCCTACACTGTTGGTGGGAATGCAAGCGGGTGTAGTCACTCTGGAAAACAGCATAGAGTTTCCTCAGAAAGTTGAAAATAGAGCTACCCTATGACCCAGCAATTGCAGTACTGGGTATTTACACTAAGGATACAAATGTAGTGATCCAAAGGGGCATGTGCACCCGAATATTTATAGCAGCAATGCCCACAATAGCCAAACTATAGAAAAAGCCTAGATGTCCATCAACAGATGAATGGATAAAGAAAATGTGTTATATATATATACAATGGAAAACTATGCAGCCATCCAAAAATCTTGCCATTTGCAACAACGTGGATGGAATTAGAGGATATTATGCTAAGCGAAAGTCAATCAGAGAAAGACAATTATCCTATGATCTCACTGATATGAGGAATTTGAGAAACAAGACAGAGGATCATAGGGGAAGGGAAGGGAAAGATGAAACGATGAAGCTGGAGAGGAAGAGAAACCGTAAGAGACTCTTAATGTCAGGAAACAAACTGAGGGTTGCTGGAGGGGAGTGGGGTGAGAGGGATGGGGTGGCTGGGTGATGGACACTGGGGATGGTATGTGATATGGGGAGTCCTGTGAATTGTGTAAGACTGATTAATCACAGACCTGTACCCCTGAAACAAGTAATACATTGTATGTTAATAAGTTATCAATGGAAAAAAAAAAGCAGCAGCGAGGTCTCCATACAGGCCCATGATTCAAATTCAGAAGTTGTGGGCACACAGGGAGAGACAAGTCCATGACAGAGGATGAGCTCTTTGTGGGAGGACAAAGCAGGCAGGACAAAGGGAGCAAGAACCCAGGAAAAATATGTGTGTACAGCCTCATGCAGTTCTGGGCGCTGTTAGCTCCTTTAGTGATGTGGAGGCTAAAGGAGGCTCACTCCCCTCACTCACTCACTCCTCACCCTAAACATTGTTTAGAATGTTAACAACCATTCTTGCCCCACGTGGCCTCACTGGGACAGGCTGTTGTCCCCCATCCCAGGCCTCTCATAAGCCAGGGGTGGGAACAGAGGAGGGCAAATCCATAACCACTCCAAAGCTTACAGTCAAGCTTACTCAAAGCGTGGTGCACAGTCATTACGATAGCACTGGGTGTCAAGTCAGAAATCACCAGAAAGGGGAAGAGAGACCTGGGACACTCATTCACCTGTCTAGCAACAATGCACCAAATCAAAACAGGTCTGGCTCTGTGTTGTTAATGGCTGTATAATGGTAAAGATGGATATTACACAAACTCTGCCCTTAGGAGGGCCTACGTGCAAACAAATCATTACAAGCCGTGTGCTATATCTACCAGAGAACTTCAGAATGCTGTGAGAATAATGACCTGTGTTCAGGTGGAAAGGTCAGTCTGGCCTTGTTAAGCAGGAGTTGACACCACCACCAACATTCCAACTGGCTGTTTGTGATCAGTCAGGGTGAATTTCGGAGGCTTGCTTCCTGCTCTCCCTGCCCACCCTCCTTGGTGCCTCCTCTGAGTATCCTTTTACCCACCCTCCTGACCGTAATCTTAGCAGAAATGTGTTCTGTGCAATGGTCCCGAGTCATCTGATGCTCTCGCCTTCCTCCTGTCTCATGTTCCTTTAGTGGCAGCTTTTCCAAACTTCTCCCTCCCCTATGAGGCTGTCCTTTGTTACCTCCACTCACAATTCACCTATCAGCTCTGCTCCCTCCCTGCCCTCATTCCTTGGTCCTGCACAGACCTGCCACTCCAAGAGAGCACCAGGTTCCCCTTTGGGCTTCTCTCCTCACTGTTCCAAGGTATATCCAGAGATGTGCCCCCACCCTGACCTGGAGAGGCTTGGTGCCAATATTTGATCACATAGGAAAATGCTTGATATGTTTAATAAGGTGAAAATACTAGAGCACTGAACTGTGTGCATAATACTGGGAGACAGGCTCAGAATTGAGCACGAGCTCAGCAGTGTAATCAGGATTTGAGTGACAGGTCTGTAACTGCCTAGCTGTGTGACTTTGGTCGAGGTTGCTAACTTTTCTTAGCCTCTGAGTCTTAATCTTTAACATGAGGATAATAATAGCAGCTTCTGTGTACAGTTGTCCTGAAGGTAACTTAGCAACATGCCTGGCACGTGTGATTATTATTGAATCATTATTATTATTACTATGTTACTACTACTACTACTACTATTATTATTATTATTATTGAATGGGGTCGACCGCCAATGCGGGACTTGAAGGGAGAGGGCCCCCAGAACATTGGTGGTAGAATATTGCTGCACTTAAAGAGTACCGAAGAGGGGAAATATGGGGACAAAGCAAAAGAAGTTGGCTGGCAAAGGGAAGAGATGTCTCATGAATAAAAACAAGGTTGTACCTCCTTCCTAGAATTTCTCCATTGGGTACAAATTCTCAACTTTTCTAAGCATTTGTTACATAGTTTCCTTCCTTTTCTGCCTTCCTTTGTGAGGCTTTCCTTGATAAGCTTCCAAGACACCCATGGAAAAGGGGGAATCCAAACCACAGACCTCTTTTCTAAGAATTTGATGGTCCGAGTCAAAATCCTAGCTATTTGGCTTGAAGATGGAGATTCAAGGCCAAAAGGGAAGAGACCGAGTCAGGCCACTGAGTCTTGCGAAGGAGGTGTGCCTGTCCCCTCCTGCTTGCAGGCAGGAGAACTCACAACTTGCTTGGCCTTGGTAGTGCTTGTCTGAGCAACCAGAAGCTTAAACTTTGCCCAGAGTCTCTTCAATGAGCCCCAGAGAGGAGCTCAGGAAGGTGGGAAGAGAGGTTGGCAATATCACCAACCCATAGCCCCAACAGCTCCTGACAGGTCCTGGGAGTGCCAAATGAGTGGCTTCCCTGGGCTCAAAGAATCCATAGGATTCCTGAATCCATAGGAAAAATCCATGAGATTTTAATTTTCTCTTTCTGCAGTAATGAGGTGCCTGGGGATCCCTACCCGCGTGATCACCAACTTTGACTCTGGCCACGACACAGATGGAAACCTGATCATAGATGAATATTATGACAGCACGGGCAGGATCTTGGAGAATAAGAAGAAGGACAGTGTCTGGTGAGAAACAACCTCCCCATCTCTTTCTGGGGCAAACCCCTCCAGGAGAGAGTGGGGCAGGACTGCACCCATGAGCCTGCTGCCCTCTCATGGCCCCGCCACATTCACCAGTCCCAGGGCTCTGTATCCCCAACTTGAAGGCTGAGCCTCAGCTGAACACAAAACTGATTCTGCGTTTAGAATCTTCACATCACAAGACTTTTCTGCCCTGGGTGACATTTCCTTCTGTCATCTCTTTGTCAGCAGCACATACAGGGCCATGAGGCCCTGAGGGCCATGAGGATCTTTTGAAGGGAGTGAGAGAGAGATTTTAACCTGTTAGTTTGGGAAGTCTTCACTCTCTGTTCCCAGAAGAAAACTCTCTTCTGAGCAAGCTGAGGCTCACACGAGGAAGAGCTGCCACCACTCACCCATGGAGGTCTGATGGCCTCGGGTGCACTAAATCTGTCTTTCTGTTTAGCAGTCCATTTGCCCTCCGCCCCCTATTTTGCTCTGGAAAGAACACAAGCACTACAAACTCTCCCTTAGTGTCATTTGACATTGACTCCTCCGGCTTTTCCTTTAGGAATTTTCACGTGTGGAATGAGTGTTGGATGGCCCGAAAGGATCTCCCTCCTGGATATGGAGGCTGGCAGGTGCTGGATGCCACACCTCAGGAGACAAGCAATGGTGAGGCTGTTCAGAAGGTGGAACCCACTCCCACAGAATCTGCCCTTGCCCCTGCCTGACCCTGTGGCAACCAACCACTGTGGCTCTTCTGTTCTCCTCAGGCCTCTACTGCTGCGGCCCTGCCTCCGTCAGAGCCATCAAAGAGGGAGAGGTGGAACTGAACTATGACACAGCATTTGCCTTTTCCATGGTGAATGCTGACTGCATGTCCTGGCTTGTCTATGGAGGGAAGGAACAGAAGATTCACCGGGACACGAATACTGTTGGCAATTTTATCAGCACCAAGAGCATTCAAAGTGACGAGCGAGATGACATCACGGAGAACTACAAATACATAGAAGGTATGACGGAGCCAGCCCCCACCAGAGACCAAGCCCTGGGGACACCTTCCCTAGGAAACCTCCCAGCAGCTGGGGAACCAGATGGAATCTGAAGGACAGAACCTGGGTCCACTGTCTCCTCAGTTTTAGGATCCCAACTGAGATGTTCCCACTGCCTCACTTCCTTGTGCCCACCGCCACCCCCCGCCCCCATATCCCCACAGGCCAGTGAGCATTCTCCACAAGATGTTCACACTGACTGTAGGGCCACTGACAGGCATCCCACCAATAGCCTTTCTGAAAAGTTAGCCTCTGTCTCAAGATGGGAGGGGATTTAGTAAACACTATTCTATTAGTTAATTTAATGAATTTCATTTAACATATTGCCTAATTAACTTTGCCTAATTGAGTATTTGTAGGACAATCCAGACCACCAACCAGCACCAAGGCTAACATAAGGCCGAATGTTTACTCTGGACACCTACCTCCTGACGAGGTTGGATCTGAGACATGGGAGACCTGACAGGGGCTTCTTACTCAAGTCAGCAGGGGCGAATAGGCACCTAAAGTAGTCAGGCGTGAACTTATTCTCAAGATCTGAGAAACACCAACCACTAGGTTCAACCCCCAGGGAGCCAAGGGAAAGCATAGTCTTTGAGGACCAGAAGCTGAGTGAGGAGCAAGAGTGAATCAGGAAAATGGGGGACTGGCGGGTAGCTGAGCAGTGGCTGGGAGTGCTGGCAAGTAGAATTAATCTGTGGTTTGTCTAAGTGGGCCTTTGGGACCCACAGAGAAGCTCCAGAATCTGAGCCTAAGAAGGGGTTTTACACAGCAAGAGGTAAGCACTGAACACAGCCCAGCTGGCTATTTGCCATCCCCTTCACCTCCATCCACTGGGGGTTATCTTGGTTGGGGAACCCAGAACAGGTCCTGAGGCAAGGACTCAAGTACAAGTGGTTGATCTGTGAGGCCATCCAGCAAATACTGGCAGGAAGGAGAGTGAACAAGTGAGACAGGAGAGGGGAGAAAGCCAACACAGGGTGCCTCCTCAAGCTGGGTGGGCTTTGGCAGCATTTGCTAGAGGTCCACGGGGCTCCACTGTATTCTTGGGGGTTTGCAGCTATATTCCTGTGGGCCTGAGAGTGCTGCTCGGCTGGGCAGTATTTGATCTCCCACTCGGCCTGATGGCATCTGGGGGAAGAGCAGACCACAGGTGAGCTAAATCTAATTCACATCACTCTTGCTAAAGTAGATGCCTTGAGATCCTCTTTTGCCTGGAACTAGGCTTAGAAAGTGCCTCTGCTGGGGCGCCTGGGTGGCTCAGTGGGTTAAGCCGCTGCCTTTGGCTCAGGTCATGGTCCCAGGGTCCTGGGATCGAGCCCTGCATCGGGCTCTCTGCTCAGCAGGGAGCCTGCTTCCTTCTCTCTCTCTCTGCCTGCCTCTCTGCCTGCTTCTGATCTCTCTCTGTCAAATAAATAAAATCTTAAAAAAAAAAAAAAGTGCCTCTGCCTGGGGGAGAATGTGGGGACGCACTGAAGGGGTGGGACATACACTGGGGTCAGTGAGTGCTACGTGAATACAGCTGCTAGGATTATTTGGGAAGCTCAGGTGAGTATTCCTGCATACCCTGGCCACAGTACCACCTACAACTGAAGTCAGGCCTCTCTGGGAATTCAGCTTGCTTGAATTTTACTTTACTTTATTTTCTCTTCTCTTCTTTCCTTCCTTTCTTCCTTCTTTCTTTTCTTTTCTTCTTTCTTTTCTCTTTCTTTCTTTCTTTTTGTCTTCCTCATTTTGGGGCCTTTATCTTTTACATGGGGAAGTCAGAATAGAATCTAATGACCATGAGCACAGATTTTTGTGTTGGGCATATTTGGTTTCCACCTGGATTCTGCCCGTTCCATGTTGTGGGACTTGGACAAGTGACGGGACCTCTCTGAGCCCCATTTTACTCAACTGTATATGGATTGTATTGTTGTTGGTGGTGAGGATGTGTAGAAAGGGGGATCCTTATGCAAGGATTGTTAGGAATGCAAGGTGGTGCAGCCACTGTGGCAAACAGTATGGAGGTTCCTCAAAAAATTAAATATAGAGCTACCATTTGACTCAGCAATTGCACATTTGAGTATTTGTCTGAAGAAAACTAAAACACTAACTTTAACCTGAAACGATACGTGCACCCCCTTATTCACTGCAGCATTATTCAGGATAGCTAAGCTATGGAAATAGCCCAAGTGTCCACTGAGGGATGAATGGATAAACAAAATGTGATATACATACATATATATACACATACATACATACATACATACACATACATGATGGAATATTTTTCAATCACAAAACAACAATGAAATCTTGCCGTTTACAACAATATGGATGGACCTCGAGGGCATTATGCTAAGTGAAATGAGACAAAGACAAATACTGTATGATTTCCTCTCTTAAATGTGGAATCTAAAAAAAAGAAAAGAAAAGAAACCAAGTTCATGGATACAGAATACAGATTGGTGGTTACCAGAGGTGGGGGCGGGAAGGGAGAAATGGGTAAAGTAGGTAAATAAACAATTAAGTAAAACAGTGCTAGTGATTTAAAGAAAAATAGTTCTAGGCCTTCCATGGCACCAAAGAGAAGGTCCAGAAGGCCTTCCCTTTCTCCAGTGGGGAGCATTGGGCTCCCTGCTCAGTGGGGAGCCTGCTTCTCCCTATGCCCCTCCCCCCACACTGTGTTCTCTCTCTCTCTCTTTCTCTCAAGAAAATAAATAAAATCTTAAAGAAAAGAAAGAACCTGATGAATAGTAGGGAATGTCTGTTGTTGGAAATGAGGGTTTTAACAGCTCTGCAGTGTTTGGCCAAGGCTGTCCTCCCTGAGAAGGACAGCTAATACTGTCTCTGCCCTTCCAGGTTCTCCCCAGGAGAGGCAGGTGTTCCTGAAGGCTCTTCAGAAGCTGAAGGCTGGAAGGTCTGAAGACCCCCACCAAGCAGACTCACAATATTCCACACCTGAGCCACGGAGCGGGGACGGCCTTCGGGGCCTGAATACGCCTTCCCTTCGGCCTAGTGATGTTGTCCAGGTCTCCTTGAAATTCCAGCTGCTTGACCCTCCCCACATGGGCCAGGACATACGCTTTGTCCTGCTGGCCCTCAACATGTCACTCCAGTTCAAGGACCTCAAAGTGAACCTGAGTGCCCAGTCCCTCCTGCATGATGGCAGCCCCCTGCCGCCCTTCTGGCAGGACACAGCCTTCATCACACTCTCTCCTGAAGAAGGTATGGGCTCTGGGTCTGGGCATGGGGACAGTCTGGGTACACAGAGTGGGCTATGGAAATACCAGTGGAGACAAGCCAGATGCCACAGTTCTGGGGACAGACCTCTGTGACAACAGTCTTAATTTTCCCTTTGGTGCAGATTCCTTCCACCCCCTTCCCTCTTTTCTCTTGCTCCTCCTTCCTTCCCTTTACTACTTCAAGGAAGAAAGACTGGTTTAGTGGGGGAAGCCTGAGCTTTGGAGGCATATAGAACTTGGTTAGAACCTCAGCTCCTCCATTTACCAGGAGAATGACCCTGCGGAAACCATTTTGCCTCTCTTAACCTCAACCTCTCCAACTGAAAACCTAGAACCTGCTTCACTGGGGCTTAGTACATGTTGGTCCCCTCTTCCCCAAAGAAGGATCCCCCAGATCCAACCCAGGCCTAGTTGATTTTCCCAGCTACTTTCACCTCATCTTTTTGTTTTCTCCCTAGCAAAGACCCACTCCTGTAGAATTCCGTATTCCCAGTATAGCCAGTACCTGTCAACAGACAAGCTGATCCGTATCAATGCCCTGGGCGAAGAGAAGAGCAGTCCGGAAAAGATCCTGGTGGACAAGATCATCACCTTAGCCTATCCAGGCATCATAATTAATGTAAGTGGCCTGGGGGCTCCTGGCGATCTGCACTCGTAGGGAGTGCAGCCCTCTGAGAGTCTGTTCAGGAAAGCAGCCCCTCTTTTCCACTGCCTCTTCTGGTGTCTCCAAATACCTTCCTCCCGGAAACATGAGATTCATCTGAAAACACTGGACAAGGTATCCATCCTCTTGCACCACCCAAGTTCTTACGGGTGGACCTTGAGCACGTGCCATGGAGAGGAAGGGAAGAGATCCTTCTCTTGTGCCACCTCCCACTGCTGGCCTTCCCCAGGGTCAACATGAGGAACTATGGGCTCAAATGGGAAGAACCTGAGTGGAGAGAAAAGCACTGCCTGAGGTCAGCTCAGGTGTGATTTGCCATTCCTTGGCTGTGCATTCTTGGACAAGTCCCTGAGCCTCTGCTTCTTGAACTGTCAGATGAGAAGATTAGACTAGCTGGCTTCTGAGGACACTGCCTGCTGTGACACTCTGTGATCCTCTGAGTGGGAAGACTTCATGGGTCCGAGGCTCTTCAGTGCTGCCTCCCTGAGGCCAAGCAGCCTCCTAGATCCTGCCAAGCGAGCCTGTGGTGCCCCCTGGTGGGGCGCATCTGGCAAATCAAGCCACTGGAGTCTTACTCTAGGGAGTGTTTCCAAAAGGGCCTCCAGGTTTCCTGAGACTATTTCCATCTCTCTACATCCTTGAATGTTCCATTGCTCTTCACTCACACACTGGGGTGAAAAGAAATGAGCCCGTTATGTCATGAGGGAGAAAAGGGATGGAGCAGAGTTGCAGTAAGAAAGTGCTAAAGAAGATTCTCTCCACTCAAATTATGCATGAGAATCTTGGATGAGATCTTTGGAGCAGAGGAAACATCACTAGAGATCCCAATTTACCTGATTGTTCCATATGCTGGGTTGAAGGATATAAAATACTTCATACAAACATCTATGGACGGATAAATGAAGCACAATTTTACTTAACAATATCTCGTGTGGTATACACTGATATTTTCTTCTATTTCATTTTTTAAAAAACATTAATGACAACCCGTCAAGTTGGCTTTAAGCCATAGCTGAAAAAACATGGGCCACAGAAGTCCAGCTCTTCAGGAAACAGATCTGCAGAGCAAGGCCCTCTGTAAACGTTTGTTGAATTAGGGAATGAGATTAATCTTCTGCTCCCTTCTTCTCCTCTGGATCTCCCTGTTTAGGTTTTAGGAGCTGCCGTTGTGAACCAGCCACTCTCCATCCAGGTGCTGTTTTCAAACCCCCTCTCAGAGTACGTGGAAGACTGTGTGCTGACTATGGAAGGAAGTGGGCTCTTCAAGAAACAGCAGAGAGTCCTGTGAGTGCTGGCTGTACGTGGCCTTTGCCCCCATCTTATCTTGGGGTTCTCACTAGCCTTCTTTCTGGTGACAGGCACTGGGGCCAGTCTCTAAAAACTCCAGGAAAGGAAAACGGTGGTTGCTGAGTGGAAAAGAGCTCTGGAGTTCTCACAATGCCTATGGTCTTCTAACATTCTCTTTTCTCTGCTACAGCATTGGAGTCCTCAAACCTCAACACAGGGCCAGCATCACTTTGGAGACTGTCCCCTTCAAGAGTGGCCAAAGGCAGATCCAAGCAAATCTGAGGAGCAACAAGTTTAAGGACATCAAGGGTTACAAGAATGTTTATGTAGACTTGATGTTATAAATTCTAGAACAGTAAGCCAGATGCATGGATTTTGAGCAAGCTCAAATGCAAGCTGTGCCACTCCCCACCACAACAGAGGCTTTACAGGGCTCCAAAGGAAGCAGCAGAGGAGAGATGGATAATCCCTTGGGCCATTTGCACAGCTCCCCAGGACTCTGATAGGAGTGCAGGGACTCTATGGTGTCCAATCCAGAAGTGTGAGATAACACAGAGGTCTGAGGACACTGGCTGGACTTGGTCATGACTTACTGTCCTCCCCCTCCAAACTGGCTGAGAAGCTCACTGTCATTTTGTCATTGCAGTGACTAGTGCCCTAGTCCTAATAAACTTCAGTCTTTGTTCTCACCCTCTTTGCACCCATGGAGTCATCACTTGCCCTGCAGCAGCCCCTACCTGGATGCTGGGAGTGTCCTACTGTTACAATGCCCGAGTCCATTCCTGGGTGAGTCACTGGGTGCCCACTATATGCCAGGCACTGCTCTGAGTGTAGCAGAGAAGACAGTAAACAAAGAAAAGGCTTTGTCCCCATGGAGTTTACATTCTGTTGATGGTGGAGGGGGGATACAGACAATCGACATGTCAACAGGTAAGTAAGGTATCTACAGATGATGTGTCAGTCATGATCTACTCTCTTCATATCTTGGGGGGAGAAAGCCTATGAGATCTCTCACTTGGCCTTCCTTTGAATCGCTTTCCATATCACATCCAAGATGTCCCCCAATCTTAACAGTTCCAGCCTCTTGGCTCAAAGTCTGCCAGGACCTTGTGGTGCTGGGTGGACCTGGAATGACCATGGTTCCAGAGAAAAAGCTGGCTGACCAATGCAGTGAAGCAGATTTTTTGGTAGGAAATGAAGTACTCTCAGAACTTTCTATTGGCTGTAGCTGTGTATATGCTCCTTCTGGACACAAAGCATCTCCAATCATTACCTCGTCCCAGAAGCACCACTTTCTCAGGTTAAGCGCCAAGTTCTCGATGGGGAAAGCATGAAGCGTCTGCCCTCCAGGGACTAGCTCCAGGACTGAGACAGTTATGTTGGGCATATATTAAATGCACACACATGAAATAAATACTTCAATCATATATAAACAAACGAGTAAGTGTAACTGATCAGAGGGAGAGAAGAGGGTGTGGTGAGAATTACTTAGCGGGTTGAGGTCTTCTTCAAGAGTAAGCTGAGAACCAGAAGAACCTGGACAGCAGGGATTGGGAAGTAATATATAATTATTTCATTCTGTAACTGTTGCTTAACAATTGTGAAAATTGATTTCAGGAAAACATTGTGGATGGGAACACCTTACAGAGAGAGGGGGCTCTGAAGTACTTGGAACATTTCAACTACTACACCCTCAGACTCTTTTATGAATCTTGATTTTAACACTACATTCATTAACTCTTTCACTTGGCAAATATTCAGAGTTTCTACTAGGGGCTAGGCCCTGAGCTAGGCACTGAGGACAAAAGAAGGACCAGGGCCTGTCCTCAAGGAGCTCAAGTCTAAGCATGTGTTGGATGAAAAATGAACAGGAGGTTATAAGATAGAGTGATGAGAACTACTGTTGGAGTGAGTGTAGGGTGTTGTGGGAGCATGAGGAGGTACAGCTTGTCTAATCTTAGGACTGTGAATCAAGGAAGGATTCCTGGAGGGAGTGGTATTTAAGCTAAAAGACCAGGAGCTAGCCAAATAGACTCAGGGTCAAAGGGGATGGGGCGGAGTAAAGCAGTCAGGAATTGCAATCAGTCAGATAGCCAGAGATCAGATCTGGAAGAGATAAGAAGCAGAAAAAATAAGGCTAGAGACAAGAGAAGAAAAGTTTCAGGCAGGCAGTCTATTTAGACAGTGATCACCTGCAGGTATCTGTTTCCTGTAAGTCTTGGATCACAGTCATACCTGCAGTGTCAGTGCTTAGAGCAGATTTTGTTTTGCAGAGCTGAGCAGACTTCATGTGATCTGAGAAGCATGTAAAGGACAAATAGTTCTCTACCCTAGTCTGTCATAGGAGCTTGCAATTCCAACCAGAGTCATTCCTCTGAGTTAATAAAGCCTTCCCTCAATGTCAAGGTTGTCTTTCAACTCTTCATTTAACATTTATTGAGAATCTATGTGTTGAATATTGTAGGTCCAAGTGATAGAGCATTAAACAAAGCAAACAAGGCAAAGGATTTGAATAGATATTTCTCCAAAGATGATAGACAAATAGCCACAAAGCAGACAAAAAGATTCTCAATATCACTAATCATGAGAAAATTTCAAGTCAAAACTACACTGAAACATTAAAAGTAAATGCGACACAATTCTGTAATTCCACTGCTGGAATTAAACAAAACAAAAACATAAGTTTAGAAAGATCTATGCACCCTTATGTTTACTGCAGCATTAGTTACAATAGCCAAGATATGGAAGTAATGCAAGGGTCCATCCATAGGTGAATGGATAAAGAAGATGTCACATACACACACACACACACACACACACACACACACACAGAGGAATATTATTCAGCAAAACAAAACAAAACGACAGTGAGATGTTCCCACTTGTGACAACATGGATGGACTGAGAGAGGATTATGCCAAGTGAAATAGGTCAGATAGAGAAAGACATTCCTACATGATCTCACTTTCATGAAGAATCTAAGAAAAAATAGACAAAGCAGACAGACTCATAAATAGAACAAATGGATGGCTGGCAGAGGGCAAGAGAGTGGAGAAATGGGTAAAATGGGTGAAGAGGAGTGGGCGCTACAGGCTTTCAGTTATGGAATGAATAGGTCATGGGAATAAAAGGTACAGCATAGGGAATACAGTCAATGGTACTATAATAGTATTATATGGTGACGGAAGGTAGCTACACTTGTGGTGATCATAGCATAACGTAAAGACTTGTCCAATCCCAGGCGCCTGGTTCAGTAGGTTAAGCATCTGCCTTCAGCTCAGATCATGATGTCAGGGTCCTGGGATTGAGTCCTACATCTGGCTCCCTGCTCAGGAGGGGGCCTGCTTCTCCCTCTCCCTCTGCCTCCCCCTGCTTGTGCTCTCTCTCTCTTTCTCTCTGTCAAATAAATAAATGAAATAAAAAAAAAAAACAAAAAACTAAAACAAGACTTGTCCATAAGTCAAGCAGAGACAGTCAATTATCATATGGTTTCACTTAGTTGTGGAGTGTGACAAATAACATGGAGGACATAGGGAGATGGAGAGGAGAAGGAGGTTGAGGGAAATTGGAAGGGGAGATGAACCATGAGAGACTATGGACTCTGAAAAACAATCTGATGGTTTTGAAGGGGTGGGGGTGGGAGGTTGGAGGAGCCAGGTGGTGGGTATTAGGGAGGGCACGGATTGCATGGAGCACTGGGTGTGGTACGTAAACAATGAATTCTGTTACACTGAAAAGAAATTAAAAAAAAAAAAAAGACTTGTCCAATCCCTATACTGTACTGAACTAATGTAACACTGTGTGTCAACTATACTTCAAAAAAAGTCCTATGCTGAGATATTACCTTACACCCATGAGGATGGCTATCTAAAAAAAAAAAAAAAATACAAAAACAAAAACAGAAAATAACAAGTATTGGTGGGAATGTGGAGAAGTTAGAACTCTTGTGTGTTGTTTGTAGGCTTGTAAAATGGTGCAACCACTTTGGAAAACAGTATGGCAGTACCTCAAAAAGTTTAAAATACAACTACCGTATGATCCAGCAATTCCACTTCTCGGTTTAGATCCAAAAGAACTGAAAGCAGCATTTCAAAGACATATTTGCCCACCGTGTCCATAGCACTATTCACAATAGCCAGGAGGTAGAAACAACCCGAAAGTCCATCTTTGAAAGAATGGATAATCAAAATTCAGTATATACATACAATGGAATACAATGTAGCCTTAAAAGGAAGAGAATCCTGCCACAGCTACAACAAGGGATGAACCTTGAGGACATGATGCTACATGAAATAAGCCAGCCATAAAGGGATAAATACTGTATGATTCCACTTCTATGAAGTATCTAAATTAGTTAAATTAATGATATAGAAAGTAGAATGATGGTTACCAAAGCCTGAGACAAGGGAGCAGGGTGAGGGGATAGTAGCTGAATTAGTACAGAGTTTCAGTTCTGCAAGATGAAAAGATTCTCGTTCGAGATATCTTTCACAACAATGTAAACATACTTAACACTACTGAATTGTACACTTAAAAATGGTTAAGATGATAGGGGTACCTGGGTGGCTCAGTCAGTTAAGTGTCCAACTCTTGATTTCAGCTCAGGCCATAATCTCAGGGTTGTGAGATTGAGCCCTACTTTGGGCTCCACACTGGGTGTGAAATGTGCTTAAGATTTTCTCTCTTCCTCTCCCTCTGCCCCCTACCCATGATCTGTTTGAGCACATGTTTTCTCTACTTCTCTTTTTAAAAAAAAAAAAAAATGGTTAAAATGGTAAGTTTATGGTACGTGTTTTCTACCACAGAATTTTTTCTATGCTGTTCCAACATTTATAACCTTATTAGATAAATAATAGTGATAACAATAGCATCCATAACAATGTCAACAGGAATAAAAATCTCCATTGATTGAGTGCCTAAAAACAAACAAGCAAGACCGGGCTTCAGTCTTCTTAAGTGTTGGTCTATTTCCTATTACCTTTACTCTTGCGGAACAGTCCTCCAGTGATCCCAACTGAAAACTGGGGTGTTTATTGGGGCCCTTCATTCCTCATGGCTGTGGAACTCCAATTTTTATTCTCCAGTAATGTGAGATTGTCAGAAGATCTGCTCAGATTCTCAGGCTGTCATCTGCCAATTGTGAATCAGCAAATGTCCTAAAGGGAAAAGTGACATGCTGTTAGGCCCACCCTGCTCTGCTTCTCTTCTCCCTGAGATCTTGATCCCTCAAATCTGTGCTGCCCTGATGCTTTTAGGCAGAGTTTTGAAATATTTTATTCAGCTTTTCTGGTTACTGTCAACAAGGGTGATAGGATCAAGCTAGTCTGCTCTATCTAGAAGCAGAAATCCTTGAGATATATTTTTAAAGATGTTATTTATTTATTTGACAGACAGAGATCACAAGTAGGCACAGAGGCAGGCAAAGAGAGGGGGAAGCAGACTCCCTGCTGAGCAGAGAACCCCACAAGAGACTCGATCCCAGGACTCTGAGATCATGACCTGAGCCTAAGGTAGAGGCTTTAATCCACTGAGCCACCCAGGCGCCCCTTGCTTATTCCATTTAATGATGTAGTTTGGAGATTGTTCCCTATCAGTTTACGCAGAGCTACTTCATTCTTTTTCACATTAGCAGAGTTTTCTATTGAACACATCCTGTAATAGGTCTACCTAGTACCTTATTTATGAATGTTTATGTGGCTTCTGGTATTTTGCTATTTTAACTACAGTAAAATATTTAAGTATATCCATTGTACTATCCAGTACAATAATCAAACATGTAAAATGAAATTTATACAAGTATATCCATTGTACTATCCAGTACAATGGATAAATTTCATTTTACATGTTTGATTATTTGCATTAGAATATCTAGAAGTGAAATGGCTGAGTCAAAAGCAGAGGGATTTAAGTTTTGGGTAAATATTACTTAACTTTCCTTAGAAAGCTATACCAACTTAGGGGCACCTGGGTGGCTCAGTTGGTTAAGTGTCTACCTTTGTGTCAGGTCATGATTCCAGGGTCCTGGGAATCCCTGCTCGGCAGGGAGTCTATTTCTCCCTCTCTCTCTGCCCCTCCGCCCACTCCTTCTCTCTCTCTCTCAAATAAATAAATAAAATCTTTTAAAAAAAGGAAAGAAAGCTATTTCAACTTACATTCCTACCAGTACTTTTAGAGAGTAACTCCCTAGCCATCATTAACTCAGAAAGTTGACAAACTACTCTATCTTTGCCAGTCTGATAGGTGAAAGAAATAATATCCCAGGGTAGTTTAATTTTGCATTTCTATTAAATGAGGCTGGACATGTTCTCATGTATTTAAGAGACACTTGAATTTTCTTTTCTGTCATATCCTTCGCCTTTTTTTCTATTGATTTGTTGTTCTTTACTTATTGATTTGCAGATACCGTTTACATTAAGGAAAGTAAAAATTTGTGTTATGGGTTCTAAACATTTCTCCCAATTTGTTGTATATCTTTTTTTTTTAATTTTTTAAATTTATTTTCAGCATAACAGTATTCATTGTTTTTGTATCACACCCAGTGCTCCATGCAATCCATGCCCTCTATAATACCCACCACCTGGTACTCCGACCTCCCACCCCCCGCCCCTTCAAAACCCTCAGATTGTTTTTCAGAGTTGTATATCGTCTAACTTTATGGAGTTTTCCAAGTAAAAAAATTTCAAGGAATAAAAATTATCTATTTTTTCTTTATGGCTTCTAAGGTTTGTGTTATATTTTTAAAAGCCTTCTCCTCGCTGACTTAACAGTGTCTATTATCTTTTCTTCTAGTATTTTTAGGATTTAATTTTTTACATTTTAGAGTTTTGATCCATCTGGAATTCATTTTGGTGTATGGTGAAAGATAGGAAATCAATTTTACTCTGCAAGCTCGTTGTCCCCAAACCATTTATTACTAAGTCCTTATCTTCCCCATTGATTCAAAGTGCCACGTTTAGCCCATATTTAATGTGTTTATTTTGGTCAATGTACTTTTTCAAATGTAGTGATATCGTACTATGGTTTAATATCTAGAAAGCTGGTTATACTACATAAGAAGTCAGAAATGTAGCATGACAAGGCCCACTAGACAGTAAAACACATCTTAGATGTTTTCATCTAAAACATCCTTATATCTTCTTAGATCTTTTTAGATTATATCTGATATCTTTTAGAAATTTTCTTTTGAACCTTAGAATCAGCTTTTCTAGTTTCAGAGAAAAAGCTTGTTAGAGTTGTTATTGGGAATGCATTAAACTTAAGAATAGCATTCTAAGTGATCTTTTATAATCATTTTTTTAGTTGATTTATGGTTTCCAGGTAAAAATCACATTATCTTCAAGTAATGAAAAATTTACCTCTTCATTTCTCATAAGAATCATTTTCAGGGGGAGTAAAAAAGCAGCAGCTTCATTTCTCCTCCTTCTTCTCCTTCCTTCTCCTTCCTTCTCCTTCCTCCTCCTTCCTCCTTCCTCCCTCCTCCTCCTCCTCCTCCTCCTCCTCCTTCTTCTTCTAACATAATAAGATTCTTCAAATGGGCAATGGCTCAAAGTTTAAAAAGTATAAACAGGAGAAAAATCATCTTCCTACCCCATTCTCCAGCTCTCCTCCCCACAGGCACCTGGTGTTCTTTGTAGTGTCTTTTATATCTTTCTACAGGTATCCCATATGCATGCAGGCCAGCACGGCTGTCCCTGAGAGTGTTCCGGGTTGCACGTCTTAGATACCTCTAGCAAAAGCTGGGCTTCCGAAAACTAAAGAGGGCCAAAGAGGAGGTCCTTTCTTGTGTCTTTTCTCCCCCATGACTAGATAAGTTGAAATAGAAAAGACATAGGCCCTCAGTCCCAAGATAGTTCCCAAACTTCCCTGGAAGAGTGTTCCAGACCCGGTGGGCTTAGAAGAGCAGGGGCTCTGACTTCTACTTTTAGGATATTTATTTTTCACCAACAAATTCTACCTCTTTATCTGTTTAACACAGATGAATCCCAGACACACAGGTCTCTCTATTACCAAAATAGCCACAAACAAGTAGCAACTTAAAGCCCATGAAGTGTTTAGGGCCTGAAATTTGGAGTTGGATATGGGCCTCCTATTTATGGAGTCATCTCTTCCAGAGTCTTCCAGCATTGTCCAGGTAAGATCTCTGAGGGTCTCTTGAGACCATTGAAGTAACAGGCTTAGAAGTGTCCTCTCAGCTTCTAGCTGGCAGATCTTCCCCCATTCCACCCTTCACCCCAGCCTGGCATAAGAGATAAAATGAAAAAGGGCAACTCCCAGCAGCTGGCCCAACAGATACCAGTGGGGAGAGAGAAAGAAAAAAAGAAATATGTGTGGGAGCTCACAGGAGGAGTGGGAGGACACTCCACTGTTGTTCTTAAACCAATGAGAGTACCTCCATCATTTTCTCTCAGGACAGATTCAGAAAGGCAGCAGCACGGAGCAACAGTTCAAGCAACAGGCATTTTCTGTGGTCAAGTGGAAAAGAGCAGCCTATAGCCATGGGACAGGGTGAGCCAAGCCACTTCTCCATGAGGCTTACTTAACTCTCAGTAGCTCCTCCATCATAACGTGTTTTCATTAAGAGAAGTAGGATGGTGGTGGAGGTTATGGTGGTGTGACTGGTGGAGGTGGTGTTAGGTGCTGCTGGTGGTGGATGTGATGGTGGGTGGGGCTGTGTTAGGAGTGGTAGTGGGTGCTGTGGTGGTGGTAGCATCGGTATGGCTAGGTGTGGTAATACGGTTGGTTGTTGGTGGTAAATCGGTGGCCATAGTTGTGAAGACGATGATGACAGTTAACATGGATTTATGGCATTACAACATGATTATTCTCACTGGATTGTGATACACACAGGAGATAACCCTGGCAAAGCATGAGGGCATTATAGCCTCAAAGCTAAGTTGGAAAGAAGGGGAGGTAAGAGTCAGGGAATCCAAATTCAAGGGACAGAGGCCAACAACAAGCAAGATAATAGATAGAACCAGAGGACACAGAAAGCTCAGGAGCCTTTGCACAAGTCTGTTGTATATTTGCAAGACTTATTATAAAATGAGAACTGCTTGAAAGGCTGTCATAATACTCTCAGGTCCCCTCCTTGGAAAGTTTTTCGGGGGCTACAGGAGGCTGTGGGTTTGGTGAGCCTTTAGGTGAAAGAGCCAAGTATGATCTCGGGTGAGTTGGTTCTAACTCTCTGGGCCTCACTCTTGTCTATAAAACAAGAGAATCAGCTCAGCAATTTCAAAACAAGCTTTAAAAATTATCTGACAGTGTTTGAAGAAGACAGGAGTAGGGGTAAGCAAAATTCTAGGTTTTATCCATTGTTTTGGATAGGGACCAGAAAAGAAGGTCAACAATGAGAGCAAGCATTGCTCTTATTAATAATATAGTAAAAGTCTCATTGAATGGGACTTCCTACATGTCTGACACTGTGCTAAGTGTATTAATACATTAATTCATTTCATTTCTCCAACTCTGCAGAGAAGGATGATTATTCTAAGGAAGAGGAAACTGAGGTTCAGGGGGTTAAGTTACTTGCTTTAGGTGGCACAGCTAGTATGTAAGTTGACCTGAGGATCTGAACCTCAGTTTAACTCTGACTCCAGGGTCTCTGCTTTTACTAGATTTGTCACATTTACCTCATTTCCGTGACTTCCCTTTCCACCACAGCTCTGGGGATCAAAAACTGTGACTTCCAGGCAGCAAAAAACAATGAGGAGCACCACACCAAGGCCATCAGCTCCCGGCATCTCATTGTGAGGAGAGGACAGCCCTTCACCATCATCCTGCACTTCCAGGCTCCAGTCTATGCATTTACGTCCAACCTGAAGAAGGTAGCCCTCATTGCACAAACTGGTGAGTGGGGCAGGCCTGGGACTGGAGAGCTTCTTGCTCTAGGACTCCCTCAGGGAACAAAGGGGAAAATGGCCCCCACTGTACCTGAGACTCAAGAAGTCCTGTCCACCTGGGAAGGCTGTGGTGAGGATGAGATAACATGTCTAAAAAATAGTGTGTATTGGGGTGCCTGGGTGGCTCAGTTGGCTAAGTGGCCAACTCTTGCTTTTGGCTCAGGTCATGATCTCAGGCCCTGGGATTGAGGCCCTTGTGTGGCCCTGCACTTGATGGGAAGTCTGCTTGAGGACTCTCTCTCCTCCCTCTTCCCTCCCCCTGCTCTCTCTCTAAAATAGGTAAATAAATCTTTTTAAAAATTCTGTTTATTATGATTCAGAAGTTGCTGAGCATCATTATCACTAAGGGGTTCCTTTTGGTTACAAATATATCAGTTTTGTAGAAAGCCTGAATGGATCTAATCTAGGCTTATGGTAACACTTAATCACTACTATTTATTGAATTTGTACTGCATGTCAGATATTGGGCCAAGGACTTTACAGTATCACATTAAGACTTCACATCCGCCCTACGAAGAAGGCATACCACTATGCCCACTTTATACACTATGGATTTTTTTCTAGATGTAAGTCGATGAGCACAGAGAACCTGTGCTCTCCCCGCACCCTTTACTGCCTCCCATTACTGGATGGGCTGCTTCCATTCTCATTGAAAACCAGTTATTCGCCTGTTCCAACTTTGTGATACTTGACTTTATTACTCTGAGTTGTGACCAAAAGGTTCAAATGACCAACTCATCTCTGTGTGACTGCAGGAGAGCATCCTTCCAAGGCCAACAAGACCCAAGCCATATTCCCAATTTCCCATCTGGGGGACCAGAAGTGGTGGAATGCGGCAGTGGAAGACAGAGATGACCAGTCCTGGGCCATCTCTGTGACCGCACCCGCAGACGCCATCATTGGCCATTACTCGCTCCTGCTGCAGGTCTTGGGCAAGAAGCAACTCCACCTAGGCCAGTTCACACTGCTCTTTAACCCTTGGGCTCGAGGTGAGTTTGGACCTGAACCAGCCTGGGCTGCACAGGGACTCCAGGCCTCACAGCTGGGGCACAGCTCTGGAAAAAAGTGACTGTCCCAGGCCCCAGTGGGCAGCTCCCCCTCAGGACAACACCAGCATTCAGTTATTGTGGTACCTGCTCCTTGGCTGAATGGCCTCTCAGACACGGGACCTGTGTCAGTGTCACCCTTGGCACAAGCAGCCTGGGGCCTCCCACTGAAAGCAAAGGCTTATCTCACCACCAAACCCTGGTGCCAGGTCGGGGCTCTTTGGTCACACGAGCTGAGACTCACTGAGATGATCCTGGCAGAGCTGCTCTTTATTGTGATAGCACAGGGGCCGAGAACTGGAAAGTGGTTCTGGAATGGATGCAACCTGAGGAATGGGCTTCTTTGTTTCTCCCCTGGGTTCCCATAGTCTGCGTTCAGGGTGAATCCAGGTTTTACAGGACCTGAGGTCTATTTGTATAATTTAAGGAAAAGAACACAAAAGTTTGAATTGCTGAGGCCTAAAGTGGTCTGTGCAAGTGAAGGGCCCAAAGCTTCAGCTTCATCAGCTCTAAAATAAATCTGCCCTGTTTGGTTGTCTTGCTTCTCTCCACTTGTATGTTCTCTTACTACTGGCTGCTGGGTCCTCTCCACATTGTTCTAAATATTCGCTAGAGTGGCAAATGAAACAGCTAGGGGCCTATAACTCAGTGGACTAAGGGTGGGCTTTCCTGAGGTCAGGTGACCTCCTGCAGCCCCACCAGTGGCCACCTTTTGGCAAAGCCCAGCCTTGGCTCTTAGGGCTATTTCATCTAAAAAAATCATCGGAGGTGGTTGACATGTCCCAAACATGAGGAGGGCATCTCCTCTTCTTTCCCATTCTGAAGGTTGACTTAAATCTGCCACCCCTCACCTTAATCCTCGGGGCTCCCTGAAGTGTTTCTTGGGGGGGATGGGAAACAATTTCAACCAGCTTTCCTGTCCTCACTACCCAGACAACAAGTGCAGAGCCTTTTTCTTTCAGGAGTTTCAATGCCAGCCTGAAGCAGCCCTCATAAGGCAGGGCTGGAGACAAAAGGAAACAGGGAAGCAGACAAAATCTTCCCGGGCTTTTCCAGCCAGTTCCTAACTCCCTTTCTTTGTAGCATCTGAAACCCAGTGGGCTCCCTTTCTCCACTTTTCTTGCACAGGGTGGGGTTCTCCAATCCCCCTCCTTCAGGTAGCCCTGCCTATCCTCAGTTCAGGCTCTTATTTCCTGATCCAAGGGGATGAGCAGGTAGAGCAATAGAGGGGAATGAGTGTCCATTCAGGGGCAGCTGCCCCATGTGGGTAAATGTGGAGTCAGGGCCCCTTCAGCTGCGGGAGGACCCATGGCTCTTGACATACTCCCCTCCAAAGTTGAAGTCCCAGTCAGTGTACCTGCCTCGCTGACTTGAGCCCACAATCAGAGCTAGGCCCTCATGCCAGAGCAAAGACACAGCAAAGACAGCTCTGAAACTGTGCTCAGTTCAGTGGGAACTCTTAGCCTTGACTCCATGCCAGGTTTCTTGCCTCTAGGCTTGGTTTGACCTGCCTGGGGAAGGCCTCTCTACGTGAGTCCCTGTGGAGATGTCTGTGTTGGCAGGGGTGAATGATGGGCTCTGCTCATCTGAGAAGTGATTAAGAGATTTTCAGATTATCCAGGACAAGTCCCATCTTAGCATAGAGATGGAGCCTTCTGCACTCAAAAAGAAATTTTATATCCTATAAGTAAAGTCCTATTCAAAAGCAGAGAACTTTATAAAAGGGGGCCACACTCTGGGGAGGAAAGGGGAGGATGATGCAACCTGCGCTCTGATAAGGTACCTCCCAGAGCCCTGCAGAGCCTGGGGCCCAGGACCTCAGTTTGAAGTGATTTCATAGAAGTACTCAAGATGGAGGGACAGGAGTCAAGGGCTCCTCAGGCACATGGTTCTATGATTTTAGGCCTCAGATTCTTCAGGACTTCCTAATTTTTAATATCCTATCCTTCTGTTGTTTTGCATACCGTACCCTCCTCCCAGCAGATGCCTAGAGGGATAATCTGGAAAGCCTCTTCTCTTATTAGTAGTCCCCAGGAACCAGCCTAAGCACCCTCCTCCCCTACCCCACCCAGCAACACGTGCAGAGAGAGACAGTTGGCAAACAGAGCAGGTCTCCCTGACGCTCCCGGCTTCCTAGTGTATCCTCCTTAAAGCCCACAATCCTCCTCATGAACCCCAGCCTGACCCTTTGAGGAAGGCAGCAGGAGAGGCAGGAGAGATTGTGGGAGTTTCAGACCCACTTGGATGCCCCCAGGGCTTCCACTAGCTTCTACTTCGCCCAGCTCCACAGTTCTCTCTGACCCTGTCTTACCATGTGCTCCTCTTCCTTTCTGCTCACCTCTGTCAACCTATGTTTGATATTTTGGTTTTTTTTTCTGAAACACCATTTAAAAGTTTTTTTTAACATTTTATTTTTAAATAATCTCTATGCCCAACGTGGGGCTCCAACTTGTAACTCCAAGATCAAGAGTTGCATGCTTTACCCACTGGGCCAGCCAAGCACACCTGAAATGCTATTTATTTTTTTTCTTTTTTACTTGAACCTGTGAGATCTAACAGGTCCACTGGGAATTTCCCTGGGCTGTTGCCAAACTCTCTTGGGCCAAAAGCACTCTGGCTGCCCATGTCTTCTGGGAACCAGTAGGCTTTTTAAGCTTGACTTGTTCCCGTCTGTCTGGTTGACCATGTAGGCCACCTTGACTGACTCCTGGGACTCTGACCCCTGTCCCCACTCTGCATCAGAGAAGACTCTGGGTCCCAGTGGGGTCAGTGAGAAAAGGGAATTCCTCCCCAGTCTTCATCACGCCCAGAGCTAAAGGGAAGGCCAGCAGCCAAACCTGGACTGGGCAGGGAGGGCAGAGGCCTAGCTGTGGAGGGCAGGCCTAGCTCCCCACAGGCCCTCATCCCTGCCGGCTTTTCACCAGAGGATGCTGTGTTCCTGAAGAAGGAGTCTCAACGCAGGGAGTACGTGTTGAACCAGAATGGCCTCATCTACCTGGGTACAGCTGAGTGCTTCCACGCAGAGCCCTGGGACTTTGGCCAGGTATGGTGACCTCTGAGGAAGGGCAGTGATTGCCCCATAATCTTCAGTGTTCAGACCAGAGCTGGCAGATCCAAAAGCCTATAGATAATGAGGCCATTTCTTTTGTTGTTGCTGTTGTTCTTCTCCTTCTTCTTCTTCTTTTTAAGAATTCATGCCGTGAGTTTATTTACAAACATATTGAGTATGTTGAACTTGAGTTTGATCCATTTTTCAAAGAGAATGCACATCTCAAAATGCTCTCTTCCATGTCTGTTTAATGGATTAATTTAAACACCTTATTTCTTAAGCAGTTAGTGTCTTACTACAAAATAAGGTGAAGGAAATCCAGCCCCAAGTATATAGTCATCATAACTAGTAAATGCTGCTTGTTTTCTACTGAAAATGGCAAATCCTTCCCTGAGCCCGCCTCACAGTGGCTCCTACAGACCACAGAGGTTGTGAACCTCCAGATGCTGTATCCCAGCACAGCGCTCTTGGAAGTTCTGTGAAAGGTGCAGAGACCCAAGATGGACGAAATGGTGGCGCCACACAGAATCCTCCTTTTCTCACAACCTTGTTTCCTGGTGTGTCAGTGAGGCTTCTTTTGGCCATTTCCGCCATGTGGTGCCTCTTTCCTCAGGGCCACGTCAGACCAGCCTCCACAGCTTCCAGAGCTATCTTCCTAAAGGCCACAGCAGATCAACACTCTGTTAAATCCCCACTGTCTACAGGATAAAAAGTAAATGCCCTGGCTTGACCCCTAAGGCCCTTCAGAGCCAGGCCACTGCTTTCCTTTCCTCAAGAGCCCCTCCATGCAGCAGCTTCTGGCCATCCCCTGAACAAACAGGCTCAATATGACTGGAATACCTTCCCTCCTTTATCACCCCAGAAAATTCCTACCCATCTTTTAAGACCATCAGAATGTTTTCCTCAGCCCCCAAAGATAAGAGTGACTCTTCTCACTATGCCCTCTGCTCTGGGCTGACATCTTTCCTAGAACACTGGCCGTGTTCCTGAGATCCATAGTCTAAGTGCCTACATGACCCTCTCTGCTCCTAAATGTGGATTCCTCAAGAGCAAGAGCTGTCTTGGGTCTCCTCCCCATGTGGGTCAGTCCTAGAAGGAGATGTAGGAGCACACGAAATGGCAAATAACAGAAATGAGCTGATACAACTCTGGTCCTCAATGGCTCCCACCCTGTTGGGAATTCAGACAACAGAAAAGGCAAAGGATGGGACTGCGTGGACTCAGGGACCAGGGGGGATGGTGGAGGGAGGGAAAAGCCAGAACTCCCACAGGAGACAAGAAGGCAAGGCTGGAAGGAATGGAACCTGAGTCTGGAAGAAGTCTGAGGTGATGGTGGGGGGATGAGTATGCAACCTGGAAGTCTTCATCATGGTCCTATGTGCTCCTTGCAGTTTGAGAGCAGTGTCATCAACCTCAGCCTCCGCTTACTGAGTGTGGACAAGCAGGTGGAGGAGTGGGGCAACCCTGAGCATGTGACCTGTATTTTGGGTGCCTTGGTAAGTGAGTTGGGGAGGGAGGGGAGTCCTCTGCTAGAGCTGCCTACATTTATGGCCCTGGAAATCTTCAAATCACAAATGGTACCTTCCTCCTAGGATGTGGGGGCCAGTTCCTAGAGACAGTCTCAGTGAGGAGGGAGGGCAGTAGTATCCACAAGGGAGAGAAAAGCAAAGGGAAGTGTCATCCCTTGGGACACAAGCCAGGAGGACTAAAACTGGCCCGGATTTCCTCAGAGCACTCCTCCTTCCTTTTCCTCCTCCCATCAGCCCAACCTGCAGGCTTAAGTCCATGGGAGGGAGGGGATAGGATCTAACTTGCCCAGTGTTTGCTGTTCAAGTGGTCATTTGTTTTCATTTCTAAATTATTCCTAAGAATATACAGACCATGAAGGTAGTTTGGGGCTTCCTACTATCCCTAAATGTCCCTTCAGAGGAATTGTGATTTCCTCATTTCTGCTCATGCCTCTGGACTCCCCTCTGAAGAGGTGGACGAGGACAAGGTCAACCTGTGAGGAGGAGGAAGCTTGGGATAAGTGGGCCTTGAGGCCCCAAGTGCAAATGCTCTCAAAGGAATCAGGGTCAGGCAAATGAGGGAGTAGTGAAACCAGCCGCCAATGAGAGGCAGCTCTCTGGCTTTTCTTAGGATGTGAACTTTGCTTGCCAATGTGGTCCATGAATCCCTGGCTTCCAGAGGGCTAGAGAGAAAGGAGAATTTCCCAGGCCCCACTCCTAGAAATTATAAGCCAATGGGTAGGGTGAAACCCAGGAGTATCCAGACGATTCTGATACAGGTAGTCTAAGCCCTCCTTACTCCCTGCCCCTCCTCCAGAGGCTGTTCTGTCCTGGGCCCCACATAACATGTGCTCATTTCCATAAACAGCTGCATGCTCTCAAGGAGAAGAGTGTCCTGCCCCCAACAAAGGCCGCCACTGCCCAGGAAGGGGCCTTGCTGAGCAAGCGCCGGGGCAGTGTGCCCATCCTGCGGCAGTGGGTCACAGGCCAAGGACGACCTGTGTACGACAGTCAGGCCTGGGTGTTCGCCGCAGTTGCCTGCACAGGTACAGAGCTGGTTTGCCTGCTGCACTCCTGGGTCACCTTGGCTACTGTACAGCGTGTCCGCCCTGCCTTTTGGGTTTCCCCATGCTTTTGCCCTGAAACTTTCCCTCCTCATGCTCCAGGACAGCAAACCCCAGTGCTCTATTATACATTGTGCAAGCCTTGCCCTGCTGTAGACTCTGCCTGCTGCATACACTTTAAGTGTCTCATCTCTCGGCCTTCAAGTACCCTGTGTGTGTGTGTCAGTCCTACCTGCCAGGTGCCGGTGTCCCTCCTCTTTCCACAGCATCAGGCGGCATTTAAGACCGTGCCTTCCCAGAGGAGACACTGAAAACTCTAGCTATACATACACAGGCCTCTCTGGCACCCCCTGACTCTTTGGTCCCTTCCACACAGTGCTGCGATGCCTGGGAATCCCTGCCCGTGTTATTACCACGTTCACTTCAGCCCAGGGAACTGGCGGACGCTTGTTGGTGGATGAATACTACAATGAGGAGGGCCTTCAGAATGGAGAAGGCCAAGGAGGCAGAATCTGGTGAGAAGCCCAAGCAGGATGAGGTCCCAGACATGGAAGGTTTCCAAACCCACATGGTATAACCTCATGACAACCCCCTCCCACACTCTGAGTGACCTAGCACTGAGAGGAGGCCCTCAAGATTCTTGTAGCCAGGATGCTCCCAGCACCTCCCCTCCACCCCTAGAGTGTTGCAGCCACTTTTACAGACTCCTCCCGTCCCCATGGCAATAATGACTCTGCCATCTCTAGTCCTCTTTAGGACCACTTTCTTCCTCACTTGAATTACTCCTTTGGTGCCTTCAGGATCTTCCAGACTTCCACGGAGTGCTGGATGACCCGGCCTGCTTTGCCCCCAGGTTATGATGGATGGCAGATTCTGTACCCATGTGTTTCCAATGGAGGTGGAGGTAATGGCTGGGGGTAGACCCACTACCATCCTGGGCTGCACAAAGCTGTGCAAGCAAGAAGTCCCTCAAAAACAGGAGCAGCAGGAGGTCCAAAGGGGGTCTGTGTCTTCTAAAACAGGAGAAGTAGAACGAGTGATAGTGGCCAACAGAATGCTCACCTGAAGTCTGAAGCAGGCTCAAGGGAACAAAGGTGTTAACCATCTAGGCCCAAGGCCATGGGGAGACTTGTCCTATCTCAGAGCAATGGGCGAGGGAGCAGAGTCTCAGTGAAGGGTAAAAGGCCTTAAGATAGCTGGTGGATGTGCTGGGTTAGGGGCTTGTGAGAAGAAATCTCCAGGAGCCATACAAGGACTGCTCTTCCTTCCTCAGCAGCAGAACAGTAACAGAGCCTGGCATAAAGGAAGCGCTCAATAAAGGTGACCTGTTCTTATCATATCCGTAGTAGAGCTGGCTAAGGAACTCGGCTTTACTACATTCCTCTGAGGTTCTTCCTGCCCAGTTTCTGAGAGGTCTCCTGCCATAAGCCATGACCAAAAAGTAATGTAACTAAATAATTGTGAATTTCACTACTGCAGTGCCCTTCCAGAAACTCTGCCTTGTGCCCACCTCTGACCTTGATCTCAGGGAAGGGAAAATAGGGTATAGGATAGAGACTGAGGTTATACAGCTCTGACTCAAAGGTCTGGGTACAGTTCCTCTGGCTCACTGAACTTTTTCTCCCTCAGTCCTGGGGTCCTGTGATCTGACCCCTGTCAAAGCAGTCAAGGAGGGGACACTAAGCCTGACCCCTGGAGTATCAGACCTTTTTGCTGCAGTAAATGCATCGTGTGTGGTCTGGAAGTGTCGGGAGGACGGCGCACTGGAGCTGACCAACTCCAACACTAAGTATGTTGGCAACAACATTAGCACCAAGGGTGTGGGCAGCAACCGCTGTGAGGACATCACTCAGAACTACAAGTATCCTGAAGGTACTGGGCAGGGGAGGGCCCCAGGCTTCTCAGCACCTGAAACGCCAACAGAGGGTAAGGGATGGGCCAGGAAGATGCAGGCCAGAGAGACTCACAGTCTTCTCCCCATCATATAAAATAGGATTTTGTAACCCCATTTGATACCATCAGCATTTGGGGGCAGATAACTCTCCATTGTGGGGGGGCTGTGCATCACAGGATGTTCAACAGCATTTTCAGGTTGCATCGACTAGAGGCCAGGACTCCACAATGGGCTGTGACAACCAAAAAGGTCTCCAGGTGTTTCTAAATGTTCCCTGGGAGGGGGGGGGGCAAAATTACCCCCCAGTTGAAAACCACTACTATAAAACAACACACTAATACCAACTCCAGCTGCCAGAAGATGTTCTCCCTCTCTCCTTCTCGCCCTCTCTTCCAGCACCCCAAATCTGTTCCTTTCTCCATAGTGATTAATGGCACCACTGTCACCTATTTATCCAAACAAGAAGGCTTGCACTCTCCTCAACTCTCCCTCCTTCACTGCCCCATATTACTCTCACATCTCTTTCCTCACCTTCTTCCTGACTGCTTAGAGAAAATTCAGGGCCTCAAGAGCTCTTGTCTGCAGCATTGTAACAGCCTCCTAACTGGAACCCCCTGGGTCCAGTCTCTCCATTATCGCTCCCTTTCCAACTCAGTTTCCACGAAAGACACAAAATGATGTTACTCCCCTGCTCTAGAATATTCCATGGCCCCCACTGCCCTTGGAATAAGTCAACTCTTCACTTAGGAAGGTGTGAGTCCCTGCAGACCTGTCCTCAGAGTCAGCATGGCTTGTCCAAAAGTTTGCTCTCCCACCATTCAAGGGGCAAATGCTTAACACCTGAAGAACGGGAATGACCTGGAAGAGACACGCTTTATCTGTGGTGGATCTGCCCAATGCAGACTTTTTTTAAAAACTTATACATATATTTTAAAGATTTTGTTTTATTTATTTGGCAGACAGAGATCACAAGTAGGCAGAGAGGCAGGCAGAGAGAGTGGGGGAAGCAGGCTCCCTGCTGAGCAGAGAACTCGATACAGGGCTCCATCCCAGAACCCTGGGATCATGACCTTAGCCAAAAGCAGAGGCTTTAAACCCACTGAGCCACCCAGGTGCCCCAAGTTTTTTATATTAATTACAGTTGGTTAACATACAGTGTAATATTAGTTTCAGGTGTACCATATGATTCAACACTTTCATACATCACCCAGTGCTCACGATGACAAGTGCAATCCTTAATCCCCATCACCTATTTCACCCATCTCCCCCAACTAGCTTCCTTCTGGTAACCAACAGTTTGTTCTCTATAGTTGAGTCTGTTTCCTGGTTTGCCTCTCTCTCTTTTTCCCCCTTTGCTCATTTGTTTCTTAAATTCCACATATGAGTGAAGTCATATGCTATCTGTCTTTCTGCAACTGAGTTATTTCACTTAGCATAATACACTCTAGCTCCAACCATAGTGTTGCAAATTGCAAGATTTCATTCTTTTTAATGACTGAATAATATTCGTGTGTGTGTGTGTGTGTGTGTGTGATCTTCTTATTCATTCATCAGTTGATGAACACTTGGGCTGCCTCCATAATCTAACTAGTTGTAGAAAATGCTGCTTTAAACATGCATCCCTTTGAATTAGTATTTTTGTATTCTTTGGGTAAGTACCTACCAGTGCAATTGCTGGATTGCAGGGTAGTTCTATTTTTAACTTTTTGAGGAACTTCCGTACTGCTTTCCAGAGGAGCAGAACCCACTTGCATTCCCACCAACAGTGCAAGAAGGCTCCCCTTTCTCCACAACCTCACCAAAACCTGTTGCTTCTTGTGTTGTTTATTTTAGCCATTCTGAAAGGTGTGAGGAGATATCTCACTGTAGTTTTGATTTGCATTCTCTGATGATGAGTGATGTTGAGCATCTTTTTGTGTGTCTGTTGGCCATCTATATGTCTTCTTTGGAGAAATGTCTATGCATGTCTTCTGCCCTTTTTTTAAATTGGATTATTCATTTTGGGGATGATGAGTTTTATAGATTCTTTATTTTGGATAGTACCCTGTACCAGACATGTCATTTGCACATATCTTCTCCCATTCTGTAGGCTGTCTTTTAGTTTTGTTGTTTGTTTCCTTTGCTATGCAGATGATTTTTATTTTGATGTAGTCCAAATAAATTTTTTAAAGATTTTATTTATTTATTTGACAGAGAGCACAAGTAGGCAGAGAGGCAGGCAAAGAGAGAGGAAGGGAAACAGGGTCCCTGCTGAGAAGAAAGCCTGATGCAGGGCTCAATCCCAGGACCCCGAGATCATGACCTGAGCCAAAGGCAAAGGCTTTAACCCACTGAGCCACCCAGGTGCCCCCAATAGTTTATTTTTGCTTTTCTCTTGCCTCAGGAGACATATCTAGAAAGAAGTTGCTATGGCCCATGTCAAAGAAGTTACTACCTGAGTTCTAGGACTGTTTTGTGCTTTCATGTCTCACATTAAGACAGACTTTTTTTTTTTTTTTTTTTTTTTTTTTTTTTATTTTTTTTTTTTCAATTTAAAAACGTTTTTTTTTTTTTTTTTTTTTTTTTTAAGCTAAATGTGGCTTTAGAGAATTACAGAGCTCTTGTGATTTTGGCTTTTGAGTGGCAGTGGGTAAATGAATCTTAATCTTGGACTTTTACTAGAACGGTCTATACCCCCTAGATAAGAGGCCTGCTTTATTTCCTCTATTCTTCAGGATCTCTTCAAGAAAAAGAGGTGCTGGAGAAAGTCCAGGAAGAGAGAATGCGACATGAAAAAGACAGTGGCATCCATCCTCCCAGTCTCAAGACTGCTGAACTTCTACACATATTCTTAGAAGTACCCTGTTCCTTAAACCTGGGAGGGGAAGCCCAGTACTCAGTGAAACTGGTTAACCTCAGTGACCAGGAGAAGGCAGTGCAGCTGACATCTGCCTTGCAGGCAATATACTACAATGGCATCCTTGCTGCTGAGCTCTGGAAGAGGAAGCAGTCCCTTATGCTCGGTCCCAAGGGTAATTCTATGGCCCCCAGATATCCCCAAACTCCAGCTTCCATCCTGACAGGCAGCAGCCTAAGGGCACCCCCTGAAAGTCTGAAGAGGTGGCTTCTAGCCCCTAATGTGCCCCCTGTTTCTCTGCCAGTCAACACATTTATTGAGCTTCACAGAGACCAAAGCCCCCACAATTCCGACTGCAGTCAGATAAGGAAACAGACAATGGTAGCAGTTAAAGAAGTGTTTGATAAGGTCAACAGAGTACAACAGCAGGGGAGCATCTCATCCAGGTTACAGCAGGCTGCTCCCAGGTAAAGCAGACTGCACTGGGTCTGAAAGGATGAGCAGGAAGGACAGTGAGAGCCAAAAAGTAAGTTACGAATATTCAAGGCACATGGAAGAACATGTGCACAGGTTCTTCCTCCCCCCAAAGTCCTCCTTCATTGGTCTGGGATGGGGTCCAGGCATTGGTACTTTTTAAAAGCTCCCCATGTTATCCTAGGGTTGAAAGTCCCTGGACTACAGCAGTTGCTCTCAAACTTTGCTGCCTATCAGAATCACCTGGGGAAGTTTGATGCTCAGCCTGTCTCCCAGATCAATTAAACTGGAAACCCCAGGGTTGGACCCAAACATCAAAAACTGTTTAATTTCACTGAGTGATTCCAATGTGCAGATAAGAGAGGATCAGTGGACTGGAGCTTGTCTACATTATTTCAACAGCCTCCTAACCAGCTCCCCTGCCTCCAATCTCTTCACTGTGTTCCCTTTCTGAGGGGGGCAGAGTCTGGATCATGCAGGGACTTGTATGTCATGCCAAGGAGTTTTAATTTTGTTCTTTGGGCAGTGGGAAGCTGGGGAAAATGTGAACTAGAGGGGCCTATGTGATCAGAAATCCATTTAAAAAAAATAACTTTTGTCTGAGTGGAATGGAAGAAGTCCTATCAGAATGATGACTCTCAGCCTTAGCTACATGTTGAATCACCTGGGGAACTTTAAAAATACTGCTGCCTGGGCCTCAATGCCAGAGTCTAATATAATTGATTTGTTGTGTAGCCTGGGATTGGGACTGTTTTATAATGCTGTATGATTCTAATGTGCATCTAATGCTGACAACACTGGATCAGAGGTTGGAAGGCTTTATAACGGGCAAGGCATGAAGGACAAATTAGACTAGCAGCACTTCCAATGAAGACATATTAAGGAGGTAGGACAGACTGGACTTGTGAATATGTGTGTGGGGGGCAGTGAGAGGGTCGCTTCCTTTCTAGAACAGGAAAAATGGGGGAGAGCACGTATGGGGAGAAGGATGATGAGTTCTGTTTGTGGCATGTTGGGTTTGAATGTCCATGAGACATACAAACAGATGGCCAGTAGATGGCTAGACACCTAAACCTGGTATTCAAAATAAAGGCCTGCATTGGAAACCAGAGGTGGGAATCCCTGCCCAGAGAGGGCTGCCAAGAGTCAGGGCATTGATGAGTTCCTGGGGGTGGAAGAAAAGTTGTGAGAAGAGAAGAGGGTGAAAGGGGAACCCAGGCAGCACCAGCATGTAGGGGGCAGGCAGGGAAAGAACATGGAATAGGGAAACAGAGAAGTCAAAGAGAGGAAGGAGCAACCAGAGGGACAGCAGAGTGGCCATGAGATGTCGAGGCTGAAAACAGACACTGAGGGAGTGGTCTTACTGAGAAGTGATGTCAAAGGTCAGCTTCCTGAAGGCTAAACAGATGAAGAGCTGAGGAAGCAAGACATAGTATGCAGTCCTTCCTGGAAGAACCGACAGAAAATGGAGACAGGCTGAGTGGTGGTCAGCCAGGGACACTGGGTAGAGCGAGGGCGTTTTTTTGTTTACTTAAGATCAGAGAGCAGAATCTGCTTATACACTGAGGAAAATAATCAACAGAGAGGGAAAGACTGAAGCCTCAGGAAAGATGGGTTATAACTGATGGTGCAACCCTTAGGGGACTGAGAGGCAACTAGAATAACTGTAGTTACTTTTGGTAAACACAGTGTTAAGTGTTCCATATGCATCATCTCACTTATCCTTACAACAACCTTCTGAGGCAGCAGCCATTATCTTTTTTTTTTTTTTTTTAAAGATTCTATTTATTTATTCGACAGAGAGAGAGATCACAAGTAGGCAGAGAGTCAAGCAGAGAGAGAAGGGGAGCAGGCTCCCCGCTGAGCAGAGAGCCTGATGCAGGGCTCGATCCCAGGACACTGAGACCATGACCTGAGCCAAAGGCAGTGGCCTAATCCACTGGGCCACCCAGGCGCCCCGGCAGCAGTCATTATTATCCCCACTTTACAGATGAGGAGATCAAGACACATAGAGGTTATATAATTTGCTCAAAAGTAACACAGCAGGCAGTGGAGGGGTCAGAATGGGGCAGAAACTTACAGAGTGGAGGGTCTGACTTGGGGAGGGAGGACATCTCATCTTCCTGGAGGTGGTAGCAGGAAGCAGGGGTAGATGACTATGTCTACAGGTTGGGACTGGGAACATGAGCTTGAGAAGATTCCTAGACAATGAGGGATGGCTTCATTTTCTCTCCAAAAGGGAAAGAGAAGCAGCAGAGAATAAGAAGGAACTAAGTAAGCATATATTCAGCAATGACTGTGTGGCAGAGTCTGAGATAAGCACTCAGTATCTCAATTTAACACAAGCCACCCACCAGGTAGGCATTTTTATTAGAAAAGGAATCTGAGGCCAGAGAGCTTAACTTGTTCTAGTCTGCAGGGGCCTTCACCAGTCGCGCTGAGGTGGTCTGGCAAGAGTGTTGGAGGAGGCAGTGATGGCGGTAGGTGGTGGGATCTTGACGGAGTTCAGTTTGAAATTGCTGTGAGAAATGAGGCATCTTTCTGACTTCAATAATATACTGACTCCTTTGCACTATGTGTAATATTGCCTGTTGCCAGGGCACACACACTCATGATTTGCACTGACTCCGCCTGTCTTATGTTTCAGCTAACATAATCACCAGCAACCTGTCTTTCTCCCATTTTGAGCAAAGCCCACCAGAGAACAGCTTCCTCAGACTCACTGTCATGGCCACGGCAATGCACTCTGAGTCCAGCCTTAGCTGCTTTGCTCAGGAAGACATCGTCATTTGTAGACCACACCTTACCATTGAGGTAGGCACCAGTCCTTCCCCAAGTCACTCTCACTTGCTCCTGTTTCAGAAGGAATCAGAGCCCCTCAAGCTTTAGGGCAAACAACCATGCTCTAGGATTACTAGAAAATGTCAGGTTGAGAGCTCCTTCTCTTGAAAGAGATGGTTAAGGTCTACATCTTCCAGCTTCTTTTTTTTGGTTCCATATAGATTTTAAAAAGCAGGGCCTCCCCAGTTGCTGCCTCCATTCTTGAATAATACTAGCCTATATTTATTTAGCACTTTATACATATGCCAATGTATTTTCACCTTCTTTAATAGAAAAACCCTGTGAAGTGGAACCATTCCCATTATTCAGATGAGGAAACAATCCTGGAGATTATCATACCATGATAATGAAAATGGGATGTTTCAGAGGCTTATGGCTCTTGATCTAGTCCTCTTTCCACATGTTTACCCTGACCAAAATGAATGCGATCTGGTCCCAGCCTTCAATGAGTGTGTATTATGGTTAAGTAAAGGAGGCACAATGTTAGGTCTTTTATGTAAGTGCTTCAATAGAGGTATGAAGTCACTGTGGCATAAGTTAAGTAAGGGGATTAATTTCAGCTGGTGGGTTTGAGGAAGACTTACTAGGAGGAGGCATTTATGCCAGGTCTTGAAAAATAGGTAAGCTTTAGTGTGGAAGCTGAGGAAGGCCACTGCAGGCCAAAGACTGAGTATAGAGGACCCAGTAAAGGGGAGTCTGAGGGGGTTGCTGGGATGTCATTTAGTCAAGGGAAGAACAGATAAGGCTGGAGAAGGGGGTTGGGGTCAGACCATGAAGGGTTCTGAATGCCTACCAACACTGAATTCTGAAGACAATGGGAACCCCTCCAAGGTTTCTAAGTGGAGGAGAGAAACTACCAGAGATGGCCACAGATGAATCAAGGCAAGGGTAAGTATCAATTCAGGAAGACCAGATAGAAAAGTAAAGAAGTCAGGTGTGGAGTTTGGGTATGGATGGCAGAGACAAGAGAGTAACTGAGGAGAGTACAGGGAGGATGCCTAGGAGGGGAAGCAGTAAGTGCAGCCCTGTGCTCATGGCATCCACTCCAGGTTTTGCCTCTTCCCACAGATGCCAGAGACAGCAGAGCAATATCAACTTCTTAAGGCTTCAGTCCAGCTCCATAACTTCCTAGATGCTCCCTTGAAGGACTGTGTGATCTCCCTCTTTGGAAGGGGCCTCATTCACAGAGAGAGGAGGTATAGGTAAGAGACCACAAGCTTCTCGGGACACCTGGGTGGCTCAGTTGGTTAAACATCTGCCTTCAGCTCAGGTCAGGATCCTGGGATCCTGGGATCGAGTGCTGCATCTGGGCTCCCTGCTCAATGGGGAGCCTGCTTCTCCTTCTCCCCCTGGCCCCACCCACCCTCACTTGTGCTCTCTCAAATAAATAAAATATTTTAAAAGAGAGAGAGAGAGACTGCTGCTAGCTTCTCATCTCACTGAAACAACTCTACTTTTTAGAAAGGCATGGATCCAAGATTAATGACTGTCTTTTTGCTGTGTTCATAGAGATAGAAAAAAAATACCTTCTAAGGGCACCTGGGTGGCTCAGTGGGTTAAAGCCTCTGTCTTCAGCTCGGGTCAGGATCCCGGGGTCCTGGGATCGAGTCCCGCATCGGGCTCTCTGCTCAGCATGGGGCCTGCTTCCTCCTCTCTCTCTCTGCCTGCCTCTCTGCCTACCTGTGATCTCTATCAAAAAATAAATAAAATATTAAAAAAAAAATACCCTCTAGAAGCAGAACTGAAAGATTAGGGCCTCCCTCCTCCTGGAAGACAGGAGTGAGGAAGTGCCCAATGGGCATCCACCTGACCCCAATTGCTGCCCTGGTCATGCAGGAAGAGGTTTGGTATTGCTGGTAATTGCAGGCAAGGAGTTAGGCCTGAGTATAAGAAAATATCCCAGAGAGCTCAGGCTGCCTCTTGGTGTGGCCAAAGAGCTGTATTCTACTAATGACAACTAATGAGCTGTTTTGGAGATTCATCCACATGTGTTAAGCCCACTGCTCTGGCAACGTAAGGCTTCATTTGGTACATCTGTACTTTCTACCATGCCACTCTACAGTGATGGGCACCCAGAGAGCCTCCAGCTCTCAAACATCACAAATACTATTGCAATAAACAGCCTCACATGTCTTCTTATAAACTAGCTTGAAACTCTGGTCGGGGAGGAAAGAATGTACATCACAGGATCTGGTTTGACCGGGTACTGTCAGACTTGTCTGCACAATGACTGCAGAAGTCCACACCCCCTCCAGCAGTACAGGAGTTTCTATATTTTTACCATTTCTCCACTTTTCTTCACTCTTGGCCATACTCAGCTTCCTTTTCTCCAAACAGAAGTAAGGTAATATCTCATTATTGTTCTGATTTGCAACTCTTCATATGTTTATTAGCCTTTTTGGTTTCCTCCTCTGTAAAATATTTGTTTTTAACTTTGCCCACATTCCTTTTGGTGTTCCTGCCTTTCCTCCTTGTTGATCTGTAGGAGTTCCCTGTATGAGTCCTTTGTTGGTTTCAGATGTTGCAAGTATCTTCCTTCATTATTTCTTCTCTCACTGTGTCTGCCACATCCTTTGCTGAAAACACAGTATACAGTTTAGAGTTCACCGTGCCTACTCCTGAAATCCCTGGTAGTTTTCTGGCTATTGAGCCAATGCCTCAGCCTTATGAAACTCAATGAATCACTACTGCCAGTAGATTGAGAGAGGAGAGATTGTCAACATTTAACTATACTTTCATGGTATTCCAGATTAATCAGGGGGAAAGCTCCTCAAAGGAAATCTGTGCTACTCTCTTAGTCACTATGAGAAGGTTGATGATAGGATGCCAAACACCATCTGTTAACAGACTGACATCTTCTGTATATGTCCACTGTACCCTCACAGCACTTAGCAATGTGAGGGATCCAAAACCACAGCCGTCCCAAACATACCCTGGTACTACTACCAAGAGTGGGACCAGTCACAGGCGATAAAAGAAATAACAGATGCAGCTTGGAAGCCCTTAAATTAGGGTGTTTCTCTTCTTAACCCTGCAACTGTTTGCCATAGGGAGGCTTCTGTCTTCTATCTCCTTAAAACTTCCCCTGTTTCAACAGCAAGGTACTTAAATGTTTATTTCTTCACAGTTCACATCTTCAAGCAGGGAAGGATCAGAGTCACTGGGACTAGCAAAGCAATGGGACAGAACTACCACCTGCCTTTTCCTTTTTTTCAGATTAGCTTCTGTGTGGCCTGGAAACATCTTGTACACTGAATTCCAGTTCACACCGACACAGGTGGGGCTCCAGAGGCTCACTGTGGAAATGGACTGCGATATGTTCCAGAACGTAACCAACTACAGAAACATCACTGTGGAAGCCCCTGAACTTCCCGCTTAAACTTCCATTAAGTATCCCTTAATTAAAGTCTGATATTGATAACATGAACTCGGCCCACTAGAGAAATATGAAAACTATTAAGTATATAGAAAACAGGCCCTAGGAGAGAAAAATAAAAGAACTGTACTCCTTTTGTACAAAGTTATCATTTTTGTTTGTTATTTACATTATTTTGTTGCTTTCACACTCTCTCAGTTTAATTTCAGTTCCTTCTCTTTATGACTCTTTTGAGAAGTATAGAATGGCGCTTGATAAAAGTAAATTAAAACTCATTTGACGTAAAGAATTTCAACTCAAGTACACACAAACTTCTCAAAAGAATGACTGTTGTAGCTGATTAGAACTAAAAAGACCATGGGGACACATCAAAAGGGCAAATGGGATAAGTTACACCCATGCAAGGAACAAGACTGGCATCAGACATTGTGGAGACCTGCAGACCAAGTCAGGTCACCAGAATGCACATCATACAGGTTTACCCTGCTTTCTGATATGCGATCTTCTAGACCACCGCAAAAAATACAATTAAATCATGATGGCCAAACAAAAAGGCCCTTAAAACCATATAAACTCTCTTATACATTTACACATTTTTGATGTATAAACATTTTATATTTACATTTAGAACGACATGTAATGTAGGAAAGAACAAGCATGTGTTAAGAAAAACAAACCTGTTCAATAAATTGGGCAACCTAACAAAATGAGCTCAATACTATGAAATAATTTTGGAGGCATGGATGGAATAACTTAGATGGAATAACTAATTTAGAAGGACTTAATGATAAGAATGATGATATTATGAAACCACTGAAGCACTTAAAGGAGCTTTGAAGTCATCTTCTCTAAATAAAGTCAGATGTTGGATGCCTGGGTGGCTCAGTCGGCTAAGCACCTGCCTTCAGCTCAGGTCACAATCCCAGGGTCCTAAGATCGAGCCCCGTTTTGGACTTCCTGCTCAGTGGGGAGCCTGCTTCTCCCTCTGCCCAACCGTTCTGCTCATGCTCTCTGTCTCTCTCTCTCTACCATTCGCTCTCTCTCAAAATAAATAAAAATCTTAAAAAATAAAAATAACGTCAGGCATTTTTGTTCTAAATACAGTTCTGATCAGAATCAGATCTTTAGACCTATAAATCCAAATGAAACCAATGTGCTAGTCTCAACCCACTGCATTTCTGGTAGAAAGAAACTTTGGAAGGTTACTTACTGAACTACTGGCAGGTCACCATTTTATTAAGATTATCAACATGTTTAACAATGAAACAACATACTTTATTGCAAATAGGGAATAAGGCAGCTTCTACACAAATCTCTGAAAGGTGATTCAGGAACAAAAACTCATGCAATTACCTTTTGAATCTAGCACAGAAAAATATATCATACTCATATAGTTATAATAACTGCCAGTCTGGCATAACCAACCAACAATCTTTGGTAACAATGTCTCTTGACAAGCATGGACAGGAACTCCCTTTTGATCAGGAGAGCATTCTAGCCTCATTTTAAAAGCAGATATCAGAGGCTACCTGTGATAGTAAGGAAAGGAGAGAGGAGAGTACAAAGGAGCCTAAAAACTCACAATTCAAGTTCACTCTGAGTGAGTTCCTTGATTCTGTTCATGCATTGATCAACAGCATTAATGAGTAAAGGGATCCAACTATCTTCTGGCTGTGGGGTCACATGACTTGCTCTGCAAATGGAATGGGGAAAAAGAGAAGTTAAATTTATACTGGGAAGGGAAAAACCTACTCTCAACAAGGAGCACAAAAACTAGTAAGATAAGGCAAATTTCTTTGTAGAAACTCAGCTGCCCCACAACTGAAGTGGAAAGAAAACACCACACCCACCTTTT
The DNA here is from genome assembly GCF_022355385.1 of Mustela nigripes. NCBI lineage: Eukaryota > Metazoa > Chordata > Mammalia > Carnivora > Mustelidae > Mustela > Mustela nigripes. The sequence continues at coordinate 61,889,762 of NC_081569.1, read as the reverse complement.
TCCACTTCTTGAAATGGGGCTTTGGGAATTGAGAATGACTGGATGGGTTCATTCTCAAAAAAGCTATTTGATGAGAAGTCCTCATACTCACTTAGTAATTTCAAGTGCCTTCTTTAAGACAGATACAAGTTTCGCAGACTAGAAAAGAAACAAAGAAGTTACTCACCCTGAGCGCCACATAAAAAGGGAAGGAGACCTAAGATATACTAAAGGACTCAAGTAATAAACTATTAAAAAAAAAAAAAAAAGGGCAGAAAAAAATCCAAACAAACAAAAAACCTTGAAGGAAACTGCAAAAACAAAAATTCTGATTAGATTAGGGTGGCAGGATTATATGATTCTTCTCTATTTACAAAATCTTATTAATATTGTTGCTATAACATTCCTATAAGTTTTAAAAATTTTTTAATACTTTTAAATTTTAAAAAACTAGAAAAAGTTAGAATTTAACCTGAATTTAGCCCAACTACAGTTCTAAATATATAGTAGAAACAGGTAGAGTTCCTTTTAAAAGAAAGAATATGTACATAATTTTAAGCACACCAGTAACAAGATAACATGAGAACATATGTATTCCACCAATCTATGGTACACATTTTAAAATTTTTATTTGGGGTAACTGACAAGGCATATTACTAAAGATGCTTATTTCTTAGGAAGTCAATTTTTTAAAAAAGTGAATGGGAAAAAAAGTTAACGCCCATTCTACTTTAAGGTGTTCACATACTGTGAAGATATATTTGATGAATTTCCACCATCTAATTTATCAAATATTTCAGGACTGATAGTTCTGAATGTAAGATATAAGCCATTTGGCAGTCTTACTTCTCCTTCCAATAACTATAGAGATAATCTGAGTCTCTAAAAATGAGACAAGAGAATTCTTTCTAGCATAAGACCCAGGACTTGGGGAGGGTATGTGCTTTGGTGAGTGCTGTGAAGTGTGTAAACCTGATGATTCACAGACCTGTACCCCTGGGGATCAAAATATATGTTTATAAAAAATAAAAAAATTAGGGCGCCTGGGTGGCTCAGTGGGTTAAGCCGCTGCCTTCGGCTTGGGTCATGATCTCGGAGTCCTGGGATCGAGTCCCACATCGGGCTCTCTGCTCAGCAGGGAGCCTGCTTCCCTCTCTCTCTCTCTGCCTGCCTCTCCATCTACTTGTGATTTCTCTCTGTCAAATAAATAAATAAAATCTTTTAAAAAAAAATAAAAAAATTAAAAAATTAAAAGTAAAAAAAAAAATACAAAAAATACACAAAAAACATATTTTTATAAAGACCTTGACCCTCTGTAGTTAAATCATCCAGTGTGTTTATATTAGAACAGAGTATGTTTCTGGACACAGATTTTTGCCTACACCAGAAATCAGAAACTTAATGATTTTAGGTTAACAGGATCCTAAAGTAGTATGGTAATTCAGACTTTCTTTTCAAAATAGCATTTTCTAAGGTCTTTGGATTCTTCTAAGTGATTACCCAAATGGTTATAGAAGAGAGTACTACCAGAACTCAGGGCTTCAGTAAAGATTTATCAAGCAGAAATACATGTAAGAACTATGACACTATTGTTGTATTTGCATCTAACTGACAAATAAATATATTTCCTATAGTTTAAAGGAAATACTAGTAGATAGTAAAATCCTACCAGTTAGGTCAGTAGCTTTTCCCTCAAAGCTGGTACTTACATTGATTCGCACAGTCAAGTGGCACATGGGTGGATATATGCTCAGAGCCAAATCATCCACACTAAGGGCAGAAAGCAAAAATATAACCATTAACAACAAAAGGAACAAAGCTCAACTGGGTGGTTTCCACTACACAGTTAGGGATGTGACCAGTGAGAACCTAACTGTCCATAAATGCCTATCAATTCCTTAAATTGGGTAACCAGAATCAATTCAACTGGTATTTACTAAACACATACATAGCCCATTTCATTAGAAATGGGGGGGGGGGGAACTCCCTTGGCCTTTATGATAGGACATGATTAATTCAGTTTAAAATGGAAGGCTCTGAGGTCACCTGGGTGGCTCAGTGGATTAGGTGTCTGACTCTTGGTTTTGGTACAGGTCACATCTCCAAGTCCAAGTCTGGAGATTGAGCCCCACCCCTCTGGGCTCCATGCTCAGTGGGGAGTCTGCTTCCCTTCTCCTTCTCCCTATGCTTCTCCCCCATCCCTTGCTTATTGCTCTCTCTCTCGCTCAAATATTTTTTTAAAATGGGAGGATCTGAAACCATTAATTTAGTAACTGACACAAGTGGAGTTCATCTATGGAACAGCACTCAAGTGGGCACTACTTTAACCAAGTGGTGAAATTTAGTACCACCGGGGTGCCTGGTGGCTCAGTCATTAAGTGTCTGCCGTTGGCTCAGGTCATGATCCCAGGACCCTGGGATCCAGCCCCACATTAGGCTCCCTGCTCAGGGGGAAGCCTGCTTCTCCTTCTTCCACCCCCCCTGCTTGTATTCCCTCTCTCGCTGTCTCTCTCTGTCAAATAAATAAAATCTTTTTTTTTTAATTTATTTTATCAGAGAGAGGGCAAGAGAGCAAGCACAGGCAGACAGAGAGGCAGGCAGAGGCAGAGGGAGAAGCAGGCTCCCTGCCGAGCAAGGAGCCTGATGCGAGATTCGATCCCAGGACGCTGGGATCATGACCTGAGCCAAGGCAGCTGCTTAACCAACTGAGCCACCCAGGCGTCCCAAATAAATAAAATCTTAAAAAAAAAAAAAAGAAAGAAATTTAGTACCACCAAACATTCATGTCCCTCCCCCATATGATGTAATGAGAGGCACAAAATACTCAAATACATGATATCCTTGCCAAAAAAATATTCAACTTGAAAATAATCTATAATCATGACAAAGACAATAATGCGAATCCAAATTTTTGGATATTCTGCAAGACAACTTCCCTTTAAAAAGTCAATGTCAAAAAATACTAAAAAGGACAGGGACTGTTATAGTTGCAAGAGACTACAACCATACAAGACTACTCCAAGAGATGATAACCAAATGCAATGTGACACCATGACAGAACCCTGGATTAAAAAATAAAATTTTTTAAAAAGCAATAAAATACATTTTAGAGACAAATGGGATAATCTGAATATTAAATATTATTCTATTTAATGTTAAATCTCTTGGATGTAATAACAAGAATATCTGTTCTTAGGAGATACATGCTGAAGAATTTAGGGGTGAAATGTCACTGATGTCTGCAACCTATTCTCAAATGGTTCAGGAGAAAAATGGCACATCTAACCATAGGGAAATAAACCAATATTGAAAAAAAACATGTGAGCAACAGGTGAATCTAGCTAAATGAAGGATATATGGGTGTTCACTGCAATACTTTTTTTTAACTTTCCTATAGACTGAATACTTTCAAAATAAAAAACTGGAGGAAAAGCTTGGGGTGACAGCACAAGCTAAGATCACACACTGCTACTCACGTTTCAAGTGGGGATCCTGCTTACCTAGGGCTGATCTCATCAGAAATATCCACAATGTCATCCAGCTGGGCGACCTGATCTTTCTTCCCATTCTCTGCCACTGAGATCCGGATTTTCTTCAGGCAGGCTTTGGATGCTCTCACCAGTGCAAGACATGGGATTATGAGCTCTTGATCCTCCTCTGACCAGTATAAGTCCCGATTGTTTGGAAACCCCAACCTATCATCCTCTTCATCACTATGGCTGTCAGAGTTGTCCTCAGTGTCATTTAAGAGGCCACAGTATGGGTCACATTCTTCCATGGCCTAAGATATGCCAAAAAAAAAAAGAGAGAGAGAGTGAGAGAGAGACTGTTATACTTTCAGCCTCATATCTGAGTTATCCCAAAACATCACCCAGCTACTTCACCAATGGCCACACTTGAATCACTTCATAAACCCTGTTCTCACTCTCCTAGCCCAGCAAAGACAGAGGAGAATGGTATAAATCACACACTTGCATGAGGCAGGAGATAGTCAAAATCCAGGAATGAGGATGGGACTTAAATTGAGTCAATGCTCAGGCCATCTCTTTCCTTACAATTCTCATCCACTATCATGGAGCTGTTCCCTCACCTGTTCCATTTCCTCATGTGCATCCTTCACAAGATCCACACTCTTCGTCAGCATTGAAAGGGCTGCAGCTTTGTTATCTAGGAGTGAAAAATCAGAAGCACTAGAATAAAAGAAGAAGCCTACAATTCTGTCAAGTCTGCAAATGACAACCAATAGTGTTCCCATTTGAGAAGAGTGCCCAGGACAGTCAACAAGAGCAGTGATTTAATGTAAAATTTTTCTAATACCCATCCTCTAGGTACCCAGATAGGAGTTAAAAAGCTTTTCATCATTCACCACAAAAAGAAATAAAATGGTCATGCAAGGGACACCTGGTTGGCTCAACGGGTTAAGTATCTGCCTTTAACTCAGGTCATGATCCCAGGGTCCTGGGATCAAGTCCCACGTTGAGTTCCCTGCCCAGCTGGGAGTCTGTTCCTCCCTCTTCCTCTCCTCCCCGCCCCCCATTTGTGCTCCCTCCCTCTCTTGCTCACACTCTCTCAAATAAATACATAAAATCTTTTTTTAAAAAATGTTCACATGATGTTTCTCATCAAGGTCCTCGTGGATGAACACTACTTTCAACCTGGCTGGCACTACCTCATAAGTGCTTCAGTGTGTCCTGGGCAGGACCAGGAGAACAAACCACATTTGTTCAACAAGATAGGGCCACAGAAAGAGGGCTAAAAAAAGTATGAGAACTAAACAGACTGAGAAAATATATGGATACTTATCTTTTGATGTTGGTGATAAACTATATATATTTTACTAAAATGTAAGTTAAAATACATCCATGCTACAAAACTAGAAACTAGATAGGAGAGTTTCTATCTGCTTTGGCCAACAGAGTCAATGGCCCATTTCCCACTCTGACCCACCTTTTGGTATCCGAGGCACCTGCTGGCATGCAGTCCAGACACTGTTGTAGGAAATAAGGTCACTGCTATCTGGGCTGGAGAAAGGAATCAGTAAGGATATATCAATAACCAAGGTTCCTCTCTCCTAAAAAGCCCTTCCTTCCATTCTCAGCTGTTAGTAACTTTGCTGTTGAATGAGTTTTTCCCCCTCCCTGAAGCAATAAACCCCATTAACTGATAACCCCAACTGTGGTATTACTACCTTTGACCTGGAGTAATGAAAAGCACATCCACAAGTTGAGCCATTCCACCTACGATGTCCAGAGTGGCGTTCCGTACCAGCTTTCTCAGGGTGATTCCTGAAAAAACCCAAAGACTAAGTAGGCTGGTCTTTCCAGAAGTCACCATCTACTTTCTTCAGAGTTTAAGCCCTTCAGAACTTGAAGTAATGTGCACCCATATCCTTTAATTGGAGTGCCAAAACAAAACTCAGGTCTTATGTATCTCCCCATGCCATTTTCTTGCTCCTCCCACCATTCCTGAGTACTGTCCTCCAAAAGAGATTTAGAACAAAATATTTCTAAGACAGCATGTATCCATTCATTAAGGTCCATGGTCTCTTGACAACTGTGGATGAAACAGCTGAAGTTTAAAGCATCTTTCAGCCTCATATCTGAGTTATCACAAAACATCACCCAGTTACTTCACCAATGGCCACACTTGAATCACTTCATAAACCCCTAAACTTAAGATCCATGAGACACATATTCATTTATAATTTTGGCATGATTATAATCAAAGCATTAATCTATAGGCAGAGTTAGAGGTCACTTAACCATAAGGGAGCTCAGAAACAAGATGTGATGTAATATGGGTGGAGATGCTATAGATCCAGCATCTGTAGTGGTTAGAATGGGTTAGAGAGGGAGGAGCCAGTGAGAATTAAAAGTCTTAGAGTCAGGCAAAGCAGGGAAGATGGTAACACAGCATCTGTACCTTAGCATGAAAGTTTATTTATGGAGGTCACTGATGTTATAAAATTATCCTTGAGGGCATTTTATGGAAGAAAGATACATTACATGCTCAAATTGAGGACAAGGTAAAAGTCACAGGACATAAGCTATCATATTACCAAAGACTACCCTATAAATTAAACATTTCTGTGCATACAGTGGCTTACCCCGATCCTTGGGAAGTGAATAGTATACTGCAGTGATTGCCTTGATGGCAGCATGGACTTGTTCGCAGAACCTCTTGGTTTCCTATGAGGTGATGGATCAATTTCAGAATGAAAAAAAATTGGATTACATTCATCAGTCCATCTACTGTAGAAGAGAGCAGACAACTGTACAGCATGATCTAAAAATATTTTCTGTAGTTCTATTATGACTTAGGGTTTCTGCTGCTCTTGCACATAGCAGAGAGGAGTTAGCTGGACACAAGAGAATGAGGTGACAACTCAATAAAATATTAAAAAAAAAAAAAAAGCAGAAAAGGGGCGCTGGGATGGCTCAGTTGGTTAAGCATCTGCCTTCAGCTGAGGTCATGATCCCAGGACCCTGCATCAGGCTCCCTGAGGAAGTCTGCTTCTCCCTCTTCCTCTACCTCTGCCTCTGCTCATGTGCTCTCTGTCTTGCTCACTCTCTCTCTCTCCAATAAATAAATCTTAAAAAAAAAAAAAAAAGCAGGAAAAACTTATTCCTAATACTCTCTACATCATGAGGTACCCATGATCTGCTGTGAGGTATTCCTCTTATCTCAGACCAGGAGTTGGTAACTACAGCGTATGGGCCAATTAGATCCACTGTCAGTTTTTAAAAATAAATTGTTACCAGCATACAGCCAAACTCTTGTTTATATATTACCTCCAGCTGTGTTCCCACTACAAGGACAAAGTTCACCTTCAAAGCCTAAATTATTTACTATTTCACTTTTTATTTTTATTTATTTATTTATTTAAGATTTTATTTATTTTTTTGACAGAGATCACAAGTAGGCAGAGAGGCAGGCAGAGAGAGAGAGGAGGAAGCAGGCTCCCTGCTGAGTAGAGAGCCCGATGCGGGGCTTGATCCTAGGACCCTGAGATCATGACCCGAGCCAAAGGCAGAAGGCTTAGCCCACTGTGCCACCCAGGTACCCCTATTTCACTTTTTTTTAAAATTTGACAGAGAAATCACAAGTAGGCAGAGGCAGGCAGAGAGAGAGGGAGAAGCAGGCTCCCTGCTGAGCAGAGAGCCCAATACGGGGCTCGATCCCAGGACCCTGGGATCATGACCCGAGCCAAAGGCAGAAGGCTTAACCCATTGAGCCACCCAGGCCCTCCTATTTCACTTTTTTTTTTTTTTTAATTTGACAGAGAAATCACAAGTAGGCAGAGAGGCAGGCAGAGAGAGAGGGAGAAGCAGGCTCCCTGGCTGAGCAGAGAGCCCGATACAGGGCTTGATCCCAGGAAGGACCCTGGGATCATGACCCCAGCCAAAGGCAGAGGCTTAACCCACTGAGCCACCCAGGAGCCCCCCTATTTCACTCTTTAAAGAAAAGTTTGCCAACCCTTACATCATTAGCCAGGGGTCTGATCTCTCTCTAACAGAATCACAATATACCTGAAGATAATTTAGCATAGACTCAACATTGCTCAATGTTGACTATTTTCCTTCTAAGCAGTCACTGGCTTTCTCCTATCTTCCTTGTCCTCACTTTTCTGCTAAATTCTAAGCCAGTGCTATGTAAAATATGGTCCACAGACTGGTGCCAGTCTGTGAACAGTTACCAGTCTGGGATGGTAAATAAGCACAGTGACTGAAAGTGTTAAAAAAAATTTTATGGCAATGTGACATTGCTTCAACATCCACACACTTAAAAAAAAATAAATAAAGCCATTCTTCAGTAAACTAAGGTGCAAGATTCTAAGAAAACAGTTGTTATTCAAATACACATAATTCAAATATAACTGAAACTTTTCACCTATGAATGAAACCACTGCTCTGAGCATGTATGGAAAAATAGTTCTATGCTCCCTCCTCATGGTATGTTACTAGCTATGAATTTTAGCAACAAGTCCTGAGTGTATTTGAAAGAAAGCAGGCAAACAGAGAAGAAAAATAAGGTAATACTACTCCCCTTAAAATAAATATTGACTCCCTTGAACAAAGCTTTTAAACTGCTCTCAAACACTTCATTTCTTATTTTCTCATCATAGATCTCTGGGGTCTACAGGGAGGAGAGTTTATCATTGTAGGTGAAGCAAAAGAATATTTTTTCATTTCAAAACATCTGGATATACAGATTGAAAAAGAGAATGAAACTATTGACTATGAAAATGAAATAAGGCAATAAATATGCCATTTTAAAATAATCTTACTCCTAATTTAAGTATGCCTAGTTCTAGAAAAATGGCATAAAGCATACCTGGTCATAGCCTACATATTGTAAAACTAAGTTTTACAATAACAGGTAATTTAAAAATGTACAAATCTGGGGGCGCCTGGGTGGCTCAGTGGGTTAAAGCCTCTGCCTTCAGGTCAGGCATGATCCCAGGGTCCTGGGATCAAGCCCCACAGCATCAGGCTCTCTGCTGAGCAGGGAGCCTGCTTCCTCCTCTCTCTGCCTGTCTCTCTGCCTGCTTGTGATCTCTGTCTGTCAAATAAATAAATAAAATCTTTTTAAAAATTAAAAAAAATAAAAATGTATACATTTGGGGAACCTGGGTGGCTCAGTTGGTTAAGCGTCTATCTTTGGCTTGGGTTGTAATCTCAGGGTCCTGGGATTGAGTCCCGAGTTGGGTTCCCTGCTTAGCAGGGAGTTTGCTTCTCCTTTTGCCCCTCCCCATCACTCATGCTCTCTAATAAATAAAATCTTTTTAAAAATAAAAATAAAAATGCATAAATTCTTGTTCCAGCTATTCCACTTGTAGGAATTTTTTTTTTTTTTACTGATAATACATACATACAAAGATTGTCCTAGGCAATTTACTATAGCACCGTTTATAAGTCACAAGTTGTAAAGAGCTTAAATATCCCCATAAAGTATTGGTTAAATAAATTATGGCTACATCCACTCTACTGAATACCAGGCAGCCTTATAAAGAACTGAGCAACTTTAAATGTCCTACTAAGAATCAATGTGCAATCCATGTTGTTAATATTTTTAGGAAGATCCAGAAAAGTGTTTATGGTATCCTATCATTTGTGTAAAAAAGAAGCATGCATACACACATAATTGCGTCTATGCATCGAATATATATGGAATAATTCAAAAGTAACTGGGGAGAGGAAATATAAACTTTTAGCACACTTTGACATCTTCTGAATTTTTTATGTATACATATGTTACTGATTAAACATAAAAAGTAATTTGATACAAAAAGGGTATTATGTAGTATGACAGAAAAGGTGTAGTTTAGACACCATAAACCCTAATTTCAATCCTAGCTCCACTGCTTACTTACGTTAATCTGAGCCTCTAAACCTGCTTACTCACGTATCAGATGGGAATCACATATGTGAAAACACCGACCAAATAGCGAGTGTTTAAAAAATATATGTCAGAAAGGGAATAACCAGGGATGAACTGAAAGTTGAACTGATACCTATTTAGAAGATCTGCCTACGCCGTGCCAGGAACTGCACCTGGCAATTTGGCCTTCGCTGAAATCCTATTTGACAGATGTGGAAAATAAATCCCCTGGCTTGAGTGTAAAAGTGGAAAGAAGGTGACTGGATTCCTAATGAACGAGGCAACACAAGGATTCCAGGAAAGTAAAGCTTACCTGTGGAGAGGGCAGCGGAACTCGAGAGAAGACTTCTGTCAGAGTCGTGGCTTCCCTTGCCACGTTCACAGCTGCCTCATCTGAGGGAAGGAGCCTATATATTAGTGCCAAAATGATCGGCCTGCAGATGCTGCATGGGCTTTAAAAATGTCAGCCTTACCAGCTGAGACCTCTCAAACACCTCCCCAAATCAATGTTTCATATCCCCAACTCCGAAGTGCAAAGGACTGATAGGGTGAAGTATCCTGAGAAGATGCGGTGGGAGGGGGAGAAGCGGGAGGGAAAGGGGTCGGTACACCGAAAGGCATGAGAAATACAAGTCCCCAACAGGAGAGGCACTCACTGAGTTTCCTCCAAAACGTCTCAGGATTAAACTCCTTGGTGGTCTCTTGGGCTTCGCCGACTAGAGGGTTTGGCATGTGGGCCGGGCGGGGGCGAAAGGAAGAGCACAAGTAAGCCCAGCCACCCCGACCCCCACCTCCTCCGCCCGTGCCCCCGCCCCCGCCGGCCTCTTCCCAAATCAAGCCCGCCCCTGCCGCCGCCGGTCTCAACGGCGTCAGCTCACCCCGCAATCCAGGCAAGAGCAACCGCAGCTCCACCGCCAAGCGCCGGAGCTGCTCCAAAGGCGGAACTACCGTGGGGACCGCGGCTGTAGGTGCAGCTGCACTCGCCATCTCCCTATATCGTCTGGAACCTCCGGACAAAAGCGACCAAGGAAGGCGCTAAGGCCGCACTTCCATAGGCGTTCCACATCCGGGGGTCACAGATATGGGTTCGTTTCCGGCAACAACCCTCCCGGCCCCGCCCCAGAGCCGCCGCCACACCTCTTTTTATCTTGCCAGGCCGGGCCACGCCTTTCTCCCCGCCCCGGAGGTCCGGCCACGCCTTTCCCCCCGCCCCGGAGGTCCGGCCACGCCTCCTCCCGCGCCCGGCGGTCTGGTCCGATTCGTCCCTCCCCTAAAGGCCCGGCCACTCCTCCTCCCGCTCTCAGAGGCCTGGTCACTCATACATACACACACGCACGCACCGCCCAGTCGCGGTTTTTAATCATTACTCTTTTATTTGATTAGCTGAAAGCACCCCCACCTAAAGAAGCCGAGAGCCCATAACCCCGAGGTAAAAGAAGACTTGGAGCTAATATCTCAAGGGTAGTCAGGGGAGGGCCCAAGTTCCTACCGCTTACCTACCCCTCTAGTGGCTCCCTTGCCGGCTGCTGAGTTCCACACACTGTGCTAGGTACTTTACATGAGGTAACCATAAAAAATACAGTGGGCTTCTGATACTCCCATACACACACCCAGACCCTGCCCTGTGGATCTCCTGATTAGAACTTTTTCACAAAAGTAAATCAATCCCCTGCCTTCCTGGCAAAGGAAGGAATCATGGCATTATTTAGATTTTTCTGCAGTCCATTCTGCAGGAATCAGTAGTGAGTAATCCCCCCAACTCCCAGATGTCCAGGTTGTAGCAGCTTCCTGAAGCTTGCCCCCAGCACTGGCCTTCCACCTGCTGCTGGGGTAGAAGCCTGGGCTACAGAGGCGGATGGTGACACAAGACCTTCAGGAGCTCAAGTGGCTTTTTAACTGTGCTATAAAGGTTCCAAGCTCAGTAGAGTTCAGAGTCCACACGCAACGAATGATAACAGGTGTCAACAGTGTTAACCAGGTCCGCAAAGGGGAGAAGAAAAAAGCTAGAGCACCATATGTCATATGAAGAAAGTAGCAGGAATAGATCTGCCAGATGTATAGCAGTAACATAAGTAGGTGAACAGGTATAACTTTCAAGTATTTTCCTTGATGGAGATGAGACCGGAAGTTGTGACCAAAGCACCGCTGCAGCAAGCTCCAACACAGGTAAGCCATCAAGGGTATGTTAAAAAATGCCAGCTGGAAAAAGAAGCAGAACAGAACCATGAGCAAGACCTTAGAGGGTCGGGCCTCATTAACGAATTATTAGTGGCTCCTAAGGATATGTTGCTCTCTCTTGGGGGTTAACTCTCTGATTCTTTATGCTTCAATCACATTTGCTTATTAACACTCACAAGAAATGACTTATGGTTGTATATTTGCCTTATCTTTTTTCATCTTAAGGGGTGCCCGGGTGGCTCAGTGGATTAAAGCCTCTGCCTTTGGCTCAGGTCATGATCTTTAGGGTCCTGGGATCGAGCCCCGCATAGGGCTCTCTGCTCAGTGGGGAGCCTGCTTCCCTTCCTCTCTCTCTCTACCTGCCTCTCTGCCTACTTGTGATCTCTGTCAAATAAATAAAATCTTTAAAAAAAAAAAAAGCAGGTATCATTTATGTTGAAGGCCTCAGTAATGTTTAAGGTGGAAATGAATATATGTATAAATATGTACATAAACACACTTTTCTTTTTGGCAGAGTGAGGGGGGACTTAGGTATCAGTATTTTTTTCTTATCTCTGTGTTTCTTATTAATTTTTTCTATTTTAAGTAAACTTTACACCACACATGGGCTTGAACTCAGAACCCCAAGATCAAGAGTCGCATGTTCCACCACCTAAGCCAGCCAGGTGCCCCTATTATCTCTGTATTTTTAATTAAAGTAGCATATGAGTACTAGAATACGAATCAGAAGATTTAAGTTATAATCTAAGTTTAGCTGCTGTATGATTCACTTGTTCATTCATTCACCAAATAATTGCCTATTACACCAAATAAATGCCCATTACACGGCAGGCATGATGCCAGGCTCTAGGCTAAAGACACGCAGCAAAGATGCATCGTAGAGCTTACATTCTAACAGAGAAAAGAAAGACCAAAAAAATAAACACAAAAGATCACTATAGTGACACGTTCAATGAAAGAAATAACTGAGTCACAAGAGGGTAACTGAGAGATGGGTTCTCTGAGGCCTTAAGAGCAGGAATGACTCCATAGAAGGAAGCACATTCCAGGCAGAGGAAACAAATAACCCCTGAGGTAGGAGAGGCCTTGGCCTACTAAAGACCCATGAGCCTGGAACATGATGATCCAAGTGGAAACTGAGGCAGTCAGCAGGACTCAGATCATGTCGCTGCTCTGCTTAAAGGTTTTAAGCTGAGGAGTGATCTGATTAAGGTTTTGAAAGGAGTGACTGCTCTGTGGCAAACTGAGAGTAGGGAGGCAAGGGTAGCAGTGGGAAGACCAATCTGGGTTCCTGCAGTGGACCAGGCAAGAAATAATTATGGGTTAGACTAGCGTGGTGGTAACAGAGATGAAGAGAAGTGGTGGATTCAAGATATGCATCGGAGGGAAACCGAACAGGGTACTACTTGCTAATGGATTAAATACAGGGTATTAGAGGGAAAGGGAAAAATTAAAGATACATCCTAGGAAAACTTAACGAAATTGTAAAGAACTGGGGGAGGAAGAGGTTTGAGGTAGAAACGAAAGGTCCTTATTAGACACGTGATATTGAGATGCCTGTTAGAGATCTAAGGGGAGATGTGAAATGGCAGGTGGATATATAGACACTTGAAATGCAGAGAACAAGTCAAGGGCAGAGATAACACATTTGGGAGCCACGGGCCTAGATGATACATAAAATCCACTAGTGGTGTACTATTTATTAAAATATGAATATAGGGGTGCCTGGGTGGCTCAGTCGTTAGGCGTCTTCAGCTCGGGTCATGATCTCAGGGTCCTGGGATGGAGCCCCACATTGAGCTCCCTGCTCTGCGGGAAGCCCGCTTCTCCTTCTCCCACTACCCCCTGCTTGTATTCCTTCTCTCTTTGTCTCTGTCCAATAAATAAATAAAATATTTTAAAAATATATGAATATAAACCCTACCTTTTAGTAAGGCTCAGGTTTTATTTGGTATAAGAGTGCTCCTGTGAGACAGCTTCCACCTACATAACAGACAACTGAACGAGACTCACGACCTACTCACATATAAAATGCTGCTATACAGAGAATGTTCTGGTCTGTGGTCAATGTTTACTAGGCAGAAGTCTTCCCTGATTGCCTCTAATCCTGCCAATCCTGCCAACCTTTACTGCCCTGTTATGAGGCTGTGAGCTCATTCTAAAAAATGTTTTTGGATCTCTTCCCAAACATGAAATCATTACCTGAGATTTTAGTACCTTTTGCCCCTATAGGTGAATAAAATACATAGTAGGTAAATACTTTCCAAACTATAGAGATTTGCTATTGGTTAGTTGTGTGTGTGTGTGTATGTGCGCATGGGTGTGTGTTTTAAGATTTCATTTATTTGAGAGACAGCACAAGCAGGGGGAGAGGGAAAGGGAAAAACGGACTCCCTGCTGAGCAGTGAGTCTGATATGAGGCTTGATCTAGGACCCTGAGATCATGACCTGAGCTGAAGGTAGATGCTTAACCGACTGAGCCACCTAGGCACCCCTGTGTATTTCTTTTAAAGGAATCTTAATATACATGTAAACCTAACCTATTAGTATTTTCCCAAACAAACAGCAGCTGAGACATCACTAAAAAGCCCAGGTCTGGTTCTTGCCCAGTGCAGCTTCCCCTGGACAATAGACCCATTTTTCTTGTGTGTCTATTTTGCCTTTCTTCCCTCTGAAACATTTTCCTTCTTTGTTATCATAATCAATTTTGGTTTACTTACTTATTCTACTGTAAGTCCCTTATCTCATTTTTCATTGAGGGAAAGGCACAGTAAAACAAACTACAAAACCAAAAATCTCTTTCACTTTTTAGAAACCCTTCCTGCCGAATGTATTTAGATATTACGAGAGAGTGGTGGAAGAAAGAGCTTAGGAAGCATTTGAAAAGCAATTGAAAACAAACAAAACAGCAAATATTAAATTAGGAAATATGATCTGTGGTGTTTAGTTTGAGGCTCTGGATTTAATTCATAACTGTTATATAATTAGTCCAAAAGGCCAAGGCATTCTTACATTCCATTTCTGACCTCTTACCTGCAGAATGCCAACTACAAATGTTAGGCTGCCTTGTAGGAAATGTCCATCAACAAACATCCCAAAGGAAAAGCAGCAACCCAATTTGCCTTTGGTAATCTCACCAATAAACCATGGTCCTGAAAGAGGCAATGGGGACAAAAGGAGATTAAATGACTATGATTCTGATTATATACATCACAAGGTACATTTATAGGAATAACACGGTGTGAGAGTAGTTATTGGTAAACATTTTATTGGCATAATTTTTCTTCTTTACTGATCTGTATGTTGCACCATACATCTTAGCTAACCAACCATTTGCTCATTTGCTACACTTTTGTCTGATTATGAAATCATCTGAGTATATGCTATACCTGAATAGATTCCAGAAACAGGTCAGAGTATGTTCAGAAACTTTAGAAGATTCTGTTGCAATAATAATCTTAATATAATGCATTAACATTTCCTTTAAGAAGCAAAGAGGTAATCTGTGGAAGTTAATTTTCCAGAAAACTGATATTTACTCCTTTAAGCAATAAAACTTCAACCACTTTCATCTTTCTAAAATGCATTTCTTCTCTTTCTTATTAATATTCATGAATGTATTCTGACCTTTTCTTGCTGACCCAAGTCATTACTTTGTACATCAACTATACACTCAAGGTTAACGTGTAAAAAATTTAATTTCTTTTTCATTTAGAATGCCAGAATAACTTTTTGTTCCTCCCTATTACTTAATGTCCTTCCTAGCTTGCAGGTTTCTGGAACTACTATACTGTCCAGAGTGATAAATGGACAGTCAAGACTTCCTTTCTCAAAATGCAAATACCATCATCTGTTGGTAAGAACAGGGTTCAGCTTTAAAAAGTCATAGGTAATTTCCTCAGATGTTATTATATAACCTCCACTGGATACAGGGTCTAAAAAAGTGTTTTCCCTGAAAGTTTCAACTTTTAAACATGGAGCAACTTCTATTCTTTTAATGTTTTCTTTTACAGCCAGGAGCCAAATCATGTGCTTCACCCTCTAGTGTAAGGCAAGTGTCTAAAATAGCTTCAACCTATCTTCTAACAAGGAAACTGACCTCTAAAGGGCCATCCGCCAAAGCCTGGTACACAGAACTGTAGAGTGTTGTATTTTTTTTATCTAACTACTCTCTGTTCTCTGGTGGGGGTTACTAATAGGCAAAGAAAAGTCTTGAGGTAGAATAAAAGTATAAGACAAAGACTAAGCAATGAGTAGGCTAATCTACTCCTAACTGACTTTATGTCACTAAGGAACATTAGTAAAAAGCTGCAAATACAGAACCACAGTGCTTCCTGCTTCTGTAAGTGGCTGAGGGACTAAGTATTGGGTATAAGAATATAACAGAAGAACTTGGATATGCCTGAACTCACCACTCATCTCAGGTTCTCCTTTTTGTGCTGAGTTTTTAAGGGGTATCCATTAAGTAAATATTCACTGAAGTACATACTAGGCATTGTGCTTAGTGCTGGGCATAGACGTGAACAAGACAGACAAGACTTCAGTGGATATTCTAATGAGGGAAGAGATGATAAACACAGAAGATAATCACAGGTTCTGATAAAGTAAGGAAGGAAATAAAAAGTGTGATGAAATAAAGGATAAAACTTCAAGGTACTCAAAGAAGGCTGTTCTGTACACACAAACTAATTATTTAATGGACTTCTCAGCTTAAGTTAACTTCGTGTCAACTAAATGTCCTTCAAACATGTTAGGAAAGAACTTTATTTCCTAAGATCATGTTCCAGGAAATGATTTATGAAGAATCCATGTGTTGTTCATTATGCTTTCAAGAGTCTAAATTACTCTTTTGTCAAAACAGTCCATACATCTTTTGGCAGAATTCTTCACAATCTCATGTTTCCTAATTGACTTACCTAGTGCTGTATACAGGGTTAGCAACAACACAGAATAGTAGAAGATGTTTAGTTTGCTCAGGACGTGGAGAGAAAAGGAAGTCAAATTTATAAATCCTGGAGACCCTAAACAGAATAAATTTGAAAAAACAAACAGTGAGCACATGCAAAGTTGTTTTCTTTCTTTCTTTCCTTCCTTCCATCTTTCTTTTTTTCTAATTAGTTTCAGAGGTAGCATTTAGTGATTGGTCAGTTGCATACGACACCCAGTGCTCAGTACATTGAGTGTAAGGCCCATCACCCAATTTCCCCATCTTCCCAACCAACTCCCCTCCAGCAACCCTCAGTTTGTTTCCTAGAGTTAAGAGTCTCTTATGGTTTGTTTCCCTCTCTGATTTCATCTTATTTTATTTTTCCTGCCCTTCCCCTATGTTCATCTGTTTTATTTCTTAAATTCCACATGAGTAAATTATATGATACTTGTCTTTCTCTAAGTTCAATTTCTTTATAAGATTTTCTAAAAGACTTCCATGGGCTATCTTTTGTTATATGGTAACTATACAGATGACACCACTTTAAATTCAGAAGTTGGGAGGAATCCTGAGAAGCCAGTCCAATTAGAACTGAAGAGAGTAGAAAGTTCAAGGCAATGTGTGGTTGGGAGACACGCACATGCACACATACACACACACACACTTATAGCTGCATAAACATGTAGGTTTGAAATAGAGTGCTGTGCTCAAAGTCTATGTTTTCTATGGGATTTAGTATCCAAATGTACAAACTTCCAAGTGGTATATAAAAATATACCAAAGAAGTATCAAAATTTCTCCAGTCTAATCTTAAGTATGAATAACCGTCCAATATTTCTTTCCCATATGTGACATAGCTCCTAACTCATAGCTATTCTCTTACTCTAACTGAAGGGGATCCCTAAAGCTCTTCGAATTAACATCTCTTAAAATATAGTGCCAAAAAAGCCAAGCATATAGGCTTCACAAACAGAGTAGCTCCATTCTGTGGCCACAGACTAAAGTATCACAGATCCTCAACCTCAGCCAGCCGTTTTTCCACTCATGTGTGTGGCTTGTCATAAACCAGAGACATGACTGGAAACTTGATACACACTGAGCACCCCTAGAGGTGAAAACTACTGAAAGAACCAGTCCCAATGAAAGACAGCCTGATGTAAGTTAAATAGTATGTCTTTCCTAATGGCCAACATATCCATTTTGTACTTAAAATACTGTTCAGTCTGACAGTTGATTTTGTACAAAACCTGGTAACAAATGATCTTTCCCACTTTGTGACATTCTTGCTACTCATTCCTCTCTTAAGAGTCTTTCTTGTTTGGGCGCCTGGGTGGCTCAGTGGGTTGAGCTGCTGCCTTCAGCTCAGGTCATGATCTCAGGGTCCTGGGATCGAGTCCCGCATCGGGCTCTCTGCTGAGCAGAGAGCCTGCTTCCCTCTCTCTCTCTCTGCCTGCCTCTCCATCTACTTGTGATTTCTCTCTGTCAAATAAATAAATAAAATCTTTAAAAAAAAAAAAAAAGAGTCTTTCTTGTTCTAGTCTGGTACTTCTCAAAGTAGTCATCTATATGTCCACTTTTAATAATTATTTATTTTTAAATATTTTATTTATTTGAGAGCAAACACATGAGCACGAGCGAGGAGCAGGGCAGAGGGAGAAGCAGGCTCCCCAGTGAGCAGGGAAGCCTGACAGGGGGCTCAATCCCAGGCCCCTGGAATCAGGACCTAGACTGAAGGTAGACACTTAACCAAATGAACCGCCCAGGCACCCCAATAATTATTATTTATTGTAAATAAATAATCCTTTAGCCTCGGAGACAGCTATTCTCCAAAAATTTTTAATTTTTTTTTTTTAAGATTTTATTTATTTATTTGACAGACAGAGATCACAAGTAGGCAGGGGGCAGCAGGGAAGCAGGCTCCCTGCTGAGCAGAGAGCCCAATGTGGGGCTGGATCCCAGGACCCTGGGATCATGACCTGAGACGAAGGCAGAGGCTTTAACCCCCTGAGCCACCCAGGCGCCCCATGCTCCAAATTTTAAGCATAAACTTTAAACGTGATTTTCTTTTTTGGCTCCACATTAAAATAATCTGGGGGAACTCTGAAAAAATAATCATGCCCAGGTCTCACTCAACAGAGATTCAGATTTAATTGGCCTGAGGGAGAGGAGAACCTTAGGTTGCAACCCAGGTGATTCTAAGCAGCCAGGACTGAGAAATTCTGCTTTAGTCAGAGCTGAACATCTCTACCATGACTGGCCATTGGAATCATCTGGGGAGCTTTATAAACTACTGATCTTAGATCCTACTCCTAGCAATTCTGATGTGATTGGTCTAGAGTGCTGGGTAGACACAAAGATTTTAAAAGATTCCCAGAGGATTCTAAGGTGCAAAGTTAAGTAGTGTTGTTTACAGAAAAGAACTGACCTG
This sequence comes from Mustela nigripes, assembly GCF_022355385.1. Taxonomy (NCBI): domain Eukaryota; kingdom Metazoa; phylum Chordata; class Mammalia; order Carnivora; family Mustelidae; genus Mustela; species Mustela nigripes. Next base: position 61,870,869 of record NC_081569.1, on the reverse strand, counting down.
GGGTCAGAACACTTAGGTTTTGAGTCTCTCCTTTGTCTCTTCCTAGTGATGAGACTTTGAACAACCTTCACAACCTTTCCAGTCCTTAGTGTCCTAATCTTTAAAACAGGGACAATAATACCTATTTCATAGGATTGCTGTATGGATTAAGTGAGATAATGTAGGTAAAAATATGTTATAAATTTCAAATAACTACACAAAGATATTGTTATCCCCACAGAATGAGGCTGGGGCCCTCCCTTAAACATTTATTTATTTACATTATATGCAGGAACATATATGTGTACAATAATGGTTCTTGAACTTCTTCACAGAATTTGTGAAAATATATATAGGCAGGAAAACATTCAGTGGGATGTGTACACTCCCTCTGTAGTTAGCCATTTTACTGTTGAGTCATTGCTATGGTATTCCCCTCCCCTACAATCAGTCCCTGATCCCAGGAATTTCATCCAAGCCAGGAAGGGGTAAGGCAAATTTAGTTCAACAAGTATTTATTGTCTGTTATGCACACAGTGCTGGGTGCTGTGAGAAACAGAAAAGAAGTGGAAAATAGGAGTTCCTATAATGAGAAACTTACAGTCAGGTGGAGGAGAAAATGTATATATACATTTGGGGTGGTTATAGAAAGTAAGGTGACTGACTGGCCAAGTAGCATTAATTGTCAGGAAGGACTCCAGGGATTCAGAGAAGCAAGAGCTCATTATGACCTGGAAGGGGTGGAGAAAATGGGATGGAAAACGAGGGTTTGAGGTGAGCCTTAAATGAGGCTAAGATTTAGATAAGTTTAGAAAAATAACTTAAAGATAACAGCCTAGGTAAAAGCACAGAAGCATAAATGAATATGGTGTTTGTAGGGAACAGCGGAAAACTATCTAGGCTGAAATACAGGTATAACTGGTTAAAAATGCGGCTAATTAGATAAGACCCAGCTGTGGAGGATCTTTAATATCTGGCAGAGACGTTTAGTCCTTTTGAGCTGTATTGTGATTTTCCCTCCCATTTCTGTTTGAGCTTCATATTATTGCAATGTAGCAGCAAAAAAACCCTGCTTTTTAAAATTTTTTAAAGATTTTATTTATTAGAGAGAGAGAGAATGAGAGAGAGAGAGAGAGAGCATGAGAGGAGAGAGGTCAGAGGAAGAAGCAGGCTCCCTGCCAAGCAAGGAGCCTGTGGAACTTGATGTGGGACTTGATCCCGGGACTCCGAGATCATTTCCTGAGCCGAAAGCAGATGCTTAACCAACTGAGCCACCCACGCGCCCCAAAAAGTGAATTTTTTAAAAAAAGATCAAGTACTATGGAAAAAGTACAATAAGTTTGAAGAATGCACCTCACAGAGCTAGGACAAAGATAATTATAATAATATTTATCACTTGGTAATAGGATATTATGTGACACTTTAGAATGAAGACATCTGAGAATACAAGGAACCATGACTAACCTTTATGCTCTGGATATCCTCGGTGCCTAAAAGTAATGAGAACAGTGAGCTGGATCAGCACAATTATCACAAAAAGGACCCGGGCCTGCAGAGAAATTGGTGTTAGTGTGAAGCAGATACATGGGTACAATGACAGTTAAGGTTTTTAGAATGGCTTCATCAACAAAAATGGAAATAACACCATTGCCAGAAATGACTATGCAAGAAAAAGAAATCATCAAAGAGAATCAAACAACTGAGCCACCAAAAAAGAAAATTATAAATAGCCTCAGCATTACTCTTTCAGAATCTGGATACTGAGACTAATACTGAAACAAAGTAATTCTTAGTTATATAAAGTGATCAAACTGAAACAGTCCACCTTCACTGTCCTGGAAGTAGAACTGGTTTTATTTCAAGTTGTAGAAGAGTAAAGAAAAACCATACAAAGTGCACTGCAGGCAAAATGAACTAAGTCGGTATTTTCTTTTGCTTTCTCTGTCAGGGCACAATTCACTTGGAGATTAACTCACAATGAAGAGACATAACCTAGCTTCTGGTTTCTCAAAGTATGGGATCATTGGGATCGCCTTGTGCCTGTTGGGAAGGCAGAATCTCAGGCGCCATCTCAGCCCTACTAAATCAGAATCCGTTTCTTATTAATGTTCCCTGGTGATTCATAATACCTCAAAGTTTCCAAAGCCTGATCTAGATGACTATTAAAAAACCCCCAAAAGAAAAACAAAGGCACTAAAGGAACTTGTAAAACTGAGATACAAATGCCCATTAGTTATATTTCCAAAAAGCTTAATCATACAAGTAATACAATTAAAATAATAAATTTACATTGTAAGTCTGTGAAGATATATGTAAAGCTATGTCTAAAAAGTGAAATTAAGGGAGGCTTAAATTTTCTTTTCAGGACATCTGGGTGGCTCAGATGGTTAAGCGTCTGCCTTTGGCTCAGGTCATTATTCCCAGGGTCCTGGGATCGAGTCCCCCATCGGGCTCTGTGCTCAGTGGAAAGTCTGCTTCTCTCTCTCTCTCTGCCTCTCCCCTTGCTTATGCTCTCTCTCCCAAATGAATAAATAAAATCTTAAAAAAATAAAAAAGTAAAATAAATTTCCTCTCAATATCATAGTGTGTTTCTTTGGTGTGTTTTATGTCAATACCCAATTAACAAGAGATAAATGGTTAAAAATATTAAGGTGGGGTGCCTGGTTTAAAGGCAGTGGGTTAAAGCCTCTGCCTTAGGCTCAGGTCATGATCCCAGGGTTCTGGGATTGAGCCCCGCATCGGGCTCTCTGCTCGGCAGGGAGCCTGCTTCCTACTCTCTCTCTCTCTGCCTGCTTCTCTGCCTACTTGTGATCTCTGTCTATCAAATAAATAAATAAATAAATAAATAAATAATCTTTAAAAAAATAAAAAATAAAAAAATAAAAATATTAAGGTATATTTATACCAATCAACATCATTCTTAAAAGTAACATAAACTGATACCAGAAAATAGTCAAATTCCTCAGTAGAAAAAAAAATTCAGACCACAAAAGAGCATGAAAATTACTGTTTTATATTAAAAACTCATACAGAAATATATATGAGAAAAAAAAACGAGTATCATAATGACAAATACAATGGTTATATAATAAGTAGTATGATAAAAGAATAATGTGGGGCTGATTTTACTTTATTTCTAAATTTTCCAAGTTCTCTACATTAAGCATGTATTATTTATATAGAAAGAAATAATTATTTTTAAGAGATCCTTAGTCCAATTTTACACAGTTCCTTTAATTCCCTTAGTTATTCTGATTTTATGGTATTGGTTAGAACCAGGTTCCAAAACAGGTATTACTTGTCAATATCTCTGCTTCTTTTAATTCAAATCAACTTTAAAGCATTGTCTTCTTCTAGACAAATAACTAGGGACGCCTGGGTGGCTCAGTTGGTTAAGCAGCTGCCTTCAGCTCAGGTCATGATCCCAGCGTCCTGGGATCGAGTCCCACATCAGGCTCCTTGCTTGGCAGGGAGCCTGCTTCTCCCTCTGCCTCTGCCTACCATTCTGTCTGCCTGTGCTCGCTCTCTCCCCCCCCCCCTCTGATAAATAAATAAAAGCTTAAAAAAAAAAAAATAGACAAATAACTAAATTTTATAAAGATTGTCTTTCTCGCTACATGATTATATTACTACTTTGGACCCACCACTAGATTCCACCGAATCTCATCGAAAGCGGAATTTACTTACCACGATGCAATGGTCGGTAAGAAGAATAAATGATGCCAGGGGATCAAATCTGAGGTGAATATCCTCTTGAACAGAAAATAGGTGGTGAACACTCTTACTTCTTCCAGCAGAATCCTAGTTAAAAGCACAGCAGTGACTCTCATGCACATTTATATGTATAATGTTCCAAGATTTAGCTTCCAGTAACATTTGTCCATTATCTCTGAATAGCTGTATTTTTTTTTCATTTATTTTTTGCTTCTTCCTATAAGCACTTTAAATATAACTTCTTTTAAACCCTGTAATTCTAGATTTGAACTGGAAATATCAGCATGTACTCACAATACATTTTCTTTTAAAGAAAAATTTGTGTTTTCCCTCTGTTCACTGAAAAGGCCTAGAAATAGTAACAAATCCAAGAGCAAGGAGCTAGCTGGGCTAGTGCCCAGATTGTACTCTCAAAATAAAACTTCTCATTATAAGATCAGTGCTCTTTAGAAAAATAGCTGATCCCAGTTCCTGAACAAGAAAGACACAGGGAGAGCTTAGAATATCTTCATGCCAGAAAGCAAGAACCACAACAAAGACTACTGCAATTACATCGAAAGACTTAGTGGCTAAATTGGAGAAGCTCCCACCAGCCAAAGGTAGAACAATTTGAACATCAAAAAGTATAAATGCCATGGATTGAAACATACCAGATCTATATATTTTTTTAAATTCTGAATTCACAATGATACTAAAAATAAAAGATTCATTTGGTTACCTTTGGCAGATGCTAGGGAAGCAATTCATTATTCTGAAAATCGATTTAGAAAAGGGAGGGTGGGGGAAGAATTAAGAATTTATCCTACCTTTCCTGTATAAACTTCTCTATCTGAGTACCAAATAGGTAAGGGAATTTTTTCTTTATAGGACTATTCAAATTAATACTCCTTTTACAAGGAGTGCCAATTTGAATATCACCATTGTACAACTCTAATGATATAATGGATCTAGGCCAAGACCATCAATAGCTGCTGGAAATCCTTCCGTGAAAAGCTGATTAGCTACTTCATAATGAATGGAGGGAAAGGCTGGCAGTGTGCTGGAGCTGGCTTGACAGGCTCACAAAAGCCAATTGTTAAATTTTCAGGAATTTTGCAGGCCAGTTGATATGCTGGTAGCTTCAAATCAGCTATTTTATACTATGGAAATTGGTATAAATCAGGGAAACACAACAAATCAGGGTTCCCTCTTCAAACCTGTCCCAAGCTGGTCATTAGATATTTATCACCACATCACCGGATAAAGTTAACAACACCTGAATACAATGATCAATCCTAACATTACTAAAAGAGGGACAACCAGATATCACAGACTTCTGATAAAAGCATAAAACAACAAATCAAGTATTCCTGCCACAAAAAGACTCAAACCTGATCAAACCTCTAATCTAACAGCCACTTATAGAAACTAGAGGGGAGTGGACAAACATGCTCAATGATACATGAATGTAAACAACGTAAATCAAGAATATCAAAAACTCTATAGGACAAAAGACCCAGTTTCCAAAATTTTCCAAAAAATAAACTGAAAGGAAAAAGAGTGGGGGGAGAAGAGAGTGGGACTCTTGTCTGGATTCTGATCTGAACCAACCACATGCTTGTTTTATATATATAAGACTGGGAAAACTGAACACTAGATAGCTTGAAATTAAGGAATTACTATTAATTTTTCAAGTGTGATGGTATTATGGTTACATTTTAAAAAATCATTCTTTTAGGGATATATACTGTCATATTACAGATGGAATGACATCAAGATTGGTCATGAGTTGGTAACTGTTTAAGTCGGCTAAGGGATACATGGGAATTCATTATAGTATTATCTCTTGCATATATTTTTAAGTTTTCTGATCATACAAAAGTTTTAAAATAGCAAAAAGAATTTTCACATGTGTTTATCAAACTTTTTTGCTCAAAATGTTATTTTAAGTTACACGTTCTTATTTTAAAGCAGAGTTTGTCTTTAATTTTGAGATAGATTTCTGGAGTCTGCTCTTTCATTTGGAAAAGTAGGCACAATAAAGTTCTGGTTCTCAAACTTTAGTGTACATCGGAACCACTATTGGTGGTAGACTGTTGAAACAGATGGTGGGTCCCATCTCCAGAGTTTCTGATTCAGAAGTTTGGTATGGGACATGAGAATTTACGTTTTTAACAAGTTCCCAGATGATGCTGATGTTACTAGTTAAGGAACCATGCTGAAAATTGATCAAAGGGTCTAGTTGCTACTAGGCTGCTCAGATCTATAGACAGTCAATAAAAATAGTGAGTGGGTAAAATGTTAAGATAATAAATTAATGTTGTCTCTCATAGATTTTTCTCAGATTTATCTATAGTATACTGTATTTGAAAGAGTAGAACTTGGGGTACCTGGGTGGCTCATTTGGTTAAGTGTCTGCCTTTGGCTTGGGTCATGATCCCAGGGTCCTGGGATTGAGTCCCGCATTGGACTCCCTGTTCAGTGGGGAGTCTGCTTCTCCCTTTCCCCCTGCCCCTGCTTATGCTTGCTCACTCACTCTCTCTCAAATAAATTATCTTTAAAAATAAAAATAAAAGAACAGAACTTTCCTGTTGACAAATGAGGGGACCAAGTTCACTATTTAATATTCAGTAGACAAATCCTTTAAAGTTATATAAAAGAAAACAGGGGTGCCTGGGTGGTTCAATGGGTTGGGCCTCTGCCTTCAGCTTGGGTCATGACCTCAAGGTCCTGGGATTGAGTGCACATTGGGCTCTCTGCTCAGCAGGGAGCTTGCTTCTCCCCTCCCCTCTCTCTGCCTGCCTCTCTGCCTACTTGTGATTGCTACCTGTCAAATAAATAAATAAAATCTTAAAAAAAAATTCACCAAATTATACTATTTAAATATGTAGAGTTTTTTGTATGTAAATTATACCTCAATAATATAAGAAATGTTAAACATGGAAAAAGTATATGTAATTTCACATGTCTACTAAGAATTTAACGAAGCATCCAGAAATGTTTCATGGAACACAAGCTATGGTTTTTTCCTCATAAAATCATAGAAGCTGGGGTTTTTGAGGCAATCCAAAGATTTGGGAGGTCCCTATCCCTACTGTGAACACATCTCCTATGGTTGTGCCTCCTCATAACTGTAAATAAAGAAAGGGAATAATTCATTCTAGGTGTACTTGTACCTTCAGGTTTTCTTTCAAAAATCCACCTTCTAACAGAAAGAACATTAAGAGTTCATTCCCAGTCATCCTTCCTTCCATATCCTCTCTGTGAATTTCTGCCTCCTAAGTAGAACACTTCAAGGATGCGTGGCATTGCAGAGTGCCTTTTCTTGCCTCTTCATCTATGAACTGGGGATAAAATTCCCTACCATAAAGGACTATTATATGGATTAAGTAAGAAATTATAAGGGTTCAGCCCTTCCTTGGAAGGAGCTCAGTAAACAGCTCCTTCCTATTCAAAATCCTTCTCTGGGGGCGCCTGGGAGGCTCAGTGGGTTAAAGCCTCTGCCTTGGGCTCAGGTCATGGTCCCAGGGTCCTGGGATCAAGCCCCGCATTGGGCTCTCCACTTGGTGGGGAGCCTGCTTCCCTTCCTCTCTCTGCCTGCCTCTCTGCCTACTTGTGATCTCTGTCTATCAAATAAATAAATAATCTTTTAAAAAACCCCAAAAAACAAAAAACAAAATCCTTCTCTGTGACACACACACACATAAAAGATAATGAAAACAATTGCATGTGTTTTCTGAAGGATTACTTAGTAATCTTCAAACTAAGACTTAATATTAGAAGATGAAATAGTTAAAAACTGTCATCAAATCTTAAAGTTGTGGAAATTGACAGATTTTTTTTTTCCAGAAACTAATTCCCGAGCACAGCCTATCTCCTAAAGAATTTCCTAATGTTGACGAAAGCGTTCTATTTTGGTAATGAATGACCACTCGCTACCCCGGCAGGTGCTAGTGAATTAAATGCCCCAAGCTGAATCAGAATAGCAGGAAGACTGTTACTACATATGCTATCAATGCATACTCCCAAAACAAACAAAATTGCCTATCCTACAGCTTTCCAAAATAGTGACACAATTTTCCTATATTTGGAGATAGCAAGCAAAAGCAAGGGGACACAAATACATGTTTTCTGACTTATTCTATTATCTCTGGATATGTTGGGGAATTTGCTCTTGTTATTAAAAGACTCCAGGCAAAGTTGAAAGAAAATAAAAGAATGATTTTCTGGGGCACAAAAAGAGGGGACTGTGCAAACTGAGAAGTCTAGTTTTTTGTCTCACAGAATTATTCCTCAGTGCTCATTTTTAGAAAATACTAAATCCAGTGTATTCAAAGTTTTTGTTAAGATTTTACTTATTTATTTGAGAGAGAGAGCATGCCAGGGAAGGGGGCAAGGAGCAGAGAGAGAGGGAGAGAAACAAGCAGACTCCACCTGGAGCATAGAACCTGATGCAGGGCCCAATCCCACAACCCCGAGTTCATGACCAGAGCCAAAATCAACAGTTGAATGCTCAACAAACTGAGCTACCCAGGTGCCCCTCAAGTTTTTAATTAACTTAGTTTCATCTCTATCAATTGACTGAAAAAAATATCATATCAGAGTTTAGTGTGGTTACACCCAAATCATTTATATGGCAAGCTGAAAATTACTAACTTACCTGGACAATTACTTCTATGTTATGTGTCCTGTTACTGTAGTTTTGTGGGTTCCACTTCAGTATGAAAATAGGACCAGACAAATGAATAGCTTGCCCTAAATGAACTCCATCAATCTTAACTGTGACAGAAGTAATGGAGGTCAAGGAAAAGGCCAAGACTCTAAAATGAGAACATACATAATAAGCATGTGGTTTTAGATATTTTTACTGCTTTTAGAAAGGAGAATAACTATTATAATCTGAAAAAAATATAAATGTAGGCAGAACCATCACACTGTATAATTGTTTATATGATCACTATTCATGATCTGGTTTCTTTCTGAATGGTGGCTTTTGGAGTTGTATAATTTGGCAAACCTAACTTGGTGAGAAATTAGAAATTATTTTCATACTTTTTAGAAAGGAAAATCATTTTCTTTTGACAAATAAAGCTGGAGTAGATCCAAAGTTCTTTCTGATAAACTCCTTAAATCCTGTTTTTTTACATAGGAAAAGAATATTGGTTAGACATCTTACTTTGTTAATCTCATGTTAATCCTAATCATGTTAATCCATCTACTCATTTGGTTCCCAACATATCTGTCCACAAGAAGCAAGAGCACATATCTGTCCACAAGAAGCAAGAGCACAAACAGAATCAAGGCTACCAGGCCCTTTCAGAGAATACAATGTCTGAATCAGATATCCAGTATCTATCAAAAATACCTGAGAGTCACTTCACTGCTGACGAAAAAAATAAGTCAAAACAGCTCGATACCATTTTTCCAGATTAATTAGTACATCTTTTTAAAAGTAGAGCATCCAAAAATAATAAGAGTGCCATAAAATTTGTAGTCATTTGCCTGGTAACATTATAAATTAGTATCTGTTCTAAAAAGTAATTGGGTACCTTATGCACTGCTCGTGGTAATGTAAAATGGTACAGCCGCTATGGAAAACAGTATGGTGGTTCCTCAAAAAATTAAACATATAATTACTATGTGATCCAGCAATTCCATTTCCAGACATATGCCCACAACTACCAAAAGCAGGGATATGAACTGAGTATACTCACATTCACTGTAGCATTATTCACCATAGCCAAAAGGTGGAAGCAAAAGTATTGACAGACAAATAAACAAAATATTGTATATACACACAAAGGAATATTGGCCCGACTTAAAAAAGCAAAGGAATTCTAACACACTCTACAACATGGAGGAACCTCAAACATATTATGTTCAAGAAGCCAGCCAATTAGGGATGCCTGCATGGCTCAGTCCGTTGAGCAATTGCCTTCAGCTCAGGTCATGATCCCAGAGTCCTGGGATCAAATCCTGAATTGGGCTCCTTGCTCAGCGGGGAGCCTGCTTCTCTCTCTACTTCTGCCTGCCAATCTGCCTGCTTGTGCTCTCTCTCTCTCTCTCTCTCTCACTCTGACAAATAAATAAATAAATAAATAAATAAATAAAATCTTTTTTAAAAAGGTCAGCCAGTTAAAGGACAAATACTGTAGGATTTTCTTATATGATGTTCCTAGAATAGTGAAATTCAGAGACAGACCAGTAGAATGGGTGTTGCCACAGGATGGGAAAAGGGGGAAATTGGGGAGTTATTGTTGGATGGGTACAGAGTTTCAGTTTGGAAAGATGGAAGTGTTGATGATGGATGGTGGTGATGGTTGCCTAACAGTATCAGTGTGCTTTAATGCCACTGAACTGTACACCTAAATGCTGGTGAAATGACACATTTTATGTTCCATATATTTTACCACAATTTCTTAAAAGAATAATGATTTTAGTTAAAAAAAAAGTAATTGGGCAATCTCTATCAAGAGTCATAAAAGAATTCATAATGTTTCACCAAGACTCCCACCTCTAGAACTTTATCTAAAGAAATTATTCAAATGGGAAAAGCATCTACATGCATCAGATGCTCATTCCCAAGATAGAAAATAAATGGAAAAGTTCACCAATAAGATAGGAAAATAGTTAGAAAAAATTGTAGAGCATTCTCTGTTGAGAGAAAAAAAAGTAGGAATTGTTTACAGACTGTGCCCTACCTTTACAATTATGTAAAAACATGCCTCAAAGAGAATGCCTGAGAAGGAAAAGTCAGAAATGTCATTAACAGCTCTCTCTGGGCCTAGGGAGATTACAGCAAGGCAAAACATGAAAATAAAATACACAAAAATGACAGTAGTAGGGCTATGGGTTTCTGGATTTTTTAAAAAATTTCAACAGCTTAAAAAAATATTTTTTAACTGAATGGGAATGAAGCAATAAGCATTTTATCTTTAAATAATGTTCAGATTGTTGGGAAAATTAAAGTGGGGCTTCTCATTGCTTTCACATGAGATTATAATCACATTGACTTATTCTCCATTAATATCAAACTGGAAGTAAATTCTGAAAAAGTGCTACATACCTGATGTGTGTTGAATGAAGGAGTCTTTCTAGTGGTTCATGTCTAGCACAACTATATAAGAGTGACTTAGGATTAGTGATAAGAACCACAGGCCACTCGCCAAAGACCAAATCTGCAAAGCTAAAGAGGTCATGGTCAAAAGCAAAGATTCGGTACCTAGAAGACAATAAGGTAATTTAGTCACTTTGTATTATAAGACGGTATGAAGGTAATACACAGAACAAATGTAAAAAATGTAAAACTATAGTTTCTGAGATCTTGAATTTATACAAAGTAAATAATATTGTTTCTGTCCTTCTTCCCTTTGTCCCTATCGCTTTACAGTTCATGTTTGTCACAAATGGGATCTCATTGAAGACATAATTTAACTGTGCCCTAGGACAATGCCTGGTACATAGTATGCATCCTTTCATTTCCAAACAAATGCTTGATAAATTAATTCATTTGGTTTCTGTACTTTAAGACTGTTTTGAATCTAAGACATTCATCATAAGCCTAATACCTGACATTCCTCATCTCATCAAAAATGTTAATATTAACATGAACACAATCAGAAATCTTTCATTCTTCTTTCAAACCTTTATTTCTATAATTGCAAAGAAATTAACAAAACTTATTTTGGTTTTCTAAATGCATGGTGAGAGGTACAGGGAGACATTAAAGAATAACCAAAATTTTATATTTTCTACTTTTTGAACTGAGAAAAGAAATGATTTGACTATGGCAGAAACAATAGTGCTCACCAAATACTCCACATGCTCCCCTGCATTGCCCAGTCTCCCTGGTATTAGGTTGGGACCATGTGACTATTTCTGGTCAATGGGCTGTGAACAGAAGTGACATGTATCACACTTCTGGTCCAAAGTACTTAAGAGTGGGTGTAAGTTCTCCATGCTCTCTTCCCTGCCCTGGAATTGAGGTGTTAAGATGGAGGAAGTCTAAATCCCTGAGTCATCCCATGGAAGAGAGATGCCCTGGCTCATACCAGATTTACATATATGAAAAAATAAACATCTGCTGTGTTATTTGTATCCACAACAAAGCCTAGCCTAATATTAATAATATACTTTTAAAAGCTCTTCTATTATCCTAAAGCAATGTTTAGAAGGGCAGGTAAAGGTTAGGTCCTTAAATGTTTAGAAGGGCAGGTAAAGGTTAGGTCCTTTCAGTAAAACCCCAGGGTTGGAACAACAGGAGAGCAGGTGGGAAGAGAAAGAGAGGAAATGGTTTCATGACATCACTTAACTTGTAACTATAGCATTTATAAGAAGTAAAGAAGGTGATCAAGGATTAGGAAGGCTATCTGGTAAAAGGCAATCCCAGCCCAGCCCACAACCTCACAGTCATGAATAGACAGGTCTTAACTCAAAGTAATTACAGTTGCTAACTAATTACAGGCTTCAAGCATACCTTTAGACAGTTTCTAACAGAGCCAATTGAAATGAGTAAGTAACTTACAAGATGTAAAGCTATCTTTTAATTCATGGAAGTAGTTAAAAATAGACATAACATATTTAGCTTGAAAAATATTTACTGAATAAAATCTTCAGAGAAGTGAGTGTGAATAAATTAAACAGTAATTGATAAAACAATGTTCAACAATGAGAGGATACTCTTCCATATTTAAGCTACTGTACTTGGTTATTCTCGAAATATGTATTTAGTTCTTGTCTCTTTATATACTTAACTATACTGTATGCTTTTGATAAACAGGTTATGTTTTCTCACAGAAAGACTTTAATCTTAATAAAACCAACTATTGTGTATTTGAGGAACTTAAAGCACTAACATGGTCATGACTACCAAGGTAGATATAAAGTTCAGAAGGTGATACACTTAGAATTCTAAAATAAGTGTGGTCCATAGAGCACCTGGTGGGCTTTAAAAAAAAAAAATGCAGTTTCTTGAGTCCTAAGCCAGACCGATATAATCAAATTCTGTGGAGACAGGGCCTCTAAATTGTTATTTTTAATAACCTCCTCCACAATCCTTGTGCAGCCTAGAGTTTGAGATCCATTTCCAAATGGATGCATCTTGAAAATCCAATGTAACACAGTGAGAGCAAATATAACTCTTGCAATGAGGTTTTTCACACCAACACACATAATATCTATATTACTTTAAAAACTTAGGGGAAATCAAAAGTTCTTCCTTGACTGGGATCACCCATGATAGCAATAAGAAAACTATCGTTTTAGCAAAACTTACATGTTTAAGTTTTATTTTGTGGGGTAGTTCCCTTACCTTCTGTTCTCTTTCCAGTCTCCCACCTCAAGTTCCAAAGTGCCCTGGAGGTGACGCGTGTGCAAAACAGGCATGAGTCCACCGAGAGTGTGCAGGTGCCCACACAAATATGCTGTAGCTGAACTAATTAAAGAAACATGAACAGAATAAGTTGAACAGGTAACTTGTTACGCCAAACTAATAAAAAGATCTCTTCAGGAGAGCAAGAGGAACATAAAAGAATTACAAGCAATTTTTATTTTGGAAGCCTGCCTCACCTCATTATAGACCGAATTCCAGGTGATGGAGAAAGGATAGTGGATGTTGTATAGTGTCCAAACCAAATACTGTGGTTGCTCTGACTACTTTCCTTGGCCAGTAGGAGAAGTTCCTCCATCTGCTTCTGAAATGGGAGAAAAACAGAGGGATCATTAATCAGGGCTCAGGCTGAAATCTACAGATTAAACATCTCCCTTGAAGTTTTATACTAATATTATGTCTAAGGCCTAAGCCCTACTAATTAATGGCCTGTATGGACCTGTATAAATTTCAAACTGTTTTCATATACATTATAATTCATTTGGTCCTAAAAATAACTCTGTGCTAAGTAGGACAAGTATTAGCCGCATTTGATAGATGAGGAAACTGAGAAATAGAGAACAATCTTTAAATGGCATAAATTTTTCTTTTTTTTAATAGAAATTCTTTACAGAAATTTCTTTATAGAAAATAAGAAGAACCACTGATCCCTTCAGCCCTGTATGCTACACTGCAATTAATAAAGAGGAACTTGAAAATAAACTTCTAAAATAAGATGTACCTGAATGTTCACAATAGCTCAACTCAGAATAGCCAAAAACTAGAAACCATCAGTATATCCAAACAATGGAATGTTATGCAGTGATAAAAAGGAAAGAATTACTCAAACACACAAAAATATGGATGAATCACAGAAACATTACACTGAGCAAAAGAAGCCAGACAGAAGAAGAGTATGTACTATATGATTTCATTTACATAAAATTCTTTATATATCTATCTATCTATATATCTTTACATATCTATATAATCTATACTGACAGAAAACCCATGAAAAATCAATGGTTCTCTAGGATTGGGGTGAAGACTGACTACAAAAGAGAACTTTCTAGGATGACAGAAATGTTCTATCTTGATTGTGGTGACAGGTATACCAGCATCTATATTTTTTGTCAAAACTCTTCAAACACTTAAAATGAGTGCATTTTATTGTATGTAAATCATCCCTCATAAAGCTGATTTCAAAAATAACTTGTACAGGGGCACCTAGGTGGCTCAGTCGGTTAAGCAACTGCTCAGATCATGATCCCAGGGTCCTGGGATCGAGTCCCGCATCCCTTGAGCAGGGAGCCTGCTTCCTCCTCTCCCTTTGCCCCGTACCCCTGCTTGCGCATGCATAAGCACTCTTCCTTTCTCTCTCTCTCTCTCAAATAAATAAAATTAAAAAAAATAACCTGTACATGTATAAATATTATTAATTATCTTTAAAGTACTTATAGCAATGAATTCTTGGACCGTACCTTCAGGGTTTCTAGTTTGACAAGTCTTGGGGAAAGTCTGAGAATCTGCATTTTATGAGTCCAACTGATTTTCATGCAGATGATCTTTGAATCGTATATTAAAAAACACTGCTCTGAGGAATAGGCTTTAACATAATAAGTTAAAAAACTGTCTAAAGACAGTTGGGAGATAAGAAACAAAATATACCTTCATTAAATAAAATGTGTAGTATAACACAATGCATCTCACAATAGTCTATTCACTTGATTTCAAGGTCTCCTGAACCCTCGTATCACTTTGAATCTCTCTCGGCACTTAGCAAATTCTGCCCTTTATTATAGTTATTTCTGCACTAGTCTTATGCCCCTCCACTACAGTAAATATTCTAAGAGGCAAGTGACTTGATCTTATCGCTCTTGTATGCTTATAGGCAGGCACATACACCTTACCTATAGGCATGGGCTTATTAGTGAGCTGACATCTGTTGTACTATGAAAAATGGGAGGGTTTCAGATGTGACTTTCTAGACAGTTTTAATCCAGCAACGGTTTTCACCTCACTTGCTTTAACGGAAATTTATTTACTTCAGTGGTTGTCCTTCTTTTATTAAAATAAATAGAGTACATTAGTTAGAAATGGCAACTGTGGGGATTTAGGAATATACCCCATAGTATAAAAGCTATATGCCCTGCACCTTGCAAAGAGCATGCTGCACTGAGTACATATTTAATAAATGTTTACTGAATAAATATAAAATTTGAGGTACTTCTTTATGAGATTTTGGGACTAGAACAGGGATAGCAATGATAGTGCTCAAGCAGCCAGTGATTTCTTCTAGCCATACTTGTAACCACAGTAAAACTTTTTGCAAGAATTTCTAGATAAGAACTGGTTTACCTAGATAACCTTAAGTGAGCCACATTTATCCAAGAAAAAACAAAATAGATTAGCTACAAAAGGAAGGTAGATTTTTACTGTACCTCATCTAAAATTCCAAAGAAATTATAGGGTCTCTTAGGCCCTGGATTTGGGGTGGCATCCAAAGAGATGAAAGAATAGTTTCCAAAGGGAGTACTGTGGACATAATGGAAAGAGCCATCCTTACGTACAGCAGAATATTTCCTAAAAAATACAAGACAGGAAAGTTTTAGTGCAATCATAAAAAAAAAGAATGAGTTGAAATTCCTCCCCGTATATCACACTAAATTTGCCTCCCTTTGATAATCTCCTAATCTGACAGAGAAATACATCAACTACTCACAATAAACTGATTAAAAGAAATTTTAAAGATTTTTTTTCATTGTCTACAAAGATTTAGGCAAACTAATTCATAAGTAACCAAACACAAGGTCATCAAGCAAAGCAGAGAAGGAGATGGCTGGTTTAGGTAATCCATTGAACATTTAAAGAGAGGTCAATCAAAATCCAGTGAAATGGTACTTATCCATCATTGAAAAATTTAGTGAGGACCTACTACAGTACCTAGCAGAATTCTTGGAGTAATGGGATATGAAAGGTATCTGCATCCTGAAACAGGATTACAGAGACTTAACTCACAATAAAGCCTTGCAAAGATGAAGTCATCAAGCCAGGAGAAAAATGTTAGCTAGGTCTGGGTCAGTAAATCTTCTTCAGTTCCTAAAAATACATCTGTAACATACATGGGGTATACATTCAGTAATGAAAGTCCTCACTGCCTAAGTATTAACAGTATTCAGGTGTCTGTAAGGTTGGAGAATGAAGAACAGCAGGAGAGGGTAGGTAACACAGTACACAGTGTAGGAACTCATTAGTATTTGTTGAATAAATGTGAAGGAAGGTATAGATTGGGGACATACCTATATTATTCAAATGTCAAAACATTATAAGAAGATAGATAAGGCACATAGGGAAAAATACAAATAAACTCCTGAAACCTAATGTGCTATCGGGGAGCTATATTTGAGCCCTGATAGCCATCTAAATCTATCATAAAATAAATAGATTATCACAGGTAGTATAATTAAAAGTCAATTAGTTCTACTGCCTCCCTTCCTTGTATTTTTAAAAATTTTCTATTTTGGGAGGCACCTGGCTCAGTCAGTTAAGTCAGCAACTCTTGATTTCAGCTCAGGTCATGATCTCAGGGTCATAGGATCCAGCCCGGCACTGGGCTTGGCACTCAGCATAGAGTCTGCTTATCCCTTTCCCTCTGCTCCTCCCCTGGTCACATGGGCTCACGCATGTGCACACTCTCCCTCTCTGAAATAAATAAATAAAATCTATTAAAAAAATAAAATTTTCAGGGCACCTGGAAGGCTCAGTTGTTTGAGTGTCTGCCTTTGGCTTGAGTCGTGATCCCAGGGTCCTGGGATAGAGCCCCACATCAGGCTCACTGCTCAGCGGGGAGCCTGCTTCTCCCTCTCCCACTCCCCCTGCTTGTGTTCCCTCTCTTGCTGTCTCTCTCTGTCAAATGAATAAATAAAATCTTTAAATAAAGTAAAATAAAATAAAATAAAATTTTCTATTTCAATTTTTTTCTCAATAAAATTTTTATTTATATTTTTCCTACTTAATTTGTTTTCAGTTATTCTTTAGGATCTTATAATCTCACATATACTATTTCCTTTCTTATATTTTTAACACATTAAAATAAACTATCAACTATCAACCAACTACTTGAAAATAGAGATTAAAATATATGATAGCTATTAACATTTTTTAAATTATGGATTTTGACATTCTCTGGGGGATTCTTAAGATCAAGATTTAGCTTTAAGATTTTTTTTGTTCACTCCAATTCAGTTTTCCTTTCCTTCTCCTACTGTCCTCCATATTATTACTTATGCTCACAAGTGAAACCATATGATAATTGACTTTCGAGAGACTATGTTCTCTGAGAAACAAACTGAGGGTTTTGGAAGGAAGCGGGGTGGGAGGATAGGTGAGCCTGGTGATGCGGAGGGCACATACTACATGGAGCATTGGGTGTGGTGCATAAACAATGAATCTTGGAACACTGAAAAAATTTTATTTTTTTTATTTTATTTTTTTTTAAAGATTTTATTTATTTATTTGTCAGAGAGAGAGCGAGTGAGAGCGAGCACAGGCAGACAGAGTGGAAGGCAAAGTTAGAGGGAGAAGCAGGCTCCCTGCAAGGAGCCCGATGTGGGACTCGATCCCAGGACGCTGGGATCATGACCTGAGCCGAAGGCAGCTGCTTAACCAACTGAGCCACCCAGGCGTCCCCACTGAAAAAATTTTAAAAAGATTTTTTTTTAAAATCACAGTACCATGTTATGTAAATAAACAAATATGAGTGTTTGTTATTAGGAGAAAAAAAAATTTTTTTTCATTCAGTCATTCTGGGTGACTCAGTCAGTTAAGTGTCTGCCTTTGGGTCAGGTCATGATCCCAGACTCCTTGGATTGAGTCTCACATCAGGCTCCTTGCTCAGCGGGGAGTCTGCTTCTGCCTAAGCCTGCTATTCTCCCTGCTTATGCTCACTCTCTTGCTCTCCCTCTCTGACAAATAAATAAAATCCTTAAAAAAAACTTTTTTTTTTTTTCCTTCAGGTTGATATACCTGTAATGTCCATATTTCAGGCTGTTAAAATGCTGCTTATTAAAAATTCAGATAGAAAAAAAAATTCAGATAGAGTTTAGGTGCTTAGAAACAAAAATATAAATGTAAGAAACCTTCAAGTGACTAATAGCTTTACCCTCCAGAAAACCAGTCAGACCCAAAGTCCTGTTAATTCTTCCTTGAAAATGTTCTCTAGTTCCAGTCCACAGTCACCATGAAAGATACAAATAGATAATAGAAAATGAAAGATAGTTTGTTCCTGCTCTTTGAAAAATGCCAGTGGAATTTTGATTGGGATGACATTGAAGTATAGATTGCTCTAGGCAGTATAGACAATGTTCATTCTTCTGATCCATGAGCATGAAATACTCTTAAATCTTTTTGTGTCTCCTTCAATTTCTTTCATGAGTGTTCTGTAGTTCCTCAAGTATAGATCCTTTACCTCTTTGGTTAGGCTTATTCCCAGGTATCTTATGGTTCCTGGTGCTATAGTAAATGTAATCGATTCTCTAATTTCCCTTTCTATATTTTTTGTTAGTGTATAAGAAAGCAGTTGATTTGGTATCCTGCCACATTACTGAATTGCTCTAGTAGTTTGGGGGTGGAGTCTTTTGGGTTTTCCATATAAAGTATCTTGTCATCTGCGAAGAGAAAGTTTGACTTCTCCTTTGCCAATTTGAATACCTTTTATTTCTTTTTGTTGTCTGATTGCTGTTGCTAGGCCTTCTAGGACTATGTTGAACAACAGTGGCGAGAGTGGACATCTTTGTCATGGTCCTGATCTCAAAGGGAAGGCTGTCAGCTTTTTCCCATTGAGGATGATATTTGCTGTGGGTTTTTTAGAGATAGATTTTATGACAATCCTAAAATTTGTATGGAACCAGAAAAGACCCTGAATTGCTAAGGAAATGTTGAAAAAATAAAAACAAAACTGGGGGCATTACATTGCCTGATTTCAAGCTTTACTACAAAGCTGTGATCACCAAGACAGCATGGCATTGGCACAAAAACAGACACATAGACCAGTGGAACAGAGTAGTGAGCCCAGATATGGACCCACAGCTCTATGGCCAAATAATCTTTGACAAAGCAGGAAAAAATATACAGTAGAAAAAAGACAGTCTCTTCAATAAATGGTGCTGGGAAAATTGGACAACTATGGATACAAGAATGAAACTCAACCATTCTCTTACACCATACACAAAGATAAACTCTAAAGACCTCAACGTGAGGTAGGAATAAATGTGGAATAAATGTAGGAATATATATGGATAAAAGACCTCAACATGAAGTAGGAATCTATCAAAATCCTAGAGGAGAACATAGGCAGTAACCTCTTTGACATCAGCCACAGCATGATGTGGCTTTCAAGACATGTCCCTAAAGGCAAAGGAAACAAAAGCAAAAATGAACTTTTGGGACCTCATCCAGATAAAAAGTTTCTGCACAGCAAAGGAAACAATCAACAAAACAAAGAGGCAGCCCACAGAATGGGACAAGATATTCGCAAATGACACTACGGACAAAGGGCTGATACCCAAAATCTATAAAGAACTCCTCAAACTCAACACACACAAAACAGATAATCACATCAAAAAATGGGCAAAAGACATGAACAGACACTTCTCCAAAGAAGACGTACAAATGACTAACAGACACATGAAAAAATGTTCATCATTAGCCATCAGGGAGATTCAAATCAAAACCACATTGAGATACCACCTTACACCAGTTAGAATGGTCAAATTCAACAAGATAGGAAACAACATGTGTTGGAGAGGAGGTGGAGAAAGGGGAACCCTCTTACACTGTTGGTGGGAATACAAGTTGGTGCAGCCACTTTGGAAAACAGTGTGGAGGTTCCATAAGAAATTAAAAATAGGGGCACCTGGGTGGCTCAGTGGGTTAAGCCGCTGCCTTCAGCTCAGGTCATGATCTCAGGGTCCTGGGATCGAGTCCCGCATCGGGCTCTCTGCTCAGCAGGGAGCCTGCTTCTCTCTCTCTCTCTCTCTGCCTGCCTCTCCATCTACTTGTGATTTCTCTCTGTCAAATAAATAAATAAAATCTTTAAAAAAAAAAAAAGAAATTAAAAATAGACCCTGCAATTGCACTACTGGGTATTTGCCCCAAAGATACAGATGTAGTGAAAAAAAGGGCCATCTGTACCCCAATGTTCATAGCAGCAATGGCCACAGTTGCCAAACTGTGGAAAGAACCAAGATGCCCTTCAACAGACAAATGGATAAAGAAGATATGGTCTATATATACAATGGAGTATTATGCCTCCACCAGAAAGGATGAATACCCAACTTTTGTATCAACATGGACGGGATTGGAAGAGAGTATGCCGAGTGAAATAAGTCAAGCAGCGAGAGTGAATTATCATATGGTTTCACTTACTTGTGGAGCATAAGGAATAACACGGAGGACATTGGGAGATGGAGAGGAGAAGTGAGTTAGGGGAAATCAGAGGGGGAGATGAGCCATGAGAGACTGTGGACTCTGAGAAACAAACTGAGGGTTTTAGAGTGGAAGGGGTTCGGAGTTTGGGTAAGCCTGGTGGTGGGTATTAAGGAGGGCAGGTATTACATGGAGTAGTGAGTGAGGTGCATAAACAATGAATTTTGGAACACTGAAAAGAAATTTAATTTAATTTAATTTTTAAAAAAAAGAAAATGAAAGATTTCCATCTCCGACCTTTTCCTTTCTCACATTGAAAAAGGACAACTTTGTCCTCCAAGTTATGGTGACTCTAATAATATGTTAACCAGTGCTGTTTGACCTGCCACCCTCCAGCTGATGACACTGTCCCCATAACTATGGACTTTGTTAGATGGGGTATATCGCCTATACATTTCAGAAATAGCCCTTCCATATCATGCCTGGACTATTACAGGACTCCTCTATTCTACAAAACTCCAATCTCCCTGTTTTTTGCTTATTATCCCTATCTTTTTTCTTTTTTGTTGTGTGATTGCCCTTTGTAAAGTATTATTTCATTATGTGACTTGTCTCCTTAGGAATCTATACTGGATTATGAACCATTATCCAACACATCTAAATTTCTACACTTGTCACTTAAGACCTCTGTTAACTGGCCCTAAGCTACCTATCCAATGTCATACCAGGCCTCAAAATGATCCTTTATTCTGGTGATACCAGTTTCCTTACTGTCCCTAAAAGCTCATTCTAGCTTTTAAAACTCTGGGGTTTTGCCTAAAATATACCCCTCAAAATTTCTTACTTCTCCAAATGCAATCCTTCTCTTATGGCTGGACACAAATTTTGCTTCTTTTATAAAGTCCTAACTTGCAACTTGTAGATATATAAGTTCTGGAGATCCAATGCACAGCATGATAATTATAATCAAAAGTACCGTTTTATAAACTTCAAAGTCACCAAGAGACTAGATCTTAATTATTCCTACCACAAGAAAATGATAATTATGTGATGGTAATTGAGGTATTAGCTAACTCTATGGTGTCCTCATTTCGCAACATATAAATGCATCACGTGAACAAGTTGTACATCTTAATCTTATACAATTCTATATGTCAATTATATCTCAGTAATAAAGTCTCCTCTATGTCTAGCCCATACTAACTTCTGCCCTTTCCTATTTCTCATAGTGATTATCATGTGTACCAAATAATGTAGCATTTCATCAGTCATCCCTTCATGTTCTTTTCTAATTGTTTCCCAAACAATTCTTATTTCCCTTAACTGGACTTCCTTGAGGGTAGAGGCCATATTTTAAAATATTAGCTCTTGTATCTCTCATGCTATCCAGCTAATGATGGGCTCTCAACAAATTCTCACTACTTGAGTGATGGTCAATGTAGGACAAAGCTGTGGAATACCCCAGAACTGGAAATGAAACTGCAACTAAAAGAACCTGAACACATTGTAACCAGAGAGCTGGTTTTCTAACTCAAAGAACCTTTCATATTCATAGCCTTTTTCACATTCATGGCATATAAAGAAAATTTTAATATTTCTGTGACATAGTGGGATAAATGGACAAAACAACCAGGGTGACCAACTGAGCTCCTCACCCACTCTAGAGGCTCAGAGAATCAGTTACTCAGTATTCCTAAAATCCATAGTACTCTGGTAACAAGCTCTAATCTAAGTGACTTCTGCTACAACATGGTGACTACAGTCAAACACACTCTATTGTATATTTGAAAGTAGTCACAAGAAAAAAAAAGTTTCTTAACTATGTATGGTGATGGGTGTCATTGCAAAATATACCTAAAATGAATAAAATGTTATATGTCAATTATGGATATAATTATGGATATAATTGACATATAACATTATATTCATTTTAGGTATACAATCTCTCTCTGTCAAATAAATTTTAAAAAATCTTAAAAAAAGAAATGTTTTCACTCATTCACTGACTTGACTGCACCCCTCTTGTACTACTTCATGGTCTGTGTTCTGTTCACTACAGTACCTGTAATAATTCTCGACACTGTCCAGACTTGGAATGTTGAATGCATCTAATTAAAAAGAAAAGAACAATGAATCACTAAATTCTACTCCTGAAACCAATATTATACTATATGCTAACTAAATGGAATTTAAATAAAAATTTGGGGAAAGAAAAGCACATGGAAAAAAAAAAGAACAAACATCATCTATATTAAAAAGAAAAATATAAACATCTTAACAACTAAAGAAGAATGACAATACTTTCAATAACACTTTAAATGGCAGACTGCCAATAAATTAGCCTGATCGTTTTTAAAATTTGGTAACAGATTCATTTTATCTAGAAACTTATATTAGGTACTAGTAGAGAATAAGAAATACTTTCATATTATGTACTATTCAGAATACATCAATTTGCAGTTCTAAGACTGGACGGTGTTGCTGCTGTTTTAATCATGACTGATACATGGATCCATGCTAAGTGTTTCTAAACAGCTGATCACTTTGATAACAGGACCTAAGGCCATCTCTTCTTAAATCCTAAAGATTCAATAAGAAAGGAATTATATAATGGTAAGAGGTAAGGCAAAGGATGTTATAGAACACTTACCTGGAAATATAATGATTTCACAGAGCTTGATTGTCTGATTGCAATAACTAAAATTTCTTACCAGCTTGGAATTCTAAGAATCCACTACATTTCTAATAACTTCAGAGAATAAGCTGTTAAATCCAATGTAGGCTAAAAGAGCTATTATTGTGTATGCAATCCTCTTACTATGTAAGAGAACAATACTGTTATAGTTAAATTTTAATAAAAACTAGTTTCTTCCTATCTTAACACAATACATAAACATAAACACATACAGTAAGCATTTGTCCTTATACAAATCAAATTAGATTATCATGAACTCCAAAGGATGAGCTCTGTTCACAAGATCTAATCACAAGAAGCTGATATTTATTACTTGAAATAAATCAGTAGCTTGGTTTGAAAAACTTTTTTATTATGTACAGGCTTGCTTTTCATTACTAATGAATTTGACCTGTGCCACTAGTCAGGGTCAGGAAAAAAAGGGAAATGTAAATTCAGATCTTCTTCAACTTACAATGGGGTTACATCCAGACAAATCCATTTTAAGTGGCAAATATTTAAGTAGAAAATGCATTTCATACAGTGAACTTACTGATCATCATAGCTTAGCCTCACCTACGTAAAAAATGCTCAGAATGGTTACATTAGTCTATAGTTGGGCAAAATTATCTAACACAAGGTCTGTTTTATAATAAAGTGTTGAATATCTCATGCTGAAGATCTGAGAGTGAAAAACAAAATGAAAGCACAGGCACAAAATGGTTATAAGGTTAATGGCTCTTTACGCTGGCAGTCATGTCCAGCATCACCAGAGTATCATACTGCATATCACTAGCCCAGGAAAAGATAAAAATTCAAAATTCAAAATACAGTTTCTATTGAATGTGTATCACAGTCATACATTGTAAAGTTAAGTCAAGGGGTGCGTGGGTGGCTCAGTCGGTTAGGCTTCTGTCTTTGGCTCAGGTCGTGATCCCAGAGTCCCAGGACTGAGCCCTGCATTGGGCTCCTTGCTCAGAAAGGAGTCTTCTTCTCCCACTGCCACTTCCTCTGCTCATGCTCAGTCTCTCTCTGTCTCTCTCTCTCTCTCACTTGCTCTCCCTCTTGCTTGCTCGCTCTCTTGCTCTCAAATGAAATCTTAAAAAATATCGTAAGTCGGGCACCTGGGTGGCTCAGTTGGTTAAGTGACTGCCTTCAGCTCAGGTCATGATCCCAGAGTCCTGGTATCGAGTCCCACATCAGGCTCCCTGCTCCTTGGAGAGTTTGCTTCTCCGTCTGACTTTCTCCCCTCTCATGTTCTCTCTCCCTGTCTCTCTCTCAAATAAATAAATAAAATCTTTAAAAAAAAAATCATAAGTCAAGCCATCATAAGCTGAACCATCGCAAGTTGAGGACCAGACTTACAGGGTATACCAGAGAAAGCTATAAACCAGATACCCCATCTTCAATTAATAATTCCGAGCTGCTTTGTAAGAACTATTTATAAAGAGCATTTTCTGATCAAACCAAAACTATGTATTTCACCAGACAGAATTATCTGTTTAAAATGATAGTTTTAAAAATATTTATAATTAGGCATACAGCAGCAATTAATAATCAAGTGAAGCAGATCAAATACTTAACAATCAATAAGAAGGTCAACCTATATAAAAACAAACAAGCTTACTGTTAGGATATTTTGCTGAGATTTCCTTACTAACACTACAATAATAATAATGTAAAAAATGTGAAGGGATTATCTCTATTTCTCTCCTCATACATAGAGATTTGTTTGTAATTTTAATTTTTTAAGTATACACAGTAAAATTCATTCACTGTAATGTACAGTTCCTTCAGTTTTGACAAATGCAGTCATGTACCCACCACAATGGAACAGTTCTATCATTCCCCATAATTCTCTCATGATGGCTCTTTGTAGTCAGCCTATCTACCTCTCCCCCAATCCTTGGCAATCACAATCTGTTCTCCATAGTTCTGCCTTTTCTTGAATGTTACATAAATCATATAGTATATAAACTTATGGGTAGTAGCTTCTATTAGGCAAAATGTTTATCTATTGATTTATACATATGTATTTATGTATGTGGTATGAATGTATATACGTATGGACTGATTGATTTTAGGTTCCACACCCAATGTAGGGCTTGAACTCATGACTCTAGATAAGGGTTGCATGCTCTACCAACTGAGCCAGCCAGACACCCAAAATGGGTTATACTTTTAAACACCCTCTCACACAGGTTTTGCTAGAGGCTTTTCTTCATGTAAAGAAGGACCATCCCAACTTTCCCCTCAAAGGCTAGAAGTGACATCTGAAGTTTTAAAATCATATAATATAGTTGTATTTCATAGTTGTGGGCTTTGGTATAACTAAACCGTGTTACAAAGTTCCCATTTTATAATCTTATATTCCAAACTGGAGAATCTGGGCTCTCAAAGGAAAAAAAATCTAGTTTTAATTATATATGGGTGTTGACTCTTACCATGATTTCCTTTAACATCAAGCCACTTGGTTTTTTCCATGACCCTTGTCTTCTTCAGAATACCCTGGTAAGTTTGCCATTCTACCTCATGCTGCCTGGATCCCAAGTGTTCCTTTGTTTTGGCATCAGTCAGGTCTCCTGTAGATTTACATAAGACTTGAATCACAATGCAAAATAAACCCAAGGGGGTTAAAAAATGTTCTCAAATGCACACCAAAGGAACAAAGATACTTAAAGTACTTAACATGTATAAGCATAACAACTTATAAGTCCATCTATGTCCAAAGCAAGCCACACAAAATAGGAATTTCTTATTTTGAAAGGACTTTATTTGTTTCTCAGAGTTTAGCAAGTACCTATTTAACTTCCCATGATATTAGAAATGGGCTCTGAAAAAAATTATCTTTAAAGAGAGCAGTATAAAATGCGTCATGAAACTCTGACAAAAATGAAAACTATAAGAAATTCCAACACTCTGGGCAGATGCCTGATATCTATGACAACCATATTTTCCACACCCAAAATCAAAATATGTAATCTGACCAAGTGTTATTATACAGCAAGAAAGTGATCTGGAGGTGTGGTTGGGCAATGAAGTACCAAAATTTCTGGAAAACAAAACAGACAGTTGAAATGGAGGTTTTCCATAAAATGAGGACTGATAAGTCATCGTATCAGCAGAGGTGTTTCAGTAAGGTGGGTAGGATATGAATCCCCCAATAGACAAGACAGATGCTCCTTTAGCTTTTTCTCCAACACATTTAGAGAGCAAATAGGAGTTGAAAGATTCTAGAGAACCCAAGTCAAAGAAGTACCAAAAGATGAAGAAAAGTGTCCTAAGTCACTTTAAGAATTGACTAATGCTGTTTAAAAAAAGGAAAGTTAGTTTTTTTTTAAAAAGATAACTTTGGGGCATCTGGTTGGCTCAGTCAGTTAAGCCTCCCACTCTTGATTTCTGCTCAGGTCATGATCTCAGGGTCCTGAGATGGATCCCTGGTGAGCTCTGCCCTGGGCCTGGAGCCTCCTTGAGATTCTCTCTCTCCCTCTGCCCCTCCCCCAACCTCAAAAGAAAGAGAGAGAGAGAAGGAAGGAGGGGAGGGAGATAAGGAAGGGAGGAAACTTTTGATTTGTGGTTAAAGGGCTTTCCCTAATTCTCTTAAATCCAGAACTATAACAACGAACGAATACAAATAGAGGAGACAGTATACTAAGAAGAATCATGAGCCTTGCTTCTACTGCTTTGACAAAACCTTGCTATGGCAAGTCATTGATTGGTCTTGGATCTTGACTCAATTATGCATAGGCAAAGGAAATTACAATGTCCTATCTCCCCTGCAGGAGGACTCACCTGGGTCTGGGGCTATAGTGTTCCCAACATTCCCCATGTGAAGAGCTGCAGCCCTGGCTAGCATTCTACCATCCGGACCATAGAAAAACGCGACAGCACGGCAACCCTCCCTACCTGTTGCCAGGACGAGAGCTGGTTGAATGATGCGAATAGTTTCTGAACAGAACTTCTCTAAGTCTACAGCTCTGCCTGGATCACGAAACCTGCTCAGGTGAATGTCGGATATCTGCCGAAAGCAGGTATTAAACAGAGATATCTGAGTCAGGAAGAGGCAGCACGGACAGCAGGCGACCATGCAGCTCTCTCTAGGCGGAAGGAAATGGCAAGGATGTCCCGCAAGAACGAACCCCCCTCCAGGGAAGAACGAGCCCCCAGCCGGGAGTTTGGGGCCGCGGAGGTCGCACCCTGGCGGAAAGTGCCCGCGTCTCACCGCGTGGTGACGTTTCTCCACCCACCCCTGCCCTGCTCCCGCTGCGTCACCTGCAGACCCCAGAAGATGTTGCCGGCTCCGGGGCCCGGCGCGGGGTGCGAGCTCCTGGAGGCGCGGGGCTGCGGCAGCGGTGAGGGCTGACCCGCCAACCCATAGTGCTCCAAGAGCACGGCCGCCAGCGCGGCTGCCGCCAGTCCCGCAACCACCCTGATGGCCAGCACTGCAGCCATTCCGCCGGCCCGGACGCGGCCCTTGCCGTCCGGGGCTCAGCCGGTGCTGCGCCCCCGGGAGCTGTTCTAGCTGCACTTCCGGACTCTATGGTCGCGGGGGCCTAAAGCGCAGCTCGGCCGCAGCCGCCGCACCTGCACCTTGCCAGGCACCTGCTACCAGCCAGCCGCCCACGTCTCTGGGCTGGGTTGGCAAACGGAATGCGGGTGAAGTAAAGGAAACCGAGACCCCCAGCGCCAATCAAGGTTGCCGAGGAGTGGTGGGGAAAGAACCCTGGTCCGGGAGGCGGAGGCTAAAGTCCTGGCTCCGCCTTAGTCAATCATTCCTGACCCCAATGGGTCAATTTCCTTACCCATAAAACGGAGCTAATGAAGCCTCGCGTGCGTACTTCACAGGCTTGTGAGAATCACAGTATGTTTAAGGACGCCATTTAAATTACTGTACAGATGTGACAGCTGACTCTCTCTCGGCCCTTCTGATTATTAACAACGTGTTTCCATAGGTTTTTCAATAGATGTAGTACGTATGTTTTGTAAAGGTATTTTTTTCTAAACCTGATTTCTTACGCACTTGGCTATGTAATATCCCGTTGCCATTTAACAAACTGTAAATACTCCCTATGGGCAGTCACAGGAGAAGAATTAGATTCGGGTCCTGCCCTTAATTTATCTCTAACCATTCTGTTATTGTTGAACTTTTGGATTACTTATGTTCAGAATGTTCTGAATAAACATTCTGAATTAACATATGGTGTTTTGAAAGAAAAACATTTTTATACAACTAGCACCCTTTTAAACACCTATTTGAGTTATTTTCTTGGGATATGTTGCCAATATTGAAGTTACGCCTATTTTAATTCATTAAATACTTTTTGTGTACCTTTGGAAAGCAAGGCATTGATCTCAGCAGAAAATATAGCGAAACCTAAGTAGCTAAAGAACCATGATTCATTATTTAGAAGCTTAGGTAGGAAAGAGAAATATACAAGTAAGTTTAATGTAAGACCAATATGCCATGTGGCACAAGAGACAACAAGATATAAAAGGCCAGAAGAGGTTTAACCAGAACAGATCCCATCTATAGGATCAGGAAAAGTTTAAGGAGGTGTCATATAGAACGTGGATAGTTATTTCTGAGTGGCAGAGACTGGGGATAGGGTGGGGAGAAGCACGTTCCACCAGGACCTAACATGAATCAAAGCATTAAGATGAAAATGTAGGACCTGTTGAGGAAACAGTGTGTACTTTGGTTTGTATGGGTCTAGAGTATACTTACAGGAATAGTAGTAATTGAACCAGACCTTTAGTTTTGAGCCACATTTTGGAAGGCCTGTATAAATGTCAAGAGTGAAGACAGATCTGGCAACAGCACAGGGAACCAACTGGACAGAGGAGAGGTATAGCAGAGACTCTGTTTAGAAGAATATTGGGAATAATCTAGTGCTATGGTCTGACTGTGTCCCTCAATAGGTATATGTTGAAATCCTAATACTCAATGTGATGGAATTTAGAGATGGGCTCTTCACTTATGAACAGAATTAGTGCCCTTATAAAAGAGACCGTAGAGAGATCCCTTCCACCATGTGGGGACACAGTGAGAAATCAGTAATCTGCAACCTGTAAGAGGGTTTCAGCAGAATCCAACCATTCTAGCACCCTGATCTTAGAATTTCACCCTCCAGAACTATGGGAAATATACTGTTATTTACAACCTACCCAGTCTGCAATATTTCATTTTAGCAGCCCAAACAGACTGAGACTGCAAGCAGTGGGTAACTGCAAAGTCCTGAAGAAGGAAGATGGGAGAGCGTGACACTGAGATTACAAAGGAAAGATCAGATGTAAAACAACTGTGAAGACCAAAACTACAGAATTTGACAGCTGATTAGATATTTGAGGGAAGAAAAAAAGATAGTTAAAAGCTAGAGCCAAAATTTGGAACCCAAGTGACAAAAAAATACTAGGGCTATGATATATGTGTGGAGAACATTGTCCGTATGAACAAAGTTTTTGGTTTTGTCTAATGTTGCACTAGAAAAATATCTGTATTGATACCTTTAAACCAAATTTGGAAGATATATTTGAGATGATCTGATTTAAAACATAGGCAATATGGCATGTATGACAGGCATTTGGAGAGGCCTTAGAACAACTTAAAAAATATCAGAATAATTTTCCAGAAATGGAAGACAACAAGAATCTGCATGATAGATGATAGGAATAGACATGCTATTAAGACATTTTGGACTGAGAAATAATGGTTTAAAGTCACAATGGCCAGCAGTCTGGATTGCAGGCACTGAACTGTAACCAAGCTGCTTCACTCATGGTATTCATAGCGAGTCGAAACAGGAATTATTTAATGATGGTTAATGATTCTTTTTTTTTAAATATTTTATTTATTTATTTGACAGACAGAGATCACAAGTAGGCAGAGAGGCAGGCAGAGAGGAGGAAGCAGGTTCCCTACTGAGCAGAGAGCCTGATGTGGGGCTTGATCCCATGACCCTGGGGTCATGACCTGAGCCGAAGGCAGAGGCCTTAACCCACTGAGCCACCCAGGCGCCCCCGGTTAATGATTCTTTAGGGAATACAGCTAATACACCACAAATCATCATACAAGGTGATTCTCAGTTCCTAACAGCCAAAGGAGAAAGGAGATTTCTTGTTATCTCATAAAGAGAGCAAGCAGCAATGCCCCATCAAAGCAAAATATTCTAGAACTAAAGTCAAGGAAGAATGTATCACTTGGGCATTTCACAAACAATGGACATTGTCATCAACAGTCTTAAACTGAAAAATGTGACTCTCACAAACATGTAGAAATTATCTTCAGATTACTATTTCTTATACTAAGTTTGTTTAAAAATCCAATAATGCAGGGCGCACGGGTGGCTCAGTCAGTTAAGCATCCAACTCTTCATTTTGGCTCAAGTCATGATGTTCGGATTGTGAGACTGAACCCCTCATCAGGCTCCAGACCCAGTGCAGAGTTTGCTTTAGATTTTCTCTCTACCTCCCCTTCTGTCCCTTCCCCATCTCGCATGGGCTCTCTCTTTCTCTCTCTCAAATAAATAAACCTTTTTTAAAATTCCAAAAATACGGTATGTAATAATTGTTCTGTGATGTCATTTTTGTGTAGAGCTAAAGTAATGTAATCAAAGTAGTTTTTTGTGTATGTAAGGATTTTTAAATTTCAAAATTGTGATATATAAAATATACCATCTTACCCATCTTTAAGTATATAATTTAGTGCCATTAAGTACATTCACATTGTTGTGCAACCATCATCACCATCCATCTCCTGAACTAAACTAAAATACTGTACCCATTAAATACTGAAGCCTCATCCTCCCCTTCCCTCCCCACTCCCTAATAAATATTTTCACCTATGTTATAACATGGGTCAGAATTTCCTTCTGTTTTAGGGCCAAATAATATTGCATTGTATAACTATACCACATTTTCTTTACTCATTCATCTGTGAAAGGACATGCAGATTATTTCCACTATTTGGATCTTGTGGATGCTGTTACTATGAACATCAGTGGGTACCAGACAGTTTTTCAGCTTTTTATGGAACACTCCATTCACCCCTTAAGAAAACAAATTTGAGGAGAATTTCATCTAAGTAGTTCAGGCTCTGTATAAGGAACCTGAAACACAAGCAAAAGTAAGAAATCACAGATCAAGGAAATTCTCACGCATATCATAATATGATGAACCTTTAGAACATTATGCCAGTAAAATAAGCCGGTTGTAAAAGTACAAATACTGTATGATTCCACCTATATGAGGTACTGAGAGTATTCAAATTCACAGAGACAGAAAGTAGAATGGGGGCTGCCAAGGGCAATGAGAACTTAAGGTTTAATAAATACAAATTTTCAGTGTTGCAAGATGAGAAAGTACTATAGGTGGATGGTGGTGATGGCTGCACAACAATATGAATGCATTTAATGCCACTGTACAGCTTTGGTTGGGCTCCCTGCTCAGCCGGGAGCCTGCTTCACCTCCCTCTGCCCCTCCCCCAGCTTGTGCTCTCTACTCTCTCTTTCTCTCTCAAATAAATTTTAAAAAATATTTAAATATATATGTAAAATACTAAACTAAAAAATAAACGTGGGAAGCTTGATCTTAGGTTACTATTTTAAAATTTTATTTATTTATTTGACGAGAGAGATCACAAGTAGGCAGAGAAGCAGGCAGAGAGAGAGGAGGAAGCAGGCTCCCGACCAAGCAGAGAGTCCGATGTGGGGCTCGATCCCAGGACCCCGAGATCATAACCTGAGCTGAAGGCAGAGGCTTACCCCACTGAGCGACCCAGGTGCCCCTTAGGTTACTATTTTTAAAAATATTTTATTTATTTATTTGAGAAAGAGCGAGAGTGAGAAAGCAGAAGCAGTGGGGTAGCAGCAGGCAGAGGGAGAAGCAATTCTCCACCAGGCAGGGAGCCTGACAGTGAGCTCAATCCCAGGACTCCAGGATCATGACCTGAGCTGAAGGCAGCGGCCCAACCGACTGAGCCACTCAGGCGCCCCATCTTAGGTTACTATTAAAATGATCACCATTTAGGGGCACCTAGCTGGCTCAGTCAGTAGAGCATGAGAATCTTGATTTTGGGGTTGTAAGTTTGACCCCCTGTTGGGTGTAGAGACTATTTAGAATCTTTTTTAGAAACACGATTATCATTTATATGTCATTTTATGGTTGAGTAAAAGAAACATGGACCACACAGCTACTTTGGGATGTGGCAATCACGGCAAGTTTGGATGACATCAAATCCACTCTTACATGTGTTTATTTTATTTTTTTTAATTTTATTTATTTATCAGAGAGAGAGAGGGGGAGAGAGCGAGCACAGGCAGACAGAATGGCAGGCAGAGGCAGAGGGAGAAGCAGGCTCCCCGCTGAGCTAGGAGCCCGATGTGGGACTCGATCCCAGGACGCTGGGATCATGACCTGAGCCGAAGGCAGCTGCTTAACCAACTGAGCCACCTA